>NC_084598.1:27608471-27977221 GCF_033807715.1 Cololabis saira
CGATGAAGGCCGTCCACTTCCGCGAGACGCCTCTGTGTCGTGTGGTCGTGCTTGTTTCAGATGCTGCGTTCCTATGGCAACACCGGAATCGGTCACCGGTCCAGAAGTGTGCAGAACTGCGGTGTTGCCCGGATGCATTTGTGCACTTTTCTGCGTGTGTCTTTCCTCATCAGATAAATTAGCTAACCGAGCCTCCGGCGACTATAAGTAAAAAATGTCACTGTTCCTCAGAGACCAAACGGCAACTCACACGTGCGTGGGAATCGTAAAAATGTAACGCTTGTGAAAACATATTTAGCGCCTCTTTATGTTTGGATCATAACATCTGACAGCTGACTGTGTTTGTTCATGCTGTGTGTGACGCTGGGGTGTGTAAATGCGTGTTAAGATGCAGCTAAAAATGGTTGGAGCATCGTTCGTTTGCCAAATGTGGTTTCGCACACTCACACTTATGGTGATATTTCTAAAAACATTCATGGATAACTTTAAACAAACACATAAATGCTCTAACTACCAAATACAGGAGTACTGCACATGTTTTGGGGTCAATGGATGCCAGATGTTCCATTAATTTCATTTGTTTTGCCACCTTCAAATCAAAAATCCTCCTTGATTATGTTTTAAGTTGACTTTATTGGTTTCTTCCAGAACTTAATTGACACTCATCACGGAAAAAAATGAAAACTATGTTTCTTAAATGGAGAAAAACTGTTTAAAATTGAGTGTGATTTCTTCCAACCTGAGACAGCGTAGTCCCTTGATTATCCGTGTACCTTTTCCTTATGTGCCAAACTTTACATGAGACTCTCCTGGTCAGGGTCAAATTAAACTGGCGTGAGGGCAAAGGCAAGAGGAAATTTCTGCTGAATTACAAGCCACAGCTTCGCTCACGCCTCCACTTCCCCTGCGTTTGTCAGGGGAAAGAACAGCCCAGTCGTTACCTGTCTGTAAAGCTCGCCTGTGGCAACCTCAGTGGGCCCATACGAGAAACAGAGAGAGAGAGAGAGAGAGAAGTAGGGAGGAAACAGGAGGGAGAGGGGCGAGCGAAGGGCGCGCTGGCACGCCTCAGTGCACCAGCACTGACCTCCCAGCGCCGAGCCTGCAGCCTCCCCTCCACCTCGCCGCCTCTTGCCCTCCGAGCACCCCCCCCATCCAGACCTCCTTGTGCCGCTCCACTGGGCTGCAACTGCCCGCTCGGCTCAGCGCGTGGGGGCTCAGCGTGCAGGAGAGCATGCGCATTTGGTGTGTGCCTGCATGCGTGTACATTTGTTTGTGTGTTCATGTTTGTGTGCTGGGGAGGCGTGATTCTTGGTCGCATGCCTGTCTGCCCTACAGCGCTTTCTCACTTTTTTTTCTCGTCTTTCTCTCACATGGCCTTCAACAACCAAGTGCTGCTTTAAGTCTGCAGGCTTGCGTACACCCCACACACTGCTATCTGAAATCAGATTTATTCTGCCAACTCCACTTTTACTTGATAAATTTGGTGCATTGGTGCATGATCTCATGGCTGACTTAGAGTTGCATCTCGGAATGAACACGTTCTTTCAACAATATGTATGAAGAAATGCACGCCATGTGGAGCCACTCAGACAACGTCCCGACATCAGAGCAGCGCCTTAACCTTAAACCGCAGAACTGTCTGCTGCTTTTTCATTAATCAAAATGATTTCAAGCCTTAAAATCTAAAAGCAAGTTTTTTTTTTTTCATTCATTTTTAGGAGTGCATCTTTACAACCCCGAAATCAGACAGGTTGGAACAAAATGCCAAACAAATGCATTTCCTCTGACATTTATGTCCTTGCATTCTGGATGGATCAAAGAAATGTCATGTTTTTAATCATAAATCTAATTGAATTTGTTCACATACTTCAATTTTTGCATTTCAGTCCTACAATAAGTCGGTCCTGGGTAGTTTAGTGCTAATAAGAGGTGGAGAAGAAAAACTACTAATATTATTTCAAACAGGGCCTGTGAGCAGGTGACTGTTATTATTCTGTACAAAAGTAGTATTCATAAAAATCTGAGTCTCTTAGTAGCAAAGATTGATGATCTTGATAACAAACACATGAGAAAATCACTGGAATATATTTATATATAAATGTTTACTCAAAGAACAATTGAAAGGGACTTATTCATTTCTCCTTTTACTCCTAAAACCGCCAGGTGCATAAAAGTGTTTAAAACTCGAATGAATCTGTATACAGATTTTAGGAAGAATCATCGAGGTTGTCAGTCAGAATAAATATCTTGGTATTTATTTTGATGACAAGGTGGCCGTTAAGCCACGACTGTGCAGATCTGTGCTCGTGCTTTCATTTATCAGCTAGAATTGGTTAATCAGCACAAATTGTCTGCAGGGTCTTGTTAACGTCTGTTCAAGATCACAAGTGTGACCTGAAACAGCCTGAATGACCTGCATAACGTCAGAACCTTGAAGAAAGCCTGTTCTCTTCTGCCTGATCCAAGCCATGTGCTTTTTTTTTTTTTGAAGAGTTCATGTTGGTTCCCTTCCGCCTCAGATGTAAAAGTGCAGGGCCCGTAGTTTTTGAGAACTCGTTTGTTCCTGCTGCTATTGGAGTTTATTGATATTTATTGTTTCGTAACCTCTCGTCTCATCTACTTATTTGTTGTTCTTGTTTTATCTGCTGGTTGTAAAACAAATTGCTCCCAGGGGAAAGTAAAAATATCCTTGATCTCGTTGCACAAAAGATGAGAAGGCGAGTCTGAGCCGGACACCCAAGATGTAAAGTCGCCCAGACGGTGCTGCAACGTTCACCAACAGCTGATATAACCCGCGTGGGCTGGGGATTTATTTCAAGCACCACAATATGGAGCTACCGTCACAAATGCCATCTACACTTAAAAAAAAAAAAAAAGAAGTAGCCTTACATTACACATGTCCAGATTTGGTGGGTGTCCACATCTCCAGAGTCGGAGGCATCTGGGATGAACTGTTACACAGTGGACATGTGGTCAGTGGTCGGACAGATCAGTGTTCCTGAAGGTTTTCAGAAGAAGTGGATAACATCCTCTTGACCAAAGGCTCAAAGGACCCTTCAGGTTGTTATCCACAGCCTTCCGGGGTCGGCTCAGTGTCCTTAATCTTCCATGATGGCAGCATTAATACAATCAAGTACTTTGAAATCTTAGAGAAACGTATCTTCAGGGCTGCATCTTTAACGGCGACGTCCAATCATCTTTCAGTGTATGTTATAAGGTTATAAAGTGAAATGAAATAAAAAATAAAATAGATTGTGTTGCCGGTTTAAAAAAGCACAAATTGATGTATTAAATAAAGTGAAGTTGGTTAAAAGAAGCATTAAATACTTTGGGTTCATAGTGTCTGCAGAGAAGGCAATGGATTTTTTTTCTCAAATTTCATAAGTTGTGTTCTTATATAAGTGATTGTTATGATAGACAGTGAAAGGTAATAAAATGTTGTGAAAACATGTACAAATGGAAAGAATTATTTAAATATGACTATAAATCATCTGTCTTTCAATTACACACACAATTTTTCTTTAAATAGAAAAACAATTCAGGTGAGGAAAAAGAAATCAGCTAAAATCATTTAAGGATGACAGCAAAACAAGCATGTTGCCATAAATAACGCCAGAAATAGTGAAGCTTGCATTAATGTCCTCTGCTGAGTTCCTCTTATGGAAACGCAGATGTTTCAAGCATTTGCTGACGTCGGTTTCGTTGCTCTGTTGCTTAAAGGATTTCTGGTGTTAATTCTGGCCCTTTATAACATCTGTTACGGCGACTAACGATGCCAACAGAAAGTTGTTTACATGCAGAAGCAGCTTTCCAAAGCTCAACTAATACTTGGACTAAGATCCCAAATCCAGATGGGTAGAAGAGGAAGATTGATGCGGGGCAGGAGAAAAACGGAGAGCAGGAGGAGGAGGTGTGGACCATGTCTTCATTGATAATCGTGTGATTGTGTGTCGCCCCCAGCACATTAAAATGCTTGCAGCACTGATGAGCTCATAATGAAATAAAACTTATATTGCAGTATGTGATTTACTGAGACGGGGCTTCGAATTCCCGGTTTCCATCACAGGGTTTTGTTTACGATCTTTAGGTTTCGCACAATCGTAACGGGAACACGACCAGAGCCACAACTGTAGAGGAGGAGGGATTGCAGTAGTTGTTGAGAGCAGGTGGTGTGTGGAGGACTGTCCCTTTACCCCGGATATTTAACTCTCGGCTGCAAGTTTCCATTCAGATTTTCTTTTTTTATTTTATAACTTTATTTATAAGATTTTTCAATATTTTTTAAGACAAACAACCCTACATATATCCCACCCTCCCCAGTTCCCACATACAAAGAAGATAATAGCAGTAAAACATAATATGTAAACAAGAAAAAAAAAGTAATAATAAAATAAAATAAAAATAATGAAAAAAAATAAATAAAAAATAAAGTACACAAATAAAATAACATTAGTAATAATAACAGCAATAATGATGTTAAAATAAATAAATAGATGAATAACACATGGACGATTAAGGGTTACACATTAGTCCAAACATTGGTTAGTAGTACAATTGAGGGTTTCCACAAATCCGAGTAACACTGTAAACATGACAAAAATAATACTAAGCTACATCATTGAAAGACAGCGTAAGGACGAATTCTAAGAAAGGGGACCAGGCCTTTATAAACTTTTGGCGAGATTTGAATCTGTTGTATCTGAGCTTTTCTAAAGGTATAAAAGATATCACATCTTTGACCCATTCTGTGAATGTTGGGGGTTTGTCAGATTTCCAATTGCGGAGGATAAGTCTCCGGGCTATGAGAGAAGAAAATGCAATAGAATTGGCTTGAGGAGAGGTAACTGGTGGATCATCCGTAGGAACACCAAATATAGCAGTCATAGGGTTGGGTTCCATTCAGATTTTCTACAGAGAATTCACCTGTTACCTGCTGACGCTGCATGTGACATCATCAGCTAGCTCACTTATAGCCAGCAGACCAACATATCTATCTATCTATCTATCTATCTATCTATCTATCTATCTATCTATCTATCTATCTATCTATCTATCTATCTATCTATCTATCTATCTATCTATCTATCTATCTATCTATCTATCTATCTATCTATCTATCTATCTATCTATCTATCTATCTATCTATCTATCTATCTATCTATCTATCTATCTATCTATATTTCATAAGAAGTTCAGAAAATGCATCTGAGTTTCTTCTCTTAAAAAAAACAACAGAAAAACAACTTTCAGTCAAATAACTACTGACAACTTTGTTGACTATTTACTGAAAAGCAAATGTAAATGTCCCAGGGCTCTGTGAGCCTGTTCTGGAGTCATGTTTGGGTGTCTGGAGATGGCAGTTAGACCTAAGGTGACGAATCCAGGTGGAGTCCCCTTTTCTAGATGCACCTGTGAAAATGCCACGCGTGTCCGTGCCGGGCAGCGGGAGGTGAGACCGAGCATCATCTGGCCCGGAATCACCTGGATGTTGGGACGGCTCGGGTTTCAGACCTAGAAACGCAGAGCAAATGGATCATTTGCTTGGGCCTCGTTTCAAAGCTCTGTCGCCCCTATGACCGCTTCACCCCCCCCCCACCTCCCTCCTCCCTCCACCACCCTCGTCTCCTCTTTCCTCCTCCCCCCTTCCCCTGCTGCTCGCGCCAAGTCGGCCCGCCATCCCGCCTCCACACACACATGCACACACACACACACACACACACACACACACACACACACACACACACACACACACACACACACACACACACACACACACACACACACACACACACACACACACACATGCTGCGAGGTAACGGCAGACAGGCGCGTGACTCATTAGGCATTCGTCCCCCAGGGAGATCTGGGGGGGTGATGGGGGGTGATGGGGGGGGGCAGAGCGCCGCAGCTGCAGGAATGTCACGGGCTGCTACTGCCGGCTGCGTGTGCGTGTGGGCGTGCGCTCGCCTGTGCCGGTTGGAGCCGGCGTCGGGGCTCTGCACCTTTCAGGAAACGACGCAAGAAGAAAGAAAACACACACACACATGCACACACACGCATGCACATGCACACACACACACACACACACGGTTATTAGTTCAGTTTTCCAGCCAGAGCTCATTTAAAAGTCTGAAGTAAATTTAGAGAGAAAACATTAGATCCTCTTTACATTTCTGCCTGAATCTAAACGTCTTCGCTAGCCTCGCTGAATTGTTTCTTCACACAAGAGCATTTTATTGCATTTAAACCTTTTCCCTACTGTGATCTGATGGATTCTCGTCGCCTTACAGACGATTTAAAGAAGCATATTTTTGCAAATACTGCATATTGTCACCAAAACAACAGATTGTCTTCATATTAAGCACATTTTTGACCCTTTCATGGATAAAATATTTAAAAAGACAGTTGAATTACTTACATAATCTTATTTTAATCTAATTTCTTGTAAGCCTTATTTTTCGCAACAATTTAGCTATACCTTTATTTCCTTTGTTTATGATTTTACATCAGAAGAAGCGGAATCTCTAAGCAAACTGAGGCGCGACTAAACATGACATGTAAACACGACGGAGCACTGAGAGAATCCCCATCTGCTGCTGCACCGGCAGCATCTCCTCAGCACCACTGAAGTCCAACGTGCACCCGCGTACGTCCTCCTTCTCTGAAGAGGGAAACTGTTTGGAAATCCCTGCGTGCAGTTTACAAATCAGTCTCAGGTATTGCATTTATGCACCCAGATTTACATCCGCTTGCAGGAATGATGAACCCAAGAGCGTGTTTATAAACAGTTTTTTCTTTCTTTCACTAACTAGGAGCCCTGTCGTGCACAGTAGTTATCCTCACTCAGGGAATATGTACTCAAATCCAGATGCAAACACACTTGATGCAACAACTGTACACAATTACACAATATTTCATGTCAAATGAAGTGGCAAAGAGGGATTTTGGTGGGAAGGAAAAGTCGCCATTCTGTTGGTACATCATCCATATAATAAGATTTAATCGTTTTAAGACATCTTAGTTTTACAGTGTTCATATCTGTCTGAAACACTGAACCCTATTGAAGAATAAAAATATAAGGGCCTTCTGGTTTTAGGCATTATTTCATTTTCTGTATTAGTAAACAAAATTAAAGTTGATTAAAATCACTTATGCTTGTTTAGTTGAAGTGTGTGGTGCTAGTTGGGAAGTGCAGGGATTCGACAGGAAAAAGAGATTCCTCTGCTCCCTCTTTTTTTGACATTTAAAATCAGGATATACTGTAAAAACATAATTTGGTATTAAAAATATTCTGCTTTTGAATCAATCTCAGTGATTCGTGGTTGTATTGCATCATCTTAAGAAGTTTCTCCACTGTCACCGAGTGCTTGCGGAGATCCTTTTACATTATATTGTGAAGTATCTAATTTGGGCCAAACTGCACTGGTTGCCACGATTTGACATCTGGAACATGAACTGGTGACCGGTGAACCTGTTAGATCCAAACCAGGTTGTTTTATGTTGTGTATGTCTGCACCAATATGGATATAACTTTTATCTGATGTAACTGTTAAAGCTCTTAAACTCTCCAAATGATGTGAGTTATAGCCAAACTTTGATAGATTAGTGAGGTCAAGGTCATCAAGGTTTAGAAATGTAAACCGAATCTGTTGATTTAGAAAGAATTGCATTTAGAGAATTGATGGATCATATTGCTGAATGTTGACGGCCCAGACTGTAATCAGACCTCATACGCGTGTCTCTCTATACCTACAGTATACGTGTTTCTGCTGTGCGTGTAAATGTGCAGCCCAGATATTTCTTGGCCGTCTGACTGTCAGACAGAAAGCGTGGGAGGCGATATTCATAGAGGTGCTTTCAGTGGGACTTTTATGAGAGACTTTTTTCCACGGCTGAAAGAAGTTTGACCACACACAGTAAGGTTGCCTCATCTCAGCACGAACCCGCGTCTGTTTCTTTTTTTTTCGGTGCCTGGCGCGCACGAGCCCCGAGCTCTCGGCACCCTTCCCTTTGAGCGCTCCTACGTGGGCCGCTCGGGGTGCGATCTGCTTCGTGTTTTGTTTCAGAGAGCCCTCCCCCGTGCTGCGGAAGTGTTGCCGGAAGCAGTGGGAGCTCACCCCCAGTTCTGCGTCAGTGCCACTAAAGAAAGGACTGGGGCTTTCCGGGAGAGGAGAAGAGAGAGGAAGGGATGGGGGCTGTCAGCCCGGGTATGTCATGGCCATGTGGGTGGTTGTCTACGCGCGTGCACGCTCACAGGCGCGCTCACGTCTGCTCATACACTGCTATTCTTGTACACAGCACATTACATGCCTGCTCCAAGTGTAATCCCCTTGCTTTGTAGGGGAATTCTCTGATACTCGAACAGGTGTGTGTCTGAGTATGCGTGCTTTTTCTGTGTCTAGATGGGGAGGTGATGTTTTCCTTTAGACTGGGAAGACGCCAGTAATGAGACTGAGGTTTGTGCCTGGCAGAACTGCCGTTGCATCGGACGTGATGTTTTGCTCCTGGTTGCCTCGTCTGTTTTGGGGTCCAGCAGTAACTTATTGCACTGATGCTTTTCGTGGGAGGACCAGTCGTGTCAGAAACTGATTCACTGTCCTCAGATGTCGGCGTATAACCTGTAAAAACTCCGGCAGGAAATATATTTTTTTTTTAAAAAGGAGAGAAAAGAAAAACCGCGTTTCTGGCAAGATGTCGAAAAAGGAAAAGGAAAGAAATGTGCAGAACTCTGTGGCCCAGTCATCCTGAGGGATGTTTTCATCCTTCTCCGCTCCCCCAACTCGTTTTAATGCCTGCCATTTGAGAGACTCCAGAGGGGCTGCACCTGTTTGCCTCTTGGCTAGGAGCCCCCAAATCCCTCCTCCTGCCCCCGCCTGCCACTCAAGCTCCTGCACCTCCTGGGATGGATGGAGCGAGGGAAGAGGAGGAGTGGAGGAGTGTGGGGTTGCGTGTGGTGTAAGGGATAGCTGGAGGGCTCGGAGGCGTCCAGGAGGGAGAGCAGAGATGTATGCACAGAGAGCCAAGGAGAAGAAAGTCCACTCTCCCACGTCGCGCAAACCTTCCTCCTGCGGAGCTTCATTTCTATCATATTTTGACCCACCACACTCTTTTATTTCTGTATTTCTCATCTTTTCTCACTCCTGCACAAACCCACATCTGCTTGTCCTCTCTTCCATGTTGACTCCAGCCTATTGTTCCCTCGTTCTTCTCCAATTTCTGACTCTTCTACTCTTTCCATCACTCACTCCTCCCAGTTAGTTTGTTCCCTCCGCTCCTCTTTCTCCCGCCCTTTGCCTGTTTCGTGGTTGTAGGGGCCAGGGTAATCTGCAGTGACCCCTTCAGGTCACATTAAAGGTCGCCCAGCGTCACTTCCTCGTCCCCCCCCAGGGCCAGGCTCTCATCTTAATCCTTACTTCTCTCTGCCTCTCCGGGCAGGTTTGGAAGAAAATAAACATTTACACATACCGTTGCATAGCTCTTGTTTGTTTAATTAAGCGTTGGGACTTCTGTTTTGTTTGCTCTTGAAGGGAACTGCTTGTACCAAAGAAGAAGTAGAAGTAGCCAGGTGAAAGAAGAGAGTCAAGACTATACGCCACACATTTTCTGTAACATGGTTGTGTCACGTCTTCTATGTCTTCACTGACACCGGTTTAGATACGTGATAAACAGGTGAATCTGTTACTTTTGAGCAAAGTCACTCCTCATTCATTTCTATTGATATGCAGAAAGTTCAGGTGTTACTGGATCAGTTTGGTCACTTTTTGGTAGAGGGGCTTACTTAAAAGATGATTCAAAATGAAACCTTGGGCGTCTGCATATTTGAAGGCCGAGCCCGTCGGACTCACAGCTTTACGAAAGACCTTGGGCTTGTGAATCCTGTCGCTGAAGTGTCTTCTGCTCCGTGTCACATGGTTTGCAGAACCGAGGGCGCTTGGCAGAAAAACGCACCATCCCCCTTCCACCTAACCGGGTGCCCAAGAAGGAGCTGGCCTCCATCTTCAGCAGCGACGACAGCGAGGGCAGCGAGCGCGCCAGCGGCGACCATGCCCACATCAAACAGGAGGATGAGCTGCATTACAGTATCATGAGAAAAAGGTAATGCATTGCATTTTTTCATTTGATGTAAACATGGACTTTTATTGCATCTGAACATGCATATGTTGTGTAATCAATATGTAAAGAAAATTTCGGGTTGGCCATTTCTGTCAAAGATATTTCCTATTATTACTCAGCCATTTTGCTTTTCTTCATATCCTATCTGATAGCGGATGGATGTGGCTGTAAGAGAGTAATGACACCTTAGTATTAGTGTAGTATTTTCATCTGAGGAGATTTTAAGATAATTTCGAGGTCTTAAAAGCTCTCAGACTAAGGACCCTGTCTCCAAAGTGCACGTTGATTTTACGCGGGGATGTCTAATGGAAACTGAGGACTTTTCAAGGTGTTAATTGGTTCGTTGTTTGTTATATCTCTTTTTGCTCCTTCCAAGTTTCGTCTATCTGTCCTGACTTGCTATTGAAAGACTGAGTCACCTGCTGTATGCTTGTGCAGTGGTACGGAGCAGCTGAAAAGAAAACACTTGTTGGTTTCATTTATTATGGTTTTAAGGAGTATTATTACATCTTATGTCAGAACATTGCCGTTTTAACATAATTCTACTCTAATGAAAACATAGTGCTGCATTTTTATTACATTTCCACCACCACATCCACTTAGATCCTCCCCACTGCGACTTTCAGAGGACTCAGCAAAAACACCAGACTTTTTACAGAAGGGAAAACTCTACCTTCACCTGACTGGAAGTGAATAATCATGTTCACGTCTTCATACATGCACTCTCACGCGCACATGGTTACAGTGAGGTCATCGCCTTAAGATGAGTCACAAGGTCTTTCACACCCTGTTGGGTTTTAGGAGCTAAAACAAATCTTTATGTATTCTAAGCCTAGAATAATTATCATATGGATTTTTTAATTACTCTGCGTGTACATACACATGTTTATGTAATTCAGAAGCCTGACATGTTATTGACAAATATGATGCAGAATATGTTCATTGATTAACCCCCGAAAGTCCCCGGCTTCGTTATAAGCAACTTGTGCAGCCTCATTACAGGAGGGGATATTTTTCATGTCTTGAGACTTGCGTGTGACACGGCGGACAGCACGGCAACTGTGAAGCTTTAAATGGATCCACTAACCTCGTTTAAGAGGGCCTCCCCTCCCCCCGACACTTGTGCCGCTGGCGTGTTAAGATGATAATGAATTTAAAGAACACTTATGACTAATATGTCAGGCTTTTACCCTTTGAAAGGCGGCGGACTCGCTGGAGCCGCAGCTCCGGTCTGTCGTGGGTAGCCGTCTCGGCCCTGCTATATCCCCGCCGTTGTGGGTCTGGACGAACGAGATAATGGGATGTCCAATCATGGAAATGTGATTTCCATTGACCACAGCTTCGTAAGTGAGTCGTAGAAGGGTCTTAACAAATTGGATTTGGCCAACGGATGTGAAAAATACAGGGCCTCTGCGTACATGTGTGAGTGTGTCTGTACTGTCTCATCCTCACGTCATCGGGGCTGACAGCAGCGGCGGCGGCGGCGGCGTCACACCCTCTCAGTTGTAGCAACCTGTCTGTAACTGCACTTTAATCCAGGTGGCCACATCAAAAGTGTCTGTCTTTTAAATTTCCGTTCTTAGTACAGCTACTTAACTACTGGTAGCTCCACGTTAAAACAGGACTCTCCACTTTTTAGTGAAAAGCTTAATTTAAAATGTGTTTGTTAACGTTAAAGAGTAACGATCGTCTGGTTAATTCGGGCGACTGTTGTGCAATGCATCAATTTTAGTCAGTCAACGTCAACAAATGTTGAATCCATTGCTCAATATTTCCATTTAGGCATCTAGAAAGTTGATTATATGACAGTCCATCTTCTATAAACTGATAACGCTGGATTTCTTCTCTTTTTTTTTTCATTGGTGATCTATTGGTGTTTTCCATAGATCTGCGCCTGTTCTGGTGAGTAAGCACAGACTGTATACAGGCTTAAGTGTTCCCCAGAGACAGAATCAGATAAATAATCATCATTTCAGTGAGATGCATGCATCCCATGAAATCAGAACCTGTTGTGAGTCTGGGAAACACACCAGGAACTTAAGTGTTATTTGTCATTTCTTTGGTGTCTTGTGTTACAAGATGGTTTGTATCTGACTGATGTCATCTCGGGGTGAAATACAGTATTTGATTTTGAACAAATCCTGAGGCGGAATGATCCTGGTTGAGAGGCTTTTTTTTCTCCCTTCATCTAAAACATAGACGTTATCTTTACGTCTTTGGGTTTGGTTTTTGTGGGTGTAATCATCCAGCTGTACTTGTCTCCTTGGAACCTGTGGCGGTGTAATTACTCCACCTCACTTCCTCCTTTTCACCTATCATAATAACTAAGGCCACTGTCACAATGAAGCATAGCTTTGGGTTGAATGAGTTGTTTGCACAAACAACCCACTTTTTTTTTCTTTTTAATGGGAGGACAGTCTGAAGACTTTAAAGTCTTACTCAAGGGCAAAACAAAGCCTTCTTTAGAGTCTGTTTCAGTTGGCCGCATATGACACGGCTTGATTGAGAAATGCTGACTGAGAGTTTGGTAAATTACTTGGCAACCATTCTTGGTTTTATTACTGGCACCTGCTGACGCCGCCACCCTTAAGGAAAAAAGAAGACAAAAAACTCACCTACACACTGTTTCCTTTAATCAAAACAAACGATGAGCACATATGCATATGTTTGCATTTTTGCAGTCTTTGTTGATGAAAGCACCAAACTTAGTAAGTTGCATTGAACATATGACTTAGACTTTAGCTCAGTTACACTAAATTAGGTGTTTTGGCTTGGCTGATGTTAACCTACAATGCTAACTAATGGAAACCTACATTCATTCTGATCAAATCTGTCCATACATCCTTATTTCTACTGATGCTACTGAAATTACATTTGAAGTGAGTTCTGCCAGTTCAGAGACAAGAACTCAGGGACCCTTGATGAGCCAACGTTTGCCCAATAGACTGTGTGTTCTCGGGGTTTTCTCAGCGCTGAGTTCCAGCAGACGTCTGGGCAAAGTTAGATTGAAAGGCTAGAAACCAGTCTGGACGGTGGCTCTGCTAGCTGATGCCATATCATATATATATATATAAATAGACATTTAAATGCATCTATTTCTGCTGCAAAGTTGGACATTTTAACATGGGGATCAATGAAAATCGATTTGATTTTGAAACCAGCCCCCAATCAAGGTCAGTTAGGGAACTGCAGTTTCCTTCACCACCGGGTTTGCGTCAGACGCTTGAATTCATTTTATTTTAAGGTGAATTCAACTGACAATCCATCAGGCGCCCTTGCAGAATTATGCTTGAATTTGTCACAGTTTTGACAAGCAATTTCATCACCTTAAGCTGTGTTTTGTTTTCTGTTCCAGTGAAACACTCAGGCAGCGGGAGCTTTGGTGCTAATTAAGACAGAATCTCATGAAATTATATGTAGCAGATTGATGCTGAAGAGACAACACCGGCTCATATTGGCTAACAGGGCTTTTAATGTTGAGTGTGCACAAAATCTGCACAAAACTGCAGAAAACAGAAGGTGCTGCATGTCGGCTGCATTTGACATTTTGTCCTCTGGATTTATTGAACAACTGTGCCATTACCTTTTGCCAGTTAAGGGTCATGGACAGTGTGATATTACTGGAAATGATTTCCCCTTAAAGCTCTAATTAGTGAGCTTGGACGTTTTATAGCTTTTTAGGGGAGCTTTCCGCCTTGTTTGCATGCATTTACCATGGTAACAGAGTCTATGAATTTTCAGCGCTGTGACACTGGCTCGGAGCAAGACGTCCATTGTTTCCACATAGCACGGGGTTTTGTCCAGCAACTCCCTGCCCAAACACACGGTTAACAAAAAGATGGTCAGCAGTGTTCCAGCAGTTTAGCTTCAGATTTGGCTCCAAGCGTAAGGCTCATTATTTCCACATGTAAAGAACGCAGCAATTATTATTCACCATTTCCTGTCATATGGTACACTGACATCAAGTGAAGATAGAGCTCTCATCTCATATGTTGAATCCTGTGAAAGTTCAGGAGAACTGCATCCCAAACCGGTGTAGGTTTCCTTTTTCTGTGGCAAGTTTCCTAAAAAAGTATATGTCACATGTGAGATCAGAATTAGTTGTATTCAGAAGAAACTCAATATAACACAGCAGTGTTACTGCATGTGTGTATATATATATATTTAATTTTTTTTCTCCATTATTCTTTTCTGTTCTCTCTGGGATGGTTTATCGACCCCATGTCAGCCTGTACAGTGAAGGAAACAACAGGGAGAAGGGAAGCTGGGCTACTCTTACTTATTTATGTTTCTCTTTCTGTATTTATTCATTACACCCTCTGCTCGGAGGATTCCAGTTGCAGGTTTCCTTTCAATTCAGCTGTTAGAAGCATGATAATTGTGTTCATGTTTATTCACAGGAGTCAGACAAATTATAAATAGAAAACATCCATATTCCTGCTCTTGACTTGATGCATCTGAAAGTGCTGGTTTTCTCGGATGTGTTCTTGGCGAGCACTGTGCAGATGTTCTCCAGCTCTATACCTTCCTCTCAGCTCAGGCTGTTGAATATTTAATCTGGCCTGGTGCTATTTGATTGTTACTGTAGGCCACCTGTGCCGGGTTGGAGCAGGCTACGCGTGTTCAGCCTGTTGTCTTGAGCAGATGAGGGTATCAAACCTGCAAGCACCAGATGTTAAACAACACTTGCAACCAGTTTTCCCTGTCTCCTCTGTCTCTCTTGCACCTCCTCCTCCTTCACATCCCCGCTGTCTGTCTGTCAGTGCTTTCCCAGCGGTGGTGTGAGACATGGCGTCAGAGAGCTTGGGCTGCCAGCTTCTGCCAGCTCACACTGTGGCCTCTAGCCCTGTCACCTCAGCTTCACTCGCCAATACCACAGCAGGGCACTGCTGGGCATTTATACCCAGTTAACTCCTATTGCCAGAGGAAAGGCCGTTTTTTGTATGTTGTTTGGGCTATTCTGAACTGCAATGTGTATTATTGTCAAAACTGTGTCTGTGTGGTCCTGTGACGGCCGATGAAATAACCCTCCCGTAACTCACCTCTCGCCTGATAACAGGTTGTGGTAATCTTCTGAACAGGAGGAAGTGGGTAAAGAAAAATAGATGGATTAGGGCTGGGCGATATATCGAGATTTTAATATATATCGATATATTTTTAAACGCGATATGGTACGAGACAATATCGTTTATATCGATTTAAAAAATTCAAGAAGCATTTTTATTCTCTATATGCAGGCAGTTTATTTTTATTTCATTTGTTTTATACATTTTGATATTGTGCAGACCTCTGTTAATAAAAGAACCTGTGTGACATTTGGCATGAGGCTTTGTATTAAAACTGCCTGTTTTTTTAAGGGTTTGCCTCAGAAAAAAAATGAAGCTAACAGAGATGCTAACAGAGATGCTACGCTATAATGCTTTGGGGGAAACCCCAATTATGGCAGAGAAAAAATATCGAGATATATATCGAGTATCGCCATTCAGCTAGAAAATATCGAGATATGACTTTTGGTCCATATCACCCAGCCCTAAGATGGATGTATTAATGTAGAAATGAGCACAACCCATTCTGAGGAATATAAGGAATATTTGATGAAACACGTACCATTGTATTATACTTTTGTTGTTATTCGGCATTCAGGCTTTGAAATAGATATAAATGCTGCTTTTATTCATATTAATTCACCATTTGTATCTGAAAGGACTGGACCAATATCAAATATATAAACATGTGAGAAAAGATGTGTATAGGACTTATAACATGAGCAGTTTCTTGGCATCCCGGTAGCCGGTGATGGAAGGGCTGCTGACCGGTTAAAGGATGATTTGAGGATGGGATGATTGTCTCCAGTGTGCACTTAGGTGACAAGAAAGCGAATCCGTCCTTCTATGCTATCACACATAACTGGCAAGATATAGTCACCCCCGCCCACCCCCCCATCATTTCCGAGGCCCCCGTCCTTCCCAGCTAACCCCAGCCTTAGCAGCTCCTTAGGGAGCGCTGACTCAGGTGACTGGGTTTTAAACAGCGTCCCCAGTCCCCTCTCCATCTTCCATGGCTTGAGTATGACCTTGCCTACGTCTACAGAAGGCGAGGAGGAGGGGTTGAGGGAGGTAAGAGGTGGGTGGGGATAGGGCTAAGCCCTCATTAGCCCAAGCTGAGGCGGGACAGCTCAAGAGAAGTGCGCTAATTACCCACCTAACAATGTCCTTGCCGTTCATGGCTTAGCACGGCCACTTCGCCACAGGATAATAACCCCATCACCTCACTGAGAAGTTCAGGATAGTATTATCATGATCACTTTAAATGATAGACAGAGGGTGGTGTTATAATGCAGCTGGCTGACTGATGGATTTGCCAGGAGTGTTGTGGACGGAGCCGTGTAACTGCGGATGGTCTGATGTGTTTTTCGGCCGCAGTCACTGGATGACGCAGATACATCATCACATGCCCTCTGACAAAACTTCCCTGCGCCTCATTTTCTTTATACAGCAAATCGTTGGGCTCTCAGAAAAAGAAAGCTACCAATTTTAGGAAGCTACACCCTGAAAAGAAGTCTATGATTAGTTGAAAGAGTTTGCACCTCCAGTCCAATCAAGCGTCTCCTTGCCTAGCAACCGATGAGGACTGTTTTGTCTGGGACTGTTTTCTGAGTCATCGGTTCGCCGTGACTGAGAGGTGACTGGCGAGACCAGCGTTAGGCCCTCAGCACTACTCCTTCATCTTTTCTGTTAGCGTGTGGAAAACAGCTTGGCGACCGACAGCCTGACATTATAGCAGGAGCCTGTAATCATGGGACTGTAAAAACCCAAATCCAGCAGCCGCAAACAGTGTGGCCCCGTCACGGCGGTGGCAGCTAAGAACCATTCACCGCTTCTGTCCCATAAACTGTACTTGCCGTGTCATACCAGACCCCCTTCGTGGATGATTGGGCTTTCTTTAAAGTTGCCAGTTAATCTTATAAATAAGATTCCTGCTTGTACCAGAGGATTCTGCTAACGTGAAACCGACATGTGGAAATGTGCGAGGTCTTTTGCGTGAAACACAGTGTAGGAGAGCCGTCATGTTCTTCTCATGTCACATGTGTGTCTCAGTCATATAGAAGTAACCGATATTGACATTAAAACAAATATTTAGCCGCCTCATTCTGCTACCATACGCACAACTCGCTGGCTACACTTGTAACGCACAGCTGCCATATTCCCCTCAAATGCTAAGCGCCTACTTCCCATCATGATTCCATTTTAATGCGATCAGGATGGTAATCAGATTGCAAATGAAATACCTCCATGACACAGTTGTGCGGGTCCACTGGTGTGGGGAGTTTAGAAAGACAACGGATGGGGAATTTGGAAGGACAGGGCGGCTCCAACCAAATCTAGGACTAATCTATAAACCCGTCTCCTGCTCCCCTTTTGGGTGCTCAAGGGCAGGACAGGGTGTTTGAGAAAGTCTTGTGATTTACAAAAAAAAATTCTTTCATTTTTGTGTATGTGTGTGTGTGATAAACCTCTTGTTGAAATATAGTAAGAAAAAAAACTCCACGGAAAATGTCAACTCCACAGAGTTGACATTTTCTACGCCTGCTTTGGTTTTTATATTTCTTGAGTATCGCCAACCTGTCTCTTCACATTATTTAGTTGCCATAGTTCTCTGAAACAGTTTTAAAAGAGCCATAGTGAGTGGTTTTAAGCTGGTAAACTACTCATAAGTCATGAATATGTTCATTAATGCATCTTAGTGTGGAAGATGAGTAGGGATGAGACCTGAAAGTGCTGGATACGATAGTCTGTCAAAGTGTATTACACACCTCCGAGCTAAGAGCCAGTTGACAGGACAGCCACTTGTAGCCGCCGAGTCTTTGCGGAGGAGTTCATTTTCGAAAGCTCGGGTCTGTCTGGATGGCGGGGCTCCGTGGTAAGTAGTGAGCAGGACTGTTTAAATTAATATGCTGCTGCTTTTTTACGTACCGGTTTTTTGGATTGGCGGGTGAAATGAAGGATGTTTGCAGCTGTTTTTAGAAATCCTCTGTCTCCTGTGTGTGTTTGTTACAGCCGTGACAGTGACCTCTCTACAATTATCTCCAACCTGCACCACACCAGACAGCACGGCATGCCCGAAGGCCAGTCAGCCTCTGACCACAGCTCTAGTACTGGACACACAGGTAGGATCCCCGCGATTGCTGCTCAAGTGTGTGTCTGTGTGCGTGTGTGTGTGTGTGTATGTGCGCACTAGAGCGACAGCCAAAAACTATAACGCATCTTCCTTTTTCCATTCTCCTGTCGTACACTCCTAGTTCTCCTTCGCATCGGCTGATGATGTACGCCACCTTTACATCATTCATTACCGCACGTAAATGTTCCATCAATGATCCATAATTACCTCTAATTTTTGCGAGGGAATTTAACATAAGCTTATTACTCATTCCTAAAGGTCGCTCTCAAGTTGATTACCTAATGTTCTTCCCACATTCTCTGCTGCACTCTAGGATTTTAGTTAAACCCCCTGTTTTAAATTACCTCTGAATAAATAGCTTTGTTTGCCTTTAATCCTGTTTCATGTGAGCAGAGGAACCATAGTGTGCATGTGTTAAGCTCAGAGCTTTTCGTACAGCTTACACTTAGAACACAGACCACATTTAATCAGCTGTTTGTCAAGTAACCTGTTTGAGGATATTCTGCAGCCATCTGTTTTCCCTAATTGAACAATCAAACCCGCTGCACCAGATATCAAACTCGGTTAGTCGCGCATCGCTTTATAATATCACACAATGTTTGTGCCGTGCGCTGCATGATCAGTAACAGCGAGCCTGCAATGAGTAAAGAGTCAACAAACTTTTACGGATATTGTATTAAAATGTGCTTGAAACTATAAAAAGGATCAACTTCGTTTTGGTAGTGAATTCAGAATAATGAGTTTATAGACCAATGCTAACTTTTCTCCGCAAGAAATAAAACTGTAGATCTGAAACGGTGATGAGAAGAAGAGAGTTGAAAACATACATTAGATAATCCAAGCTCTTCTTGAAAGATGCATTTGCCTAAATGAATTAATGACGGGCCTTTCTACGAGTACGGACCATACCTTTGCTCTACTCTTGGCCGAAGTTCGACCCTCACCATTCTTATCCCATTAGCCAAAGGCACAGCAAGTGGCATAATAACCCCAGACCCAACAAGTACATATCCTCTCCCCGTGTGCTCATCTCATCTGTCTGACAGATTAGTCGTCCATACGGTGCCTGTGATATCAGGTAGGGTGGGTGAGAGGAGGAGGCGACGGCTAGTTTAGTGCCTTAGACCCTAGTTTGAGACAGATTCTTCCCCAGTATATATGCCTGATACGCCACTAAAGTTGCTACCTAACATAGCTGAGAAGTCAAAGTCTTTAGCAGTTTTATAAATGTGTGGGGGGGGGTTTGAGAGTTGATAGAGGTGAATGTCGGGTGGCAGAAGGGGGAAGGGTGCGAGCAAAGTGTGGCCCACGCTGTAGGGGGTCCAAGACCCTAAAATCTGTCCGTTTGGGCATTAAAGGGAGATTTAACAGGCTGCCTAAGCGGCTCGCTTCGTGTCTGTAAACAAGTCCAATCCGATCAGCCACTGGCTCTAATTCTGTCTGCCAGTGAAATTAGACACACAGATATTCTCAAACACACAATTACACGCAAATAACACATAGTTACACAGATGCAAGCCCACGCAAAATCAACACAGGTTAGATTTGCATTCAAACAACGTAGGTAGGCGAAACGTGCGTGAGGTATGGCGGTGGATAATTTGGCTTGAGATGTTAAAAGCAGCTTGCTGCTATCATATATCGTGTTGTCTCTGCTGTCTGTCAACCCCAGTATTTGACGCATCCTCCTTAAGTGTTTTAAAATGAAGCGTGGAGGCAGAGAAGGCAGGTCGACGGGTGAGAGGTAAAGGAGTCTGCAATGGTGTAGAGGCAGAGACATTGATGGAATAAACATTTGGAAATTGAGAGATGGAAGAAAGAGGGTTGAATGAGTGCAGTAGTGGTATCGTAGGGCATGTGTGTGTATGTGCGCGTGTGCGTGCGTGTGTTTGTGTGGCGGGGGTCAGGAGCAAAGGGAAGCAGGCTTGCCGGGTTGTCTCTGCGCCGGAGTGGGCTGTTAATTAAATCTGAGGGACAGACAGGAGGGCTGCCTCCCTCCTTCTCTTCCTCGCTCCCTCCCTCCCTTCCTCCCTCGCTCCCTTCCTCCACAGCCACTGGCTATTCAGTGGCTCTGTGAGAAGTGGGAAGGAGGAGGAGGAGGAGGAGGTCAAGGAGGGGGGAGCAGGGCGCCGACGCTGAGAGTCTGGCTGCCTGTGGAGTCTGTAAACTGTGGCTCTGTGGTCAGACCGGAGACTCAAACAGGCAGATAAGGTGTTTTTGGGCCGCCGCGCTCTCCCTCTCCTTCGCTCCTTACCCTCAGACTCCCAGAGGCAGTTACAGCCTGTCGGTGTGTGTGTGTGTGTGTGTGTGTGTACGTGTATGTGCGTGTGTGTGTGTGGCTGGGGGTTGCAGCAGCGGTTTGGGGCTTGAGCACATTTTTGTGTGCGTTTGTGCATACGCATCTTTCTGTGTGTGGTTTTCAAGGCCTGGTTTTAGGTGTTTACGTGCATGTGGATCTGCAGCCCCACATGTTTGCCCAAGACCTTTTCTTTCAAACTAATTGCGATTGAGGAGGGCTTTTAAAGTATTACCAGCTCATTATTACATGATTAGCATAGAAAGGAAATTCTGCACCAAAGTAAACACTCTGTGATCTCCACTGATATTAGCTCTGTCTTACTGAGGCAAACAGGGACATGCGGTAGTGAATATTTCAAACGTCCAACAGCTGAACCGAGGTGCAACTGGGCTGCAATTGTTGGAAAAGGTTTTGTAATGCTTATTTTGTTTGGTTTATTAAGCAGCGCATTCCTGCATGCGTCATATATTTATTTACTGTTGCTTTCAAAAGTTAAGTAGTCTTTAATAACCTGCGATGGTAAGTTGCTTGTTAACAATATTATCATGGACATTCTGGCATGAATTGTTGCTATAGTAACAGCTGCTCCAAGCGGAAGAAAGCTAGAAAGATTGACTGAAAGATTTGATAAAGAGAGCAGTAAATGCAAGAGTAACAGAGGATAATGAAACATTTCATTTAATTACATTTTTTTGAGATTTATTGCTGCAAAAGTTTCAATGTGTGGTCCAAAACATCACTTTGGGAACGCGCAAGAGGATTATTTTGTGTCCATCAGTTTTAGTGTCCAAAGAAAACGCATGCATTTGTTTTGTTGCAGTAAAAATGTAGAATAAAACAAGGAAACTGCAGGAGTGCGGTAGACTGATGTGTTTGACCCTGGTATCTGAGGTGATGATGTCACTTGCAGCCTCGGCAGGTAAATCAGTTCAGTAACCAGGCTGCAGAGACGTTGCTTCACAGTAATGCGGACGTTTGGACCATCTGTTGTTAACAAGAACCAGAGTCCCTCCTCATCTTTGTTTTGCTGCTCTGTCAGCAGTGTTTGTGCTCCTCCAGGGTAGAGAGGTGTTGGTACCGTCACACATATTGGTAAAACACAAAACTTCCTATCTTCTTTTTCAACATAGTTGTGCAGTCTCGTCTTGTCTCGCCCAGAATGCTCTTTAAACTTAACTTAAAAAATTTAGGCCAAAGTAAGTTTTGCAACAGTGGCCGTCTGAGCGCTTGACTTACAACAGTCGAGATTCACTTCCTGATGATGGAAAGTTTACTTCTTCTACCTGTGCAGGTCTTTTTGTATATTTTAGAAACACAGATTCAGTCTCATCATTTGATTTCACCCCCTACCTGTATTTTCCTGCATCTATCTCATAGTTCCTCCTACCTCACCAGAGAATGAAACAAACAGAGATGTACTTTATGCAGCAGTTACTCTTTCATTTGCACAACTTGGCAGTGCATCCTCCTCTCGGCGTGATCAGAAGCTCCTCTCGCCGCAGCCCCAACCCCATGCATCAGCCATCGCCGTCCATCCCTCCCCCACCCGCTTCATCCTTTTCCCAGCTGCATCGGCCCGTAAGCCAATCAATGGCAGGGCTTTCAGGGCCGGCGGAGGCCCCGGCGCGCGGAGGGGGGATCAATAAGTTATTAGCACCATTCTGTCAGCTGTAATGTGGAGATTGATCGGGGGGCTGTGGCTGGCGGCCCACCCCACGTCCCCACCTGTCACGCCCCCGCCCTTCAGCTCGTCTCTCCAGAACCCCCCCCCCCCCCACACACACACACACATACACACACACACACACATACATCCGCGGCCTGATAAAGATGACAGATTAACAGAGTAAGAGAGGAATTAAGGAGTCTGGCTGTCTGAGCTGTCAACATCCTCTTCGATGGGATGGAGAGAGGAAAAGGAGGAGGACTGGTGTTTGACTGAGAAGAGGAAATCATAAAAAACAAAAAATGCATACATAAGAAAACAAAACAGAACAAAAAAAACAACAGGTGAGGCCGTTCCTCCCAATGTTTTGCTTTGGTGGCATCACCTGAAAGTCGAGAGGTTTAGGTCCCGCTGTGTCCTCTTTCTCTTTCCATCCCTCTGTTCTTATCCATCTTTCTTCTCAGTGGGAGGGACAGCAAATAAAGAAAAGGTTAACCAGCAAGGACAAACTGAGACGGAGGCTTGAACATGGCTTTCCAAAAGTTACCCTGCAGCAGACTGTGTTTACCAAGAATGCTTAAAAAACAAGGGGCCACATCACAGCAGATAATGGTTTTCTTTATCCTAAAAAAACTGCCCTGTTTTGAATCCCAGCCTGGAAGTTAAAACCGAACTTGTAGCTCCATAACCACTAATTCCTCAGCAAAATTAACAAATAGGTGATCGGAAAAGGCCCGGGGTCGCAAAGTTGACTGTGCGCGGTGTTAGTGGGAGTAAAAGGGTTCGTATAGACGCAAGCAGAGCTCAGTGTTTGGCATTAAAAGGGAGCGCCGGTGCTTTAAGAAACCCCATTTAATTGGCTTTAAAAGCTTTCCGCCCTCAAATCTCTGGCCCTCAGGCGCTAGCTCAGGAGACGCAGTGTCTTGAGTGAGGTCGGCTCAAGAGACAACTCAGTGTGTGTGTTTGATCATGAGAGGCTCTGGGCGTGAGTGTGAGTGTGTGCGTGAGTTTTGAAGAAGAGGAGGTTTAACTAATGGGGTTTCACTAATAGGATAGATGGAGACCATCTATGAGTTTTTTTTTTGTTTTTTTGAATAGGCCATTGAGCCATATTGGACTTGGTTTGAAAAAGAGGAAAAAACAGAATGAAAGATCGTCAAGGACACGACAGAGAAAGAATCATTTCTGAAAACCATTCAGTGTACGTCAGCATGATCTCGTCCATTAGCCCTCCTCACTACACCCCCTTCTCTATCTTTAAGGATGTTACAGAGCATGTATCTCCTTAGGACCTAAGAGGCAACATCAAACACCTCTATTATTAGTGAACCTCCTTCCTTACTTCCTCTCTTCCTGGTCCTGTCGTCCTCCCCTCAACACCTGGGGCCGGATGCACACACGCAGAAGGCCATGTGTACACCATTTCCTACACAAAAACTTGTGTTTATAAAGGAGGAATGTGCAGTGAGAACAAGCTTGTGCTCATGCGTTCTTCTAACCATGTAAAACATATTCTTGGTTCACTTTAAGGCTGATGTGGTGAAGAGGGGATGAAAAAAGGGATTGAGAGTAGCTTTTGTTAATTTTTCTCTTATTTCTCATTACTCGTTTTAATATATTCTCATTTAACTGTTACCTTCTGTAAATAACTGTGGCTGTCTGTAGCCGTCATGTGCGAGTATGGCTCCAGTGATGTTGTAAGATTATTGTAATTTGATTTTATAAGTATGTAGAGATCATTCTGATCTTCTGGCAGCAGATGATCATTTTTTTTCTTGCACTGCTTTAGGTTTCAAAGGGGCCTGTTGAAGGAAGCAGCCAACATGGCACGCTTCATTTGTAGATTTATGTTTTCCTTTCCTGATTATTTGCACATCAAGGTTTTTGAGTTTGTTATATGCAGGCCATCTGTTTATTAGCTGCAGATAAAGCAGGGGTTGTGGGTCCTCTTCCCACACCCCGGATGCTCTCGGCTGATGTCCTTTTTGACTTCTTGTTTGTGATCCAACTATTCATTTTTTATGTCTGCTGGGTCTTTTGCTCTGAATTTAGAGACCCGATTGATCCTGTGACTTTTAAAAAAAAAATCTGAAGTTGATTTTCTTTTCATGACTCCAGAACTACATTTCCCTTTTCTCCCCTCACTTGGTTTCACATTTTTGAAAATTCTTCTCCTTCTCTGTGGTTTCTGTCATTCTCGTGTTTATTTACCTGTAATGCAAGCAATGTTTGTAAATGAAAAGATGCCATTCGGTGTTATTTGAATAAATTGTCATGCGTTACAAAAGGGTTGGAGTTCTAGTGCTGCTGCTGCTAAAACTTCTCTGCTCCAGCACTATCTGTAGTTATCACCAGCTGTTGTATTTGATAGTATATATAAGTATAATCTGTGAACAGCTACCCAGTTCTAAAACCCCTGATGTACAAAATTTCAGAACGAGGTTGGCTGAATGAGTCCTTAAGAAAGGGAGGATAGCTATAATCAATGAAACTTGTGACTCGTATAACGGCCTTCAATTTTCCTTTGAGTATAGAAGATAAAACAAATGTAATACTTATTAAAGCTGTAAAGATTGTGTCGATGAAGTCATGTTCCCATATGTCACCGAGCCCATAATATAGTAATATTAATAGTTTTTTTTTAATCATTTGAGCATGAATGCATCATCATGTTTTAAAGTGAGATTACAAGGATTTAATCATCATCTAATTAGATCCCTGTTTTTCCAAGATGTTTGCTAAAATCCTGTAAAGTTACAATTAAACTCAAAATGCTATGTCATAAAATGAAAAACAGTTTTATTGAAAAAAGAGTGAGTGACAGAGGAAAAATCCCCCCTCCCCACCCTTGAAACTATGCAGTGAAAGCGAGAAAGAAATAGGAGCGGTTGCTGCTGTGGCTAAGCTGTATATGTGCAGGAGGAAACAGAAGAATTGGAGAAAAACAGAGGTGAGATAGAGATAGAAATGAGGTGAGATAGACGGAGCAATGACAAACTGCTCTTTCCTTCCGGCGCTGCACGCGATGTGCTCGGTATCCCCTCCCTCCGCTGATTAGGCCCGTATTGATTTGAGGTGTGTTGGAGGGGGTGGAGGTGAGGGTTATGGGGCGGGAAGGAGGAGAGTGATGAGAGGGGAGGAGAGGAGGAGGCAGCAGTAGGGGGTTCTGTAATTGTACAGTCGGTGCGCCGCTTTGGTGGCGGAGGTGGAGGCAGAGGGACAGCAGGGAAGAGGAGCAGGAAGGTATTAACGGGAGGAGAGAGAGAGAGAGAGCTCCTGTTGGGAGTATGGCTCAAACTAATCTTGATGAGCACAGAGGGAGAGAAAAGCAGATGAAGAAATGAGTGTCTTTGAAGGGAGGATTGCAAGAGGGGATGTGGAGGTAAAAACATAAAAAATAAATAAAATAAAAAAACAACCTCACAAATGATGAAGCCAGGATGCCAGCTGATGGAAACACCTCAAGCAGAAAACAGAGATGTTGTCATGCACTTTAGTTCAGTCACTAGCTTTATGACATCTGGGTAAAATAAAAAAAAAAAGAAACAAAGACGGGAATAACAGACTGTGGGATCCAGATGTTGGAAGAGACACATAGAGAAAGCTCTTCTTCCTGAGTCAAACAGACACATGTGGATTACCTGGGCAGGTCCGTCATCCGCAGTGGTACCGGCACCCCCTGAACTGCTGACGGATCAGGCACATCTCCAGATGCACGTGGCTTGCTTCAACCGCTATACTTCTCCACTTTTCCGCCTATCACTTTCTCTTCTGCATTTCAAAAGCAGCTGCCATGTACTTTATACAACAATATCAGTTTTGTCTGTTTGGTCTGTTGTCTGACTTTTCTTCTCTTCTTTCTCCATCTCTGTGTGTGCGTACATTTACAGATGACCTTCTAGGCAAAAGGAGAAGCTTCTCTCCCAACAGCAGCAGCGAGTGTCCTTCCGACAGCAAGAAGTCACGCAGTCTATCTCCAAAAGGTAACTATGTTTGAATAATGTGATGTGGCAGATGCAGTTGCTTTTTCTGACAAAACGTGGGTGTTAAAATGTTAAGTGATGGCAGAAGTATCATGCAGAATAAAGAAGAAAGTTCTGTAAAGATGCACAAAAACATGTCAGCAGACCTGTGCTGACAAAAGTGGTACGCGTACCTGTAGGTGGCAGAATACCGCGGACCGGCTGAATGCAGACTTATCCCCTTTACACGAGTTAGAAAGTTAAACTTTCTGCAGAGATCGCAATTATACTAATATTTATCGGTGTGCCAAAGTAGACTTTTAGCTACTCAGCATTATTCCTTCCTTCTCCTGAACTGAATGAATCATTTCAGGGCAGCAGGTCTTAATTTGAACAGTTTTGATGTGAACAGGGATGATTGACAGCTGCAGTTTGATTGGCTTTAACAGGGAATCCTTTCCCAAACACACAGACATGCCGTGTCTTCACATTGTCCAACTTTGTAAAATTAGCCAGGCCAAAAAATCACGGACATTGGCATGCCCGCTTTTGAGGCAACGCTCCTAGTTTGTCCTTAAATCCCACTGCAGTCCTCTATTATTCATGTCGCCCTTGTGTGGTGTGAAAGTGGGCGCCCGGTGTGGCGCTGGCTCTGGGTCTCTCCTCCTGGGCTCCGGAGGAAGACTTCTCGACTGTTTCATTATGCAGTACTAAAACCAACAACTCCTCCACACACACACACAGCCTTTTTCTGTACACAGATACCAACATGCTCTTCATACATCACCTTTTTTTCCCATGGTGGCTACATTTTGTGTTGAGTTTGGTTGCAATAAAGTTTAGCATGTGTCCTTTTCTGACCTTTAGCCACTGAGTGACCTGGGACTGGCAGCGGCCCTGCCTGGAGCTTCTTTCTCTGTGTATAGAAACACTCATTCTGGGCCATTATCGTCTTACTTTGACAACTCAGCCACTGAAAGATGCATGGGTTTGTTATTGTCTCAGAGTGTGTGCGTTTACAAGTGTGTGTGTGTGTGTGTGTGTCTGTTTGTGTGCTCTGCCTGAGCTTCTTTCTCAGACACATGGGGTATGTGTGATTTTATTTTGAGTTTGTGTTTTTGTCCCTTTCATAGCCTGTGCTTGGTTTCATGCTTCTAAATCAAAAACCAAACAACCCCTATAGTAAACAACCATTTATATTGAAAATTAGCTGTATGGTCACATGACAAAGACAGATACAGGAGACTCTGCGAGTACGTGTGTGTGTGTGTATATATATATATATATATATATGTGTGTGTGTGTGTGTGTGTGTGTGTGTGTGTGTGTGCAGCCATGCACAGAAATGCATTTAAGCCATTTCAAAACACTGCTGATCCTGTGTCTTAACCTAGAGCTCTGTCCACACCCAAAGCCTGCCTCCACACCTGTACGTGTGTTTGAATGTGTGTGTTGTCCATACCGCTTACATCTCCTCGCCCCCGAGGCTGGCGACAGACGCTATCCTTTAATGACTAATGCAGGTGGAGGAATGGACCAAAAAGAGCTTGAGAAAAGAGTATGGATGGAGCCAGAAAGATTGGATGCTGCTGTGTAAATGATGTCTATTTTTCTTTCAGATGCATAAACGGCACCCACTGCTGTGTTTAGAGAGCAGGGAAACTTAGGACAGGCACAGACTAGTCGGCAAACACACACACACACACATACACACAAGCACATACACTTTAGGACCCTGGGCGGATTAGCTGGAGCTCGGCGGCGGAGACAGAGATGCTTGCGTGTTTGCTTCTTTCCTCACCACCTCCAACCCCACCTCCGCTCCTCAGCGCCACTTCTGCTCGCCTGCCCGGGGCCAGACTCAGGTTTCAATAAGGAGGAGGGTGGTTAAAATAACCCTCGCTTCTCCCTCCTCCTGCTCATCCTCAGTCTGCCTCTTCTTACTTCTGAACCACCTCCCCATATATCCCCCACCACCTTTACCTTAGATCACGTTACCGTTGGGAAAAAGGGGAGGAGGGAGGTCAGAGGGAGAGAGAGATTAAATATGGAGACAGACAGTTCGAAAGATATCATACACTACATCAGTTACACAGCGGTGATACACACATGCTGCATCTTGGACATAATGATCAGAGTAAAGGCTCCGAGTTGACATATTTGGGGTAGAAACTTCTGAGAGAAATTAATCCGCAAAAAAAAGGTACCTTTCCTTTTTAGTCAGAGGGACTCCTTGAAGAAAATCAGATCACGGCTGCAAAATATTCAATTGCATCGATACTGCGATGGGCAGGTGTGACATCACAGCAACAGCACAACTGAAGGAAAATAACTCAGACACATTATGTTCTTATTTGTTGCCTGTTAACAAACGGAAACTTGAACGATTCTCATTTTCCATGACTTAACATGATTAATTACAACTTCTGCAGAGTCGGATCAGACCTCCGTCCAAAGAAGCAAAAAATACTATCAGGACATGTTTGAAGTATTTTCCCCCGCCAACATCTTTGGAATATTTTCTTTTCTGCTTCTTTTAATTGTTTTTAATTTCTATGCAAATAAGCTCCCCCACAAAAAGGATTCATGTACTCTGGATAGGACAGGAGTCATCGCACTGTTTTCCTATAATTCCTGTAAGTCTGTTAGTCTTGAGGCCTTAATTTTTCTTTTTGTCGTTCAGGAGCAGATCTAAAATAACCATTTGGGAGACACTAATGAGTGAAATTTATGCATGGTTGAAAATATTATGCAAAGACTTTCTCGTGGCGCACCAACGCAGTCATGACCCGAACATGCCATTTAACATCATGCTCAAAATAAAGTTTCCTTTAAATCCCAAAAGCGGTAACGAGTTAGGACTATCTGCTGTTTGTTTGCTGTCTCGAGTTGCTGTATATCTCCTGATGAACTGTCTCCTCTTCCTTCTTCAGAAAACTCACAGAGTCCGATAGGGGAGGCGGGCGGCAGCCACGGCCACATGAGCCCTGAGGAGCATTACAGGCGCATGATGTCAGCGCTCAGCGAGCAGGGGTCCTACGAGGAGCAGCAGCAGCGCCTTTATCAGCTAGCGAGCAGCATGGGCCTCCACGGCCACGGTCAGTGTGCAAGCTCTTTATCAATGTTTGCGAACAGCTTTCATCATCCTTACTGGTGTACTGCACGCCGTGGATTCTTCACTTTTAATCTCGCTTTTCTTGTTAGATCTGACTCATGAAAGCTCGCCATGTAGTTTTTCTTCCTCTTACTCATAAATTTCAACTCCTTCTTTAAAAAAACAAAAAACAAAAGAAAACTTGTCCGTCACCTGTCTGGGGTCAAGTGCATGTTTGTGACCCCAGAGTGAAGCGCTGTGTTCGGAGCACCGTGTTAAGGTGTGCCACGTTCTGTCAGGATAAAACCCCCGCCATGGAGACGGCTGACATTTCTATTTACGGCGCTTGCCCACCCAGTGTCAAGGTGCCACTCCGGGTGATTTCTGACCGCCCTGATTCTCTGCTGTTAACAACACCCACAAGCCTTCACATGCATCAACGCCATGATTGATCCAGGAGGTCTCGCTGGCTGCCTGCCAACCCCTTTAAATCTCCCAACACCCAGGAAACCGCCAGCATGTCGCACGTTTACTCATTTTCTACAGACATAAATTTTTCCGGTTTTAGCTTGAGAGTGGTGGTTCGGTAGGAATAAAAGAAAATGAGAAAAGTTTCCTCGTTTCAGTTTTATATGTTGGCATTATATTAATTTCACTGTTTCTGCCATTAAACGTTAATATTTTTCTCACATTTTTGTAAGGAATTTAGTATTTAGCCCTACCGGTCTTTATGAGCTCTTTTGCAGTTGCATAAATCCAATCGATGCTCCGGCTGAATTGTAGTTTGAGCTACTTTTATTTTTATTTGATTAGTAATGATTTTTAATTGCTGGCTGCAAATCTAGGGGGCGAAGCCTATAAATGTTTTAATTGCCTTTTCCCCTGTATCTTAGAGGATTTACAGGCAGAATGCGGCGCGTTGCGAGGGTTTAATGGCTCAGGGCTCGGTCTGATCGCTGGCTTCCTTTCCCAGAAGCCTTGTTGGTTTTTAGGCAGTCACTCTGGTGCAACAAAGACACGCTCCCTTCCTTTCGCTCCCATATTTGAAATAGTTTGATAGTTTCCACTCCGTTCTTTATCCTGCACTCGTGAGCAGCACTCAAACGCTGCATATGTACGAGAGGAAGAGGGTAGTGGGACCCCAGGAACGAGAGTCAAAGGAACTAAGGAAAGAAAATGGTCAGAAAAAATGAACCGGTCAAAGACACGAGGGAAGAGTCGGTAAATAAGTTCTTCTGGACCGAGAAATTAAAAAAACATTTCCCTAAAAGGTTTTTTGTCACACTCTGAAGCAAATGGAGGAGACCCGGGCAGCACAGCTCGCAACTTTCTCCAGATGTCCACTGACTGTTTACAGGTTTTTTATCTAAAACACTTTAGCATGCTCCCTCCGCATTTTCCCTTCCTCCAATTAACGGCTGGAGCTCGTTAAGAAAGTGACACGCTCGGATGTGGAGAGCACGGGAGACGTGGACGGGAGGTGCCCGTTTTGTCTCCTGGGAGGCTGGCGTGAATCTCTGCAGTGAGAGCCCCTTGACATTGACCTAGTCTCCAGTGGGGCTTCCGTGACCCCCACCTCCCTCCCCGCCTCGGGCTCCTCATCTCTCCTATACATCTCCCTCTCAAGCCTGCTTCTATACCCGCACCCCTCCTCCTCTTTTTCCTTACCGCCAACTCTCTCTTTAGCCTCGGTCCCCGCAGAGCATCCTTTCATGTGTTTGAAGTGTAGGGCACAGAAAATGAAAGTAAGTGTGTGTGTGTGTGTGTGTGTGTGTGTGTGTGTGTGTGTGTGTGTGGGGGGGGGGTTAGATGGTGCACATATGTGTGCGTGTAAATGTGTAGGTGCAAGGTGTTGTTTGAGGGGCTCTCAGTGGACCTGATGGGCAAAAGATGAGTTGGGAAAAGGGGAGGAGGGGGAGGCTGAGGTTGGGGTGGCAGAGTGGTAGAAATGGCCAAGAGGGCTCTCCCTCCCTCTTCACATGATGAAAGGACAGTGAGGAAGAGGGGAAAGAATATGAGAGGTTGGGGTGCAGATCCAGATGAAAGTGAGAGGAGAGAGAGGTTGGAGGGCCCGTTTTGTTTTGTGTCCCGTAGTTCAGGCCGTATTAAAACAAGGAGCTCTAGTCAACATCTTTTTAGCATCCTCTTCCCTTCACCCCTCCAAAAAAAGAAAGAAAATTCCAGGATGGGATTGGTTTAAAGACAAAAATATTCAGTGAAACAGACTTACCCCACATTTGCCGCTACGCAAGCTTAGGAGACTAGCTAAATACATCTTCCTGAAAAGATACTTCATTTTGTGGCGTATCAGGCGCTCCACCAGATGGATGTTTGCTTTTGTGTACCTGCCAGTCCGCAAAATCCATCACCAGGCTGGCCAGGCTCTATCAACGCAGCGCGCCGCTACGTCCTCATGCTGAGGAGAATGTGGCTTAACTGAGAGGATTTAGCCCCAGCTCCAGAAATGATTGTGGTCAGAAGAAGTGGATAGCAGAAAAAAAAAGGGACTGGGGCTGATGAATGGGAAACTGGGACTTCCCGAAACCTAAAATAACTCTTGAAAAGCAGCGGTATTAGAGTCTTAAGAGAGTTCTTGAGTAGGATTTTGAGTATGTTTGGTTTCAGGAGGTGAATTAACGTCAGGCGTGGGCTAGTTTTGGTCGTGTTAGTGTGAAATAGGTGATCTAGTAATTTTTTTTACCCAAGATACTGTTCAACCAGTCAGCCTTCAACCTACGGAAAAATAAACCGTGTTCTCTCTTTGGAGGACAATCCACACTAAGGCCGTTTTCAAAACTGCATACTCCAGTACCGGTACGTTCTGATCTTTTAATGTAGAGCCGGCGTGCTGCTTTCAGAAACGACCACCGTAATGCAGTATGCTGCCACAGCAGAACGGAGCATAATCACTTTGAGTTGCTGTACCACATGCAAGGTTTGTGGTGTATTTGCACTTGAAAATTGGAATGTTTTACTTCCTTGTTGGAATCTCCAACTGGAACAGCCCATCTGATTGACGTCGTTTTGGTCCCTAATGAAGTTTGAACTTTCGTTACCATCTTATAATAGACCTGCAGTTGTTTTGACACTGGACTGTTCCTTTAAGGTCCGAAGCCAAAAGCTGCAGTATGGCCAGGATACCTGTGCATCGGTTGCTTGGAGGCCTCCAGAGTTTATGGATGTACCATATTAGAAATGGATAAAAGTGCCCCTTTAACAGAGCCGGTCATACCCAATAATTGGTGAGGTGGGATTGTGACCACAGAAACTCAGAGGTCAACTGTTCCACCCAGTCACAAGTGCACAACAAACTCTGTGTGCATTTGTGTGTGAGCTCACTTCCCTCTGATCCATCTCTTATCTCTCCCAACACCACCCACACCCCACCGTCGCCCCTCATCCCCACACAAACACACACACGCACACTTGCACATGCACACACTCGTCTGCCGCCAGTCGGGTCCCTGGCGGCCTGGCGCAGCAAACAGATCGATACACCGGAGCTAGGCTGCATTAATATCTGTCGCTTCACCCTCCCCATACCGGCGCCCACTCAACTTCTTCAGCACACAAACACACACACACTCACACACTCACACTACAACACACAAACAGTCGGCCATGCACACACGAGCACCTAAATCACGCAGACACGCAAAAACACACATCACACCCGCACCGGCGGCGGAAATGGCCTCTTGCTCCCGAGGGATCTGTCTAATTAAAAAAGGGGTGGTGGAGGGTCGGAGGGGTTGGTTGTTGGGGAGCCAGGATGGATTTTTCTCTCATTAGAAGCCGTGTCTCCTGGTGTGGCCTGGCCTGGCTGATAATGATGAGTCCTCTTCTCCTATGAGGGCGATAGGGAGGATGAGGGAAGGAAGAGGTGGAATGAGGCGAGTAGTCGAGGAGGTGGAGGTCAGGCACAGATGGCGGGCGGGAGGGGGGCGGGTTATGATGAAGGCAATGGCGGGCAAGGGTTAAAAAAAAAACCTCTTGGTTGTTAAGAGAAGACGCTTTTTGGTCATTCGTGAGACCCCTCAACTGGTTTGGAATAAAAAGACTCAGGGAGCCTAACGTCTCAACATACAGCACCTTTCTGTACTTATTTTGCACATCTGCTTTCAAATGTTTTCACATCTGCTAGAAACTTGCCCGCTCAGACTTGATTTCATGTCTGCTTTACCTTTGTTTATTGTGTTTATACACCGACATGTTGTTGGTTAGAAAATGCAGCATCGTCATTTTCAGCTGAATGAGGTAAATGGCTTTTTTTCTTTTTTTTTTTTGAGTGACTCGTCGGGTGCTTTTAAGAGCTGTCTGCACCTCTAGTCCTCTCATCCGTCAGCACAGGACAAACAAATAACCTGTACGAGCCCAATTTTCTATTCTACGCAACCTGAAACACAAATAGTTACGGTGTGGTGCACCAACTAGAGGGTGGCGGTTCTGCGAGTGTTTGAGTTGTTCCGCATGTTTCCCATATCTCAATATCTGAGCAGGGATGTGAGCAGCTGGATGCTAGACTTGTTTTCACCCTCCCCTTGGCTTTCTTTCTCTGAGTCTATCATATCTTTCTCCTTTTTCCCTCAACTATAAATCCTTCATCATCTTTATCATGCCAACTATATCGTCTCATCTCTGTTCCTCCACTGTGCTCCTCTTTATTCAGACATGCTGCGCGCTCGTCAGGAGGCGCTGGCTGCGGCAGTGAGGAATCCAGCAGCCTTAGAAGCTCACCTGCCCTCAGCAGGCAGCTCTTCATCATCCAGCCAGAGACGCAAGCAGGGTCTGCCACAGCACCGGGACGCACATTACACTGACAGGTAAGAACCTGCTACAGCGAGCTGTAGGTGTTGACTCTGCATACCTGCCCTGCTTCCAATATCAGCATTGTTCATCTTGAGAAAGAGAGAGAGAAAAAAAAAAAAGCAAAACAAAACACCCATCTCCTCCTCTTATGCATACAGTTCAAACTGTATTGGACTCAATCACCTTGCCGGCTTGCATCATTACAATTCATTCTTGTATTGAGGCTTCCCTTCCTGAGCAACATCAGATCACACACCTGTCCTTTTTTTTTTTTTTTTCTTAGCATGCTGCATATGTTTGTTTGAGTATGTGCATTTACACGTTCATAGCTAAACTCAGGATCCAATAACCTCTTGGCTACCACTGTGGAGTTGAACGCCTGCACGCCGGCTCTTCCTCCCGCCTCACCCCTCCCTTTCCTCCAGCACTGGCCCCTACGCCTCTCAAACAAAGCCGGGGGCAGCGGGAGTGGGCGGATAATTGCTTGTCGATTATTTATGTGGCGCGGGGAGAGGCGGGGGATCGATAATGGGCCAGCGGTGCGGCAGTAGGGTGTGTGTGTGTGTGTGTGTGTGTGTGTGTGTGTGTGTGTGTGTGTGTGTGTGTGTGTGTGTGTCTGTGTCTGTGTCTGTGTGTGTGTGTGTGTGTGTGTGTGTGTGTGTGTGTGTGTGTGTGTGTGTGTGTGTGTGTGTGTGTGTGTGTGTGTGTGTGTGTGTGTGTGTGTGTGTGTGTGTGTGTGTGTGTGTGTGTGTGTGTGCGTGAGAGAGAGAGAAAGGCGGAGAGGCGTTGGTGAGGGTAGGAGGGGGAAATAAGCAGGAAGCCGAGCGGCCAGGCGCTGTGTGGTGCAGCTCAGGGAGACAGTGGGGGTGTATATATTCTCTGTGTTGGACGGGGGGGGGGGTTGGTTGCTGAGCATTCGCGTGTGTTTGTTTGTTCCATTTTTCAAGCTGGCGGTCTGCATGCGTGCTCATCTATGTGGACTGAATCTGGGCTTGTTTGTGTGAATATGTCGGCTAATTTGTGTGTGCGAGCGGCTAGCAGTGCAGAGTGAATGTACGCGCTGAGCCGTGGCTGTTCTCCGACAGCACGCTGAGTAATTAGCCACAAAGGACTGGGGAGAGTTAACCAGGCCTCGCCATCCATCCATTCGGCTTTTCTATTCCACTTTGTCCTCATATCTTCCTATATGCTCCCTTTAACCTCTCACTTCCAATATGTGTTTTCTAGTGAATAAAAAAAGATATGAACAAGGAAAATATGTTGAAGATCCTTTCAACTGGCCTCAGTTAAGCAATTCATTGTTTTCTTATAATAAACTAACCTTATTATTCCATATCCTACCTTTAAAACTAGATATGTGGTGTTTTGTAGCTTAATAAAGCTGCAAAGCTTTATTTGTTTAGTATAAAATCACTACCCCTTTGTGTGCCGTAATCTAAGCTGGGTTCTGTGTTGTGGCAGCTGGTACACCTCAGAGTGCAGTGTTAGTACCTGAGACTTCTCTGGCAAGACTTTACACTTCAAAATGAGGTGTGATTGTGGCTCAGGAGGGTTGAGCAGTCACTAGTTTAGTTCTTAATTCAAAGTCTGCATGCCTAAATGTCCTTGGGCAGTAGACTGAACCCCACGTTGCCCCATGATGTGTTCCTGTGTGATTGTCCACATGAAAAGCTGTACAGATCTGCAGAGACCAGAATAGAGGGGTATGCATGTGTATGTGATTAGGACTTGCAGGAAAAAAGTGCTTAAAGTGGTCAACAAGACCAAAAACACCCGTACATAAATGCAATCTGTTTGAATGAGCCGCATTTTTCAGCTGCAAAGACTCCAGTAAGGAATAAAACAAGGTTCACTCACAAAAACAACCCTCATGGTGTGCAACCCCATTACACCCCAGGAGCACAGCAGAGTGTTTGACCCCTTGCTCGTAGGTCCAACCTAGACAAGTAAGGCATCAAGGCCAGAGTCAGTTCAGTGGTGTCTCCCAGTCCAAGTCCACTGTCTTTGTTATCTTAATAGTTCCTCTGAGCTAACGTTTGAACTGCGTGCCTCAGGTCCGTGCTGCAGCTTGGAAACTGTGATGGGCCTAACCACGTCTCAATATCCTCCAGACGCCCCACCACCATTAGACACAGAGGCCTGCAGGTGCTGCCATTGATGCATTTTAATTACAATTTCAAGAGCGTCTGCTTTCTAAAGAGGAGCAGCGAAGTTTGTTATAAATGCGACAGATGTATGGTAATGACATTTTAACATATTTTGGTCTGCCCTTTAAGAGGAGCAGGCTCCTTGGCTCCGTTGACCGGCCTCTTCTGGTAGACAGATACTTCTGTGTGATTTCAGGCAGGGGAGGGGCGGGGGGGGCCATGTCTTTTACTTTGTCTTGATGAAAATCTTAATGACACAGCATAAAATGTTCTTTAAAGCATCATGTGCTTTCAGCATCATGCAACAGTGCAGAAAACCCTCCCATAATGTTTTAACATGACAATGTCCCTGCGTGTGGTCCGTAAAGAAACGTTCTGCAGATCATCCCGGAGCCCGGCTCCATATTCTGAGGGGAGCCTCGTCACGATGAATGAAGGCTGTTCCAGCCGCACCGTGGTGCCCGTATATTTGGGATAAAACATTGATGTCCTCCTGCTTGCCCAAAGTCTTCCTGCTTCTGTATATTTACAAATGGCAGGTCTGAAGGCCAGACTGCACCAAATATCCCTGAAAGACTCAGAAAAGATTGAAAAGAGAATTAAAATTAAGATAATTGGCAAGTAAAAGCAGAAAGTGGCGATAAAATGAAAGCGAGTGAGTTTGAGCTGGAAGCTCTCCCCTCTTTCTCCCCGCAGCTCTCTCGACGGCTCACCTTTCCATCGACCCCACATCATTGATTATCTGGGGCCCATTAGGGCCCATTGTTAAAAACGAATCATTAGGGCCGCTCGATGAGCTTAGAGCCTGGCGCTCCATTTGTCTGGCCTTAAATGGCGCTAAACTTGCCGAGCATCTGCAAGGGAAATAGGGGAGGGCTGGAGAAAAGTAAAGAGAAGGGGTGACTCGGAGGAAGTGGAAAATATGGAGGTTTGAAACTGGTGGGAAGAAAAAGAAGCAGAAAAGACGGGAAGGTGACGGAGAGCGAGAGAGAGAGATGAACCAAAGTAAAGATTGAGAGAGTGTGAGATAAAGGGGGGGTGGGGGGGGCTGCTGGGAGTGACTGAGATAGAGGGAGGGAGGGAAAGAGCAAGCGTGGAGGGAGCCTCATCCATTTTAATGAGCTTCCTGTGTAAATGTGTTCCTGCGGAGAGGCAGCCGAAGGCGGCCGCGCGGCGCTCCTAATCCCCCCACGCTTCAGTCATTAAGGGCAGCGGTGTCTCACACACACACACACACACACACACACACACACACACACACACACACACACACACACACACACACACACACACACACACACACACACACACACACACACACACACACACACACACACACACACACACACACACACACACACACACTCGTCCTACGCTGTTGCAGGACGGGGCCGCTGTCGCCACTCTGACAGGTCGCCACACACCAGTGAATTCCCCAGGAGCCTGCGGCTTCGCTGCAGGCGGAGACGGACACAATCCGGCGAGAGACCTCTGTATGATTATGAGTCCACCTTGCATTTACGAATCTTTCTCTCAGTCTCCAGCAAAAACTAGGTGAATGTTTTTGGCCTCGTCCCTTTATAGCATGTCAGTGGTTTGTCAGCAAAATGCAGAGATAGTCCAAAAAGAAAGAAAGAAAGAAAGAAAGAAAGAAAGAAAGAAAGAAAGAAAGAAAGAAAGAAAGAAAGAAAGAAAGAAAGAAAGAAAGAAAGAAAGAAAGAAAGCAAGCAAGCGCATACACACACACACATCCCCAGAGCAAAATGACTGTTTGCCTCTCCTCCCTCAAAATTACCTCCTATAAAAGAAGGAAGAAAGAGAGAGATGGAGGAAGGGAGAGGAGGGGAGTGTCAGACACACACTCTTTCTCTGCTCTCCCTCTCTTACGTGATTAGGGCTAATTATGGTGGCGCAGACGCCTGGCAGCCCCAGTCATGCAGCTTTAATTGACCGTTATTCATCTGCGGGCTAACGCTAAGCAAGGCGGTGCGAGGAGAGGGAAGAAAGAGGGAATATCAGAACGGGAGGGGGTTGTGATGGGAGTTTGCCATGGTGAGGGCGGATGGGAGTTTGGAGCATGCTGTAGCCTGGCGGAGCAGCGCGTCGCAAGGCTAATTGCTAGCCCTGAGGGATTAGGCCAGGTGATTACACACTGGGCGGTGTAATTACATAAGCAGCGGCTAGCGGGGCCCCAGCTAGTGGCTCTGGGGTCACGCGCTACAGCCCTCACCCAAGATTAATTGGAGCTGCCACTGGAGTGCGAGGCACCGCCGGAGAGAGCGGTTATACGATTAGTATTAACATTTCAGCGACGGAGGCGATCGATGAATACACACACACACAGACACACACACACAGACACACACACACACACACCTATACCACTAGCTCCTTACCCTCTTACCTTCCGACTACAAAAAAGAAAAAAACCCTCCTCTCTCTCTCCCTCCCTCACACACGTACACTTTGCTCTTGCACATGTGCCCTTTCTGTTTGCAGTTCCTCTTTGGTCGCTCACAGTTTAAAGAGGTGGGAGACATGCAGGCGCTAGCTAATTTGAACACGGCTGCAAAACAATATTTGCGGTTGCGCACGTCCCAGTGTTGGTTTCGACTTTGTTGTTTTCCTCAGCTTGTTTCCCATGTATGCGACGGTCACACACGCACACAGCCGAGCTGCGAGTGGTGTGATGGGAGCTGCAGCTTTGCAGGAGAGAAACAGGACAGTGAAGAGTTGTGTGTGGGGACCTGGGGGCGAGACCAGGACGCTGGCGTAATCACGCCGCCTCAAAACACACTTTGATTCACAGAGGGTCAAGGTACATGGACATCAACCTGGTGAAAGCCTCATACATGCTTCTTCGCCCCCAAAAGATGTAGCTGAAGCTTAGAAAGAAGAAGAAGCTTAAAAAAAAAAAAAAAAAGGTGAACAGGGCGGCTTTTTAGAGGTCACAGAGAAGTATATAGATGGAAGTAAAGACCATTAAAAGATGGTTGAGACTGAAAGAGAGGGAGAAAGGTGAGAGGCACCGTTCCCCCTCAAAGAGCACAAAAGAGGAAGCCAATAATGGAGAGGCCTTTTCAGAGGCAGAGGTTGCAGGATGTTCCATCTTTTCAGTGCGAGCGAGAGCTGGAGAGAACGAGACAGAGAAAGGGGCGTAAAAATTGGAGAGAAGAGAGGAGGGATGAGTGTTAATTAGAAGGTCCTTCAGCCCATACCCCGGTCAAGACGCAGGGGCTGCCCCAGCTGTCGGAGCATGACACACTGGCATTGTGCTTTCAGCCCTCATTATGTGTGTTGGCCTGGAATTGTGTGTGTGTGTGTGTGTGTGTGTGTGTGTGTGTGTGTGTGTGTGTGTGTGAGGCGACAGGAGAAGGAAAGGATGCAGCTCAGGGTACAGCAATGGCCAGCGGCGCTTGCTGCGGTGTGACAAGACTGATGAGGCGCCGGGGCGACATTGGGGCCTCTGGAGCGCCGCTGATAAAAATACACCGCATACATCGGTGTGGCAGCAAGCACTCACATAAGAGAAGCGTTGAGATATGCTGGGAAGAGAAAAAAAAAACTCAATGTGCAGTAGAAACTGTTCATGTAAGCATTCATCATCATAGTGACTAAAATCCTAGTTGAAATGAATGTTCTGTTTATATTTGTGTCCTCAGAGACATGTCCCATCCTCCGCCCCTGCTCTCCCCTCCGACGGCTCCTCACATCGCCTTAGGACCTCACCTGCGGCCTCCGTTCCTTGCCATGCCGTCTGCTCTCTGCCAGGCCCCCGGTGAGTCTCCGGCAACACTGTCAGACAAATGAATAATTCCTCCACGTCAAAACTGTCATTCCTACTGTTTCTGTGCTGGAAAAACTATAACTTAGGTAAAAGTACCATGTGAAGATGCAAAAACTACCAGGTAAAAATTGTGTAATTTCTTCAAGATTTAATGAAATGAAACCAAGTTTACTTGATAAATTACAGGTTAGCAACAATTTAAAGTGTAGAAGCATCTAAACACTCACTAGTCACTTTCTTAGGTACACTCTGCTAGTACCAGGTTGTACCCTCACCTCCCTTTAGACTTTCAGTAACATCTCTTTAACAAGGGACATCAGAAGATGTTGTTTACTGCTAATTGTGACCCTTGTATTTGACTGTCACAACAAAAATAACAAACACTCTTCACATGGAGCAATATTCTTCCCATCCATTCTCCATTTTTAGCGAGCCCATGTGAATTATAGCTTCCTTTTCCTTTAACTTCTGACAAGAGTAGCATCGGTGAGATCTTTTGCTGCTGAAACATCTGCTGCAAGGTTGCACGTGCTGTGTATTCAGAAATGGTCTCGTGCATACCTTTTGTTGTGACCTTGTTGTTATTTGAATTACTGCTGCCTTTCTATCATCTTGAAGCAGTCCGCCCATTCTCCTCAGGCCTCTGGCATCAACAAGGCATTTTTATGCCCAAAGGAGCGCTGTTCTCTGGATATTTCCTCTCTTTCACACAATTCTCTGTAAACCCTGAAGATGTTTGTGTGTGAAAATCCCAGCGCATCAGCAGTTTTTAAAATACTCAGACCGAACCGTCTGGAACCACCAACCATGCTATGATCAAAGTGTCGTAAATCAGCTCGTAAAGCAGCTTCTCTTGACCATGTCTGCATGCGTAACTGCATCGAGTCGCTGCCATGGGATTGGCTGATTGGGCATTTGCGTGAGCGATTGAACAGGTGCACGTGATAAAACGGGCCGAGAGTCCATATGTACTTTAATAACATTTAGAGCCAGTTTAGTACCTGAGTTCTGGGCACTTTAACACGGCGCTGCTCAGTGATGACGCAGCATGAGGAGCAGCAGTTAGGCACTGATGAACTTAACAATAAGAAATAATGATCCACTCAGGTGTTTTGATGCTGAATAGATAAAAAAAATGCACGTGCACATGCCTGATAAAAGCCTTATAATTATAAGCCTGAACGATTCAAGGGACCGGGAAAAGACAAGGAATGAGAAAAAGTGGCATTTAGAGAGAAATGAATATGTGATAAGAACCAGCAGAGAGTTGACCTGCTGTGCTGCTGCGTTACAGCATGAGCTAATCGTCTTTGAACTTACAGCACTTTAAAGTTTTAAGCGCACACCATACATCTTATATGACAGGATGCTGCATTTTAAAGGGAATGTAAATGGTAAGATGAATGAAAGATGAAATGTTAAATTAGAAAAAAGTCAACTTTGGGTACCGATCCCCTCTCTTTCAACATGAGTTTCAACTTTTCCCCCATCAGTTCTTTTACTCTGATAAACCAGTCCGATGCTAAAGGAGTAGATAGAAGACGGTTACTTCATCAATAAAACTCATCTGCTATCAATCTCACAAGATTCTGGCTTCAACGTCTCATCTGGAGCTCGACCCTCCTGTGTCAAATGAGCACCGTAGACTGTTTAGTTTATTGTTACAGAAGAGTTGAGGAAGTCCTCTGAAGTATTTTCACATCAACAAAATGCTCTCGGAAAGGAAAGTTAGAAGCAGAAAAATTGTTTAATCTCAGTCCTAACGTGGGTAGATTGCATGAACAGAACAGGCGGAGTAGACAAACACAAAAACAGGGTTGAAATGATGTATAAGTGAAATGTATTTTCTTTGAGGAATTTCACAGAATACATTTAAGGTCCTGTATTATGCTTTTCTTGACTTGCAAAGTTTTAAAATTGACCTGAACTCCGACATGCCCAGTTTTTGGGCCATCTAGCTGTCGTTTTAAGAGGCTCACGATGGACTAAGCAGTAGCAAGTTTTGAAAGAGCAGGCATACCAGGAGATCCTGCTGTTTTGTTTTTTTATTTAAAACAACTTTATGCTCATGTAAACAATTTTCGTAAGCGGGCCGGTCCTTAAAATCCCAAGCTCAGATCAACGGGTCAGCTCCCCCCGACATGTTACTGCCAGTCACATGACCGGCAGTAACACGTGTGATTGGTCTAGGGAGGTAATCAGTCGCAGCAGGATGAGCGGGGAGCAGGGGACCCGACACTGGGCTCACCGGAGAACACAAAAAATAGAAGATTTAAGCCTCATGATCTCACAAACTCAGAAAGCTTTTGAGTCTCAGTCAAGAAAAACAACTCTATTGTGGGTCTTTATGAATATGATTAAGGACTAAACTTGTACTGTACGGGACCTTTAAAGACACATTTTCATAGGGTAGTATGTAAATGTTTAGTGACTAACACAACCTGCACATGGCACTTTGAAGAGGAAAAGAAATTCAGTTTGGTGCAACTGTTAACCATCACAGACGTGAAACGGGACCCTCGGCCACACGCTGTGGTGTGTAAGACAAGAAAGGAAATAAAAGTTGGAAGCCACTACTTAATGTTAATGTATCTTAAAAGCTTGTTAAAGCATTATTAAAGCAATTAAAGCTGCTTAACGGTTGCCCTGTAGTAGAAAGTGCAACGCTTCCAAGGAAAGTTTGGCGGAAGTATAAATTAGACTAAAAGGAAAAGAGTCTGGTTAAGTAGAAAGACTTCATTAAATACGCTGAATTACTTTCCACTGCTTGTCTCTGCCATTGTGATGTTACAAGTCACTTTTGGATGATTGTTGTTTTGGGTTACTGGTCTGTTATCTCATCGTCTTCGTTGTTTCTTTAACAGGTTACGGTTTCCTCCAACCAGCTCAGGCTGAGATCTTCGCTCGACAGCAGGAGCTTTTGAGGAAGCAGAATCTGGCCAGGTGTGTGTTGCTGTTTATAATGTCGAAATAAAATAAAACTGTATAACGACGGAAAAATGTTAAGTGGGTTTTAGGAATGGGCGATATTTTACCGTTAACGATATACCGTCAAAAAAATTCCCCACGGTAAGAATTTGTCATCTTGCGGTAAAAAACAATAAATTCCCGTTGGTGACGTTTTTTGTGTAAAGCCTGAATTATGGTTCTGCGTTAAATCGACGCACAATGTACGTGTGCGTGAAGGAAGGAAGGAAGGAAGGAAGGAAGGAAGGAAGGAAGGAAGGAAGGAAGGAAGGAAGGAAGGAAGGAAGGAAGGAAGGAAGGAAGGAAGGAAGGAAGGAAGGAAGGAAGGAAGGAAGGAAGGAAGGAAATGAGCCAGAAAGAATGAAAGAAAGAAAGAAAAATTAAAAAAAGAAAGAAAGAAAGAAAGAAAGAAAGAAAGAAAGAAAGAAAGAAAGAAAGAAAGAAAGAAAGAAAGAAAGATAGATAGATAGATACATTCCTGTTGATGACGTGTTTGTGTAACAAACATGGCGAATCTGAGAGCGAGGAGCTTGAGTCATTCCAGTTTTGCAGTACAGGTGTACTAATTTAATAGTTTTTTATTAATTCAATTTAATTGGTGTTGTTTAGTAGCATTTAGTATTATTTTAGAGCAGTGCTTTGGGGGCTCCAAAGACTGAATGTGGTGATAGATTTATAGTTACAAAGGTGGAGTTGAATTGGTATTTTTTTTAATCGTCATTTTTATCGTTATCTAATATATGATAAATGCCAGAAATGATCGTGATAAATCTTTTAGTCCATACCGCCCATCCCTAGTGGGTTTATTGTCTCATAGAACATACTGTAGATTGTCAGGTTTTTACCTGCATGCTCAGCTCCTGTGTGTTTCACTGGTTCCAGACTGGAGATGTCTGCGGAGCTGCTGAGACAGAAGGAGTTGGAGAGTCTCCACCAGCGACAGCAGCAGCAGCGTCTGTTGGGCGCAGAGCCTTTGGCAGTTCTTCCTCCTGGCCTACCTCCTGATCATCCAGCCCTGCGGAGCCTCCATGACATCCCAGAGGGACATCCTCTCCGCGAGGAGCTGGCCCGTCGCACTAATGCGATGCTGGTCCTACGGCACGGGGCCGCCGCTCCTCTCCTCAACCTCAGCCAGCAGCACCAGCAGCAGCAACAACCGGTGGCGTCCTCCACACCCAAAGACCCCCACGTGCAGAGCTCCACCGCTGGGCCGGATGCCGAATCCAGAAAGGCGACCCGCAGGGACCCCCAGGCACAGCTCCGTGCCGGAGATCACAGAGGAGAAAGAGAGGAAAGGGGACGGGAAGGAGACATGGAAGTGCACGACGAGGAAATGAATGACTCAGAGAGCGAGACAGAGACGTGCGAGGAGAGGCGTGAGGCCCTCAGTGCCAAGCCCAGCATTAAACCACAGGATAGGGAGAGAACCAGAGGGAAAGAGACTGGCGGTAGGGGAGGATGTGGCGGTGCCAAGGAGGCCAGGGAGAGCTCAGACAGGCTGAGCGCTCCATGCAGTTCAGCAGGTACGGAGTCGCCCAGCCGCCAACTTTTCACGCCGGGACTGGGCAAGGCGGACTTCAAGTACCACATTCCACCTGGGTTCATGCCACCACTTCCCGCTCTGCACGCCCAGACGCTGCCCTTTGGATTCCCCTACGCTAGCCCTTACTTTCATACTGGTGAGACACACACACACAGACACACACACACACACACACACACACACACACCGCTGACATGTGAAACCCATTAGCGTCACTCTGTGTGCGCGTCTCCAGTGTGGAGACCTCTCCTTGTTAGGGGCCCTGCCTCTGACCCCGGGGTGACCCGCGAGCACACCAGCGGCAGCACAGACACGAGTGCACGACAGACGGGGTCATTTACTCACACACATGCAGCCCACGAACACACTCGTCTACATGTGGATTAATAGGAGATTTATTAGCTTCCACACATTTACATAAATGCTTATCAGCTGAAGGACAGAAATCATTTGAAATCAGAACATAATGATAATTCAGTGGTTTTGAAGAGTAAAATAGATACTCTAAGTGATTTCGGGAGCAAAAGTTCATTGATCCGTTGATGTGCTGTTACTATATTATTGATCCTCACCTGTTGGTCTCATTACTCAGCTTTTTCTTCAGACTCTCCACTGCTCAAAAAAAAAACAGAACATTAAAACGGTCGGTAGCTTTACATCCACTGTAAAACTGACGCGTGGTTTTCCCCCGCTGTGCTTCGTCAGGCTCTTTGGGTGGTCTTTTCATGGACGGGGAGGACTCGGCCACAGCCAACCCCGTAGAGGACATCAGCAAGTGGAGTGTGGAGGACGTTTGTGGATTCATAACCAGCCTGGCTGGATGTGCTGAATACGCACAGGTGAGAACACGGGGAGGTAGGAGAGAGAGAAGAGGATGGAGGCCCGGGGCAGGCTGACTACTAATCACAGCAATGACATTTCACAAAGCATTACTTCAAAACTACTGTTTTATTTCAAGGGCATCTCCAAATGTTTTGATAGATACCCCCAATATGCAGATTAAAAAAACAGAAAAGGGTTCTGAATATGTGTGGATGCCTGAATGGTCATGTTCAGTTTTGGCCATGCTTTTGGGTTTCTTGTGAATGAGTCTGCAGTGCACGTAGGCGTACATGTGTATGAGAGGTGTGTTTGTGAGCGTGCACACATTTGTTGTTGAATGATCTGCCGTTAGCAGAAAGTCGAATCTTTTTATATATGAAAAAAAAAACAAAAGCATCATTATTAGTCTTAAAACTATTATTTTCTTTAATCACTCAGGACACGATGTGAGGTAATTACCGTCTAATTTGAGTTCAGCGCCAGAAACGTGGAGCATATTCCAAGTAGCTCATTTATCTGGTTCAGTTGGCGCCGTCAACTCGAGTGTCATGTGTGTGTAACGTGTCAGACTGGAGCCACTGTTGTGTAGTTGGCGTGAGCGAGTGTGTGGGCCGAGTGTGTGTACGTCAGCGCTGTGGCTGAAGCGGCTGTGTCTCTGCCAGGTGTTTCGGGAGCAGGCCATTGATGGAGAGACACTGCCGCTGCTCACTGAGGAGCACCTGCTCAACACCATGGGACTAAAGCTGGGGCCTGCGCTCAAGATCCGCTCACAGGTACACACCACAGACCTGCGTGTGTGTTTATGTGTGATGGATGGATGGAAAGGAGCTGTGAGTGTCTTTGAGAGCAAGGAAAATGACTAGTATAGCATAGCCTAGTGGATTTCCCTAAACTAGCCTGCCCCACCCCCCCCCACAGACTGACGCCTCTCTTCTCTCTCTCTCTGAAACACAGTGAAACCGTTAGTCCTCTGCACACTGCTCAACAGGCTGTCCTGACAGTCATGTGGTCTCTTTTCCCCGCAGGTGGCGCGCCGCGTTGGCAGGCTTTTCTATATGACAGGATTCCCGCTGGCCTTCCCATTTCCACCTTCTGCCACCCTGCGTCCCCCGGAGAGGGATCGAGACCCCCTGACCACGCCATCTGACAACCCCCTGCCCCTCTCTCTGTCCCTGCCACATCGACCCACATCCACCAGCAGCAGCTCCTCTCCGTACAGCGGCCCCACCCCGGGGTGCTCCACCCCCAAGGAGGAAAATGGCAACGGCTCGGCAGTGGCGGGAAGATTCGAGGCCAAAACTCCCTCGTAGGATTGCACAGATGGGTGTGGGAGGCAAAGACCTGTGTCGAACATGGGCCTGGGCAAAGTCACTCCAATCAGACGCACTTGACTCAGAGGTCTTTTTTTCTTTTGTTTTGTTTGTTTTTTTTTAAAATCAGACTCCCCCTTCACATTGAAACCTTCAAAATAGAAATTTATGGGAACATTTTAGACTGGAAAAAAGAAACCGAAGGACAGCCTCTGCAGTAGCTGGAGTCGAGCAGAATCCAAAGAAACTGGGCTTGAGGGGAGAAACGCGGAGAGACAGAGCAACAGAGGGGGAAAAAAAAAGGGGAGGCGAAGGAGACAGCTGGTCACAGACAGCCTGCCAAAAGAAACGAGCAGAGCCCTGCCACAAATGCGACATTCTTGCAAGTCAGACAGACGCTAGCAGAAACTCTTCCTTCCTTCCTGGGCAGGAGGAAGCACTTCTCACTTTCTTTCTTATGTCTCCAACTCCGACTGCGCTCACGACGAGCCCCGCAGAGCCCAGGAATTAAAAAAAAGCGGCGCATCTCCTCTCCCTTATTAAGCCCCTCCATCCCTTTATTTCGTGACTATTTCCTGAGGCCAAACAGCAGCGTGGCACTATCTTCGTAGAGGCTGGAGTTAAAACACATGCTAAGCAGCACTAGATCTGACGAGCTCCCTCCTATATCACTGCAACTATGCATTCCACTGTCCCGATACCAAAGATGACTGGATGAGTGGAATTGGATCCATGTTTCACAACGTGTCCGTTGGTTGTTTTTTTTTTTGTTTTGTTTTTTGCATTAATGGTCTCAGAGAAAGACTGGTCCAACAGGGAAATGCTTGGCTAGTGCCTCACACAATGGACTATTTGATGTGACACAGGTAAAAGCTGATGTACAAAAAGGCTTCAAAGTATCCGAAATGAGGCATCAGTTTGTGCAGCTTGTCATTGTACACTTGTGTTGACTACTGTGGGAGGTAGGAAAACCATGCAACGTTGTACAGAATCATGCTTAAGATGAAAATATTCTGACGGTTACATATGTGGTACTTTCACTTTTTTTTTTTTTTTTTTTCGTTAAAACGTAGTTGCACGAATAAGGATTTCCTTACTGAAAAATGTGACTTGCTAAATTCTGGTGGTACTTTTGTTCATCCCTTTTTATTTTTTTTTATTTTAAGTGTAATATTGAAAAAAGTTGCTCCAGTTTCAAATGCTACCCCAGCTTATAAATATGAGGACAAAACTATTTATAGGACTTATGATGTAGTAGATAAAGCAGATTATGATATGTATTAAAATTTGCCCTTAAGATGGATTCCAAAGATACTTTTACTTTGTTTTCTCTTGGTTGCAGGGAAAAGGCACAAAAGCTCTTAATGCAAATGTTTTGAATTCGTTATGGATTTTTTTTTTTTTTTTTTTAACTACGCAAGCAATTAATTAAAAAAAAGGTCTTTAGATTTCCCTTCAAAAGTTTTGTCTTCATCCTATTTTTCTATTCACCACACCGGTGAAATAAAACCTAAAGAAAGACTTTGCCGCGTCTTTTCTCTTACATTTGTGTGCTTTCATCAGATAAGGACAAACGCCTTTTCCTCTTTAGGTGTTTGCGGTTTTTCAACGAAAAAAAGAAAAAAAAGGTGTGGGGGATGGGGTGAAGTGTGTGTGTGCGCGAGGAGGAGGAGGTGGTGACTCGGGGGGCACAGTTCAGGTCAACACCAGCTGTTGGAGTGTGAGGTTCAGCCGCAGGCCAAGGCCTCCCTGCCTGTGGGGGCAAACCTGACCCTCACACACACGAAGAAACAGAACCGGGAGTAGCCCGCACCCGCAGACGCCTGCCTCCCGTCTTCAAAACACCAAACAACTCTCTGCTGGGACTCCTTTTTGTTTTAGACGGGTTTTCACAGTTGTAAAATTGCTAGAAAACTATTTTAGAGATAATGTGACAAGATGAAAGGCTTTTCTTGAAGGAATATGCGTCTGTGACATCCAAAACCATGCTAAACTAATCCAGTACATGCCTTCAACCCGTATGCACCAGTATCAGCTTCAATCTAGTTGCAAAAGTTGGCACAGGCTGCAGAAAAGTCAGAGGAGGAAAGCTGCGTCTGAGAATGTGGATGCACAAAAAAAAAACAAAATAAAAAAAAAAAGACAAGAGATCTGTGCAGGGGGTGGATGAAGAGTTGGCACGGAAACAGACCAGGCTGTGTTGCTGCTCGCTCTTCCACCTAGGATAAGTCTTGGCACAGCATCAGACATTACCCTGCCAACCTGGCACGGCACCGCTGCCTCGGGGCTCAACAGCCGCATCTCTGTACCCCGCGTCTTGGCCCAGCTCAGCCCGGCTCAGCCCGACTCCCTCCAGCTGCTTCTCCCCGAGCCTCGTGGCGTCTACAGGTGTTTGCGTGTACAAAGGACACTGATTTTATTGTTTCAGGTGCACTTGGGTGTTAAAATTCACTTGCACGCCGCCATTAATCTGCATTTTAAAAAGAAAACTTAAATAAATCAAGGTGACACGGTTTGGATTCTTGAACTCTGTCTTGTTTTTTGCAGTTTGAATAAAATAACACCACAATCTTATTTCCACTGTACACGTGTAATGAAAAAAAAAAAAAAAATACAAAAAGTCAAAAAATGTGTTAAATGTGGAGAGTTGATGGATTTCAATCATCATCGGACAGATCCAGATCTACAACCACGTCCTCATCTCCCTCAGCCAGCCTTATCAGGGCAGCGGAGGACAGCGGCTGGGGAGTCTTGGAGGAATCTTCATCCCCTTCCTCACTGTCATCACCTGGAAGTAACAGGAAGCACTTTAGTTTTTATATTCAGCTGCATGAAAACACCAGAAACTGGAAAACATTTCATGATGTCAACACGATAGCATCCATCATAAATGTACCTATAAACGTCACATTTTACATTTTAAAATATATTTTAAAAGAAATTTGTTTTATTTTAAAGAATCAGTCTTGAACTTTGGTGTTTTGGACCAGTCGAGGCAGACTGGGGTTCAGGGGGGTTTAAGGGGGTCCTTAAAGAGAAAGGAGCCAGAAGGCAGCAAAGCAGAGGAGAAGTGATGACTTGCTGTACTAATGTACAATAACAATAATTTTGCATAAACTGTGGCTAAAAACTAGAGATGCACTAATTGTTGACTGGAGTCGCTCAGCTATGACCACTATTGACCAATACTGTTTGCTGAAATCAGCAAACAGCAGACATTTTTCCCCCCATACTCCGAACATGCATTACATGCACAGCCTCGGACATTTGGATTCATTTAAGTTGCCTGTAAATACATCATCTTAGAAACTAAGAATATTGGAGAAGTCCATTTTCACATCAATAAGACGTAGTAACTGGGGACCATGTTATGGAAGTTTTTCTTGTGGGTGCATAATTGTGTAAAATCCAAATTGTAAGGCAAAAAAAGTAAGAACCAACACATGTGAGACAATTAACTTAATCCAAAACTTAAAGCAGCATCACCCTGCAGAGCATGCTCAATATGAAACTAACATGTTCAGAGGCTAAAAACAAAGCCAGTAGAGCACACAGTCTGCAGCTTCTGCTATCCTACACCTTTAAGGGTGCTTTCACACCATGGATGTATTATAGAACTGGATGGAAGACCAAAAATGGCCGCCCATTCATTTCAATGCATTTTGCTCAGCCAGCTTATGTGCCCGAAAAAATTTCTGACTTCCGGGTTTACTTCCGCGTACACGGGCCCATAGAGCATGCGCAGTTGAGTCACCTCCCATGATGCTCTGGGGTCTCCCATCATGCCCCGGGGCAATGACGCGAATATTAATATAATATGTATTAATATAATATATTAATTCATGTATATTATTACATGTATAGTATTACATATATTATTAATGTATTAATATAATATAATTACATAATATATATTAATATAATACATCCATGGAGTGCACGGACACGGCTGTGACGTCAGCCGTGACGTCACGCCCAGAAAGACTTTTCTTTGACTTTTCTGGCCGTTAGAAAACATTTTTGACAGATATAAAGTCCATGACTTAAAAATATAGAATACAAAGATTAGTAATTGCCGGTGATTACAGCTGGAGGTGTCCTGTGAACAGTTTTAGAGGCTTCTCTTTTACTATTGCGGTCTATGGGTAAAAAGCTTTCTGGGCCCCATGGGATTTTTTGTTGCAATACCGCGGCTGGCCACCGGGAAAAATCGGCGTGCCTTCTGAGCGCGAGACAAGGGGGCTGGTTCACACCTGTGGCCCGTTTGTTTTGTTCTGATTCAGGGGCTAAATTGATACAATTGTTTCGTTTCTCATTTGTGGGGTTTGTGTTCACAAGGCAAACTTCTGTACCGGTTCAAAGCTGATAACAAATGCCATGCGCGAACCAGCTGTTCTCTGATTGGTCAGAAATGAACGTGGGATGAGTTTCCTCTTCCGCATCCCGGGAAAAACAACATGCCCCTTTCACAGAGAGGGTGCGCAGACCGCAGCCGCCGGTGATCCCATTCATGTATGTGCTACCGACGCAGAGCGGACCGCTCTGCGGGCGAGAGGGCGCTGCCGTGGCGTTTTGCACTGCGCAAACCCTGTCCGAATTGAACATTGTTTAATTTCACCGTGCCGCGCTGTGACAACATCTCGGCACGTCCAATAAGAGAGAAGGTGGTGGAGGCTGCACCGACTATTCTCCTTGCGGCGCGGTCGCACATACACATGAATGGAGTTGTGTCGGTTGCTGTGTCGATTATGTTCTCACCATAAATAAAAAAAATGAACCGTTTCAGGTCTCGAATGGAATCGGGCTGAGACCACCTCTCCTAGGCGATCTCGGCTCGCTTGTTTTGTGCCGCTTCCGAGCGCGATTGCTGTGTTCACATATATCAAACGATCCGATCTTTAGGGGGAAACGTTCCCTGTTCTGGAACAACTGCTCCAAACGGGACAGGTGTGAAAGCACCCTAAGAAAATCAAAAACTAGCGCATCTGTAGTCATAACCATTTCTCAACAGTGAAATGGGCCTAATAATGGTAAATAAGCTGACGATGGTGAATCAATTTCTTGAAATAATGAATGTGTTCATTACTTATATTCTGTTTGATGTTCCTCCCCAGAAGTCTCATTTACTTGTGCTCAACTGACTGTTGCTGACAGTGCTGCTCAGTTTTATTGCACTTTTGGATGATATCCCCAAAACTTGTTTTTACAGGACAGGTTAAAGGTTTCCACTGTAGAGATGTAGGTTAATGAATGGATTAAAATTAATTTCAGGGACTGAATTAAACAAGAAGAGGTTAAACTTCTTAGAAAAGCTTAAATTTCAGGGTGTTCTTTCACTTTTATTTTTGCTATTGTGCAAATGATCAGTTTCCCATCTAGCCAGGACTCAAATATTTACATTTAATACATTAAAAAACAGAGTGAATAAAATCTAATTCTTGAACCTTGACTGTAATTAAGCTGTCATCGATACCCACCAACCAGACCTCTCTCATCTACAGTTACTTTATACATTTTAAACATTTAAAGCATCTTAAACTGCTGCTATATTTGAACACTGATTATACACCAACCTATGTCTCCTCCCTCCATCTCTCCGTCATCACCCGAGTCACTCAGATCTTCAAGGTCATCATCATCCTCGTCGTCTGACGCAGGGCTGCTCTTCTTACCTGCGAGGAAAACAGTGAAAATCATCGCACCGCACTGATTTTTGTCGAGAGTAACTTTCTTCAGATATTTCTAAGTTTGCACTGAAGCTCTGCTGACGTCTGAGGACTTTGGAGATGCAGATATGTGGGCCAGGTATCAGAGGCAGCTGGAAGTGTCTATTTCCTCCTGAGATGGAGCTGAGAGTCGATTACAGGCGCCGCTGCTGCTGCACAAACACCCATGACAGTTTACTACCGACAATTTCAGACATCTTATGCTCACGGCCTAAATATAGTAAATGGAGATAGCAGGCAGGTTCCAGAGCTACGACGATGATGGCAGAGTCGGTGTGTGCGTGCTTGTGTGTGTGTGTGTGCTGGAGAGAAGTGGGGAGTTGTCTGAACTTGTGTTGTGCTATCCTCTAAGTGGAGTGTGCATGTGTGTTGTCTAGCCAAAGGGACAACTAGGGTCCAAAGGCTTTGAAGTCGAGACGCGATGAGAGGCTGACGGCGTGATTGAGGGAGGAAAAGCAGAGCTGCTTCCTCTGTGTACAGCACTGCTAGTGCGCACATTTTCCAGAGTGTGCACACACAAATAAACAACATCTATTAAAACATCAGGTACTTCTCCTCCCATCTGAATTTAAGACAACAAACACGATTTTCCCATCTTCTACTCTTTGCTGCGCACATGGTAGAAGCAGATTTCAGTAGTGCCTTAGAGGTTCCCACTGGATCACTTATCATCGCCACACTCTGATCCCCCCCCCCCCCCACACACACACACACACACACACACACACACTAGGGATGGGCGGTATGGACAAAAAATGTTATCACGATAATTTCTGGCATTTATCCCAATAACGATAAAAAAAATACCAATACAAAAAGTGTCATCAACGGGAATCTTTCTTTCTTTCTTTCTGGCATTTATCCAAATAACGATAGTCGTTTCTTTCTTTCTTTCTTTCTTTCTTTCTTTCTTTCTTTCTTTCTTTCTTTCTTTCTTTCATTTATCCAAATAACGATAGTCGTTTCTTTCTTTCTTTCTTTCATTTATCCAAATAACGATAGTCGTTTCTTTCTTTCTTTCTTTCTTTCTTTCTTTCTTTCTTTCTTTCTTTCTTTCTGGCATTTATCCAAATAACGATAGTTCGTTCTTTCTTTCTTTCTTTCTTTCTCATTTCCTCAATTTATCGTTTTTACCGTGAGATGGCAAATTCTTACCGTGGGGAATTTTATTGACGGTTTATCGTGAACGGTAAAATATCACCCATCCCTAACACACACACACACACACACACACAGTTCTAAATCAAGAGCCCCCCAAATGCTTCAGGAGCATGCGAGACCACAAGCAGCTTTGGTGAGCAGCCCAAAAACTCGTCTCCTCCAATTGGGTGGCGCGATGGTGGCTGTGCAGATGAGCACTATTGTTCAGATGTGAAAGTGCGTCTGCACATGCATGTGTGCCGAGAACATGTGGGGACAGCTGGTTTAAACTCAAAGTACCAGAAAGGAGAGGAAAGGGAAAAAAGAAAAAAAAAGAAAAAGAGAGAGCGAGGAGCGGGAGCGGCCACCTCTGGCTGTTCCAGTGGGCTGTTTTGAATTAGGAACACCCGCTGGGATCCAAGTCTGTACTTCCTGTTGGGGGTGGGGTGGGGTGGGGGGGCCCACTCCGCTTGTGTGTGAGCAATTGGGGAGGAAAGACAAACGAAAAGAGGAGGAGGAGGAGGGTGGGAAGGCCACTTGCCAGCAGCTGCCCATCCGTTTTTGGGGACTCTCCCTACAATACAGTCCAGATGTATTTCAAGATAAATAAATAACCAACAAAAAATATATATCGCCCTGCTGGCTAATTCTTTCCTGTGACCTTGCAGAGGATTTTTTCTTCCCCTTCTTTGAGTATGACCAAGTCTAAAGCTGTTAAGAAGAAGCTGCATCTGTCTTTGACCTGTTGACAACCCAGAGTGGACAAGACATGCCGCGGGGTCAAAGCATGAGCTCAATATCTTCGTGAGCAGCGACCCAAACGGCTGGACGGACGGAGACTTTTACCAAAGTCTGATTTAGGACTGAACTTTCATCTCTACTGAAAATGGTCTGTGAGGATGTTTTCAGCACCTCAGGGCCCCGTGGCGACTGTGACGCAGGTGATCTGCCTCATGTGGACACATCTTTGAGATCGTGAGATTCTCACATGCACAGTTAACAGCAGGGGAATCAGATTTAAGAATCAGTACCTTCCGACCACTTTTGCTCTGTAGTGACAAAACACTGCCCCCTGGAGGCCGAGACGGGCGGTAACTCAGCTTCTCTGCTTCACCAGTCCAGAGCGGTTTCAGTCTGAGGGGAAGTTGCATGTGAGCGTTAGCTTACCTTTTCTGACTTTGAGTCCCGAGTCCCCTTCATCCGAGTCGCTGTCCGACTCAAACAGATCCTTGAACTCCTTCTTGTCCTCCTCCTTCTTCTTTTGAATCTTCTTTCGTTTGATCTCAGGCAGGTCCAGATCCTCCATCTTTATAAAACAACACACACACACTTGCTTGCATGAGATTTATGACGATTACAGAAACGGTTTACCAGACTGTATTACTTTAAAAAACTGATATTGGTAAAAGGAAAACGCTAGAAAGGATTTTTTCACCAACACACACACACGTACGCACGCATCATGACTTATAAGATGATAATAATATTAATAATAATAATAAGATCATAATCACCCTTTCTTTGCCAGAGATCTCCAGCTGTATCTCTTTCTCTCGCAGTTTCTTCCAGTTGACAAAGTACTTGCTGAGGGGGGTCCCCTGCGCCTGGATCTGCTTCTCCCAGGCCGCCTGACAGAACACAGAGAGCACATAAGCAGAGGCCAGACGGGTATTAACTGAACACACACACAAAAATTAAGCCTCCGCTCTGGGCCTCAAATCATCTTGATGCTTGCGGCTTTCAACTGCATCTTCACATCAATCAGGAAAAAAACCAAGACAGTGATGAGAGTGAGAAGATGCTGAAGACAAACAGATTAAAGAAGCATTAAAAAGAAGATCTTCTCTTGGCCCTACAGGGTCTGTGTGGATGATATTGATTAGGCTCAATCACATTATCTGACCGACAAATTCAATAGTGCGAACAGAGCGCAGCCTCTTGCCCCCATTAGCTTAACACATTTACCACAATTTGCTGTGCCGCTATTAAGATGTGTAATAAGGATGTGTGCAAGAAAAAAAACAAAAAAACATGGCATTTTACTTCTGAATTTACCCTCAGATTGAGACTAAGATCTCAGAAAGATGAGAAAGACCAGTAGATGACCAGGATGTAAGCTGGGCATCATTAAGCAGGCTCGCTCTCAGTTTAGGTGACATGTCAGTGGGGGGCCGGCAGCCAGAAGGGGGCCTTGGCCTTTCCGTAACGGTAGCAGCAGGGCTGTCCCTTCTCCCTCGCCTGTGTCAGTGCCATGGCGACAGCCTCTGCTGAACTGAGAGCTGAGGTGACAGGCGCTGGCATGGTGCCGCTCTAACTGCTCCACACACACACAATCACACATGCACACATCTCTGCTAAATCTACACAAACACCATCATCTTCAATTTCCTTTTTAAAAACTCTAAAACATGAACAGTCCAGGTGCAGCCAAGGCAAGACGGCCACACAAACACACACAAACACACACACACACACACATATACACACACACATACACACACGCACACGCATCTCAACCAGCTACTCATTAAAACAGGTGACACTGGTTTTAAAGCTTGTAAGAGCTTTCACTAACCACAGGGTCCATCTTAGTCTGCTACAGTTAACATATTAAACCGTCCTAAATTCAAGGTTCAAGCTCTGCTTGACTTTCTCTAACTGGACCGGATCCCGAAGGGATTTCAGGATATTAAGTGTAAAAATTCTCCAAATCCACAGTTTGGTGGATTTGGTTCACATTTTTCCAATTGCCTCCTCATATAAAACAGCTTCTTTTTATGAGGGTTAGTGGCACACCTGCAGCTCGCTCCACCAGTGAAGCAGAGTAACCCTCTCCCCGTGTCACCGACTTCACAACTTCTGGGCTGTTTTATCAGCACCTCCATTAGGGGCATCTTGACGGCTTCACGGCAGCAGCAGGTGGCTGTTTGCTGGTGTGGTGCGATTGCAACCACAGGCAGGACCGTGACTAACAACTGAAGGATTATATTTCAGATTTAACTCTCAAACACAGTCTTTTTTTTGCCCCGCTAGACCTCTTTGCTCATTTTAGGTGCTTTTGGACAATATATGAAGAAGACACAACTAATGCAGAAGTGATGACCGATGATAATAAGAATAACAATTAGAATAACACCACATGAGATTAGTGTTGGTTTACTTTATGTTTAAATGACCTCGACTAATATGTGACAACTTCCTCCGACTACTTGTATGGTGCATCTACATTGTTTTGATTGAAAAACGTTTAGCAGTATTTACAACTCATTTTCAAACGTCACATAGGCTCCAACTTACCACAGCGGCGACCTCACCCACTCCGAAGCTGGCCTTCTGTCTCTGGGCCGTGATGTAGCGGCTGTTCTCCTGTACCTTGTCCAACAGCTGGCGTACCGGCTTCGAGTAATTGCCCACTTTGCATTCCTTCGCGAAAGCTTTCAGCTGCAGGGGACAAGGATGAGGAGCATGAGAACCAAAAGGAACTGACAAAAAAAATAAAAAAAGATCCTGTCTTCTGATTGCGTGCTTATATACATGTACATATATCTATTAGGGCTGTTAAACGATTAAAATGTTTTAATCACAGGCCGCTGGGTGGCACAGTGGTTAAAGCAAGCAGCCCATGTACTGAGGCTACAGTCCTCCTGCAGCGGTCGCAGGTTCGAGTCCCGGCCTGCGGCCCTTTGCCTGTCGTCCCCATTCTCTCCCTCTCTCAACCCCCTTTCCTGTCTAAACTTAAAATTAAAAAAAAAATGTAAAAAAAAAAATGTAAAAAAATGCATTGCGATTAATCAAGACTTTTATAGTTTTTTTAATGCTCTGTTTATCTTAAATATATATTGTTCAAATGTGTGAATGAAGTGAAAAACATGGCCCGAAAGTCTCGAGAGGGCAGACTTTGGTCCAACAAAGGTTATTTATAATAAGCAAACATTTCATTAAACTTTATTATTATTATTATTATTATTATTATTATTATTATTATTATTATTATTATTATCATCACAGAATAATGTCAAACACATCATGTCAAAATATCTCCTCTTTAAAAGCTTTTTAAAATAGGTATTTAAAGCTTGGTTTAAAAAAAAAACGCTCTGGTTTGTGTTTTTTATTTTATATCCACGAGAACTGTGAGAGTGGTTCATTTTCTTGAACTATAAAGGGTGAATTTATGGAAAATATGAGGCGTGGCCTTTTGATCGACAGTCGGCTTGGCCAATAGCGACCCATCATCAGATCGAACCGGCAGTTTAGACTAATCCAGCGTGGTAGGCAGCGGTAATTTCTGATTTCGTCACCAACACCACACGTGAAGCGCGATACTCTGCTGTTGGTCAGTTAAAAGTTAAAAGCGCTGCTATCCAGAATTAACTTTTGATTGACAGACGGTGGGCTCCTTCCCGTCGCCTTCCAGAGCATTGTGGTGGCACACCATACGAAGAAAAACTATATTTCTTTTTTGATGGTTCATGCACTGTATTTTACAGTCTACTTCAGCTGCATCGCTTCTTGTTTCTCCAAACTACAGTATGGACTGAGGGTCACGTTTCCTGAAACGTGAGGGTTTTCTTTTGAAAATAGAAACAGTGGCGTTAAACAGAAATTGTGTTAACTTTGACACTTGTACACATACACAGGTAATAACATTTGCATTACTTGAATAACGGTGGGCAGTGCGATCTCAGGGAAGCCGATGGAGCTGGCTTGAGTGTGAAAATATTCCAGAATCAGGTCATACAGCTGGTCAATCAATCCATCCTGAAATAAAACAGAACAACAAAATTCACACAGTTGCTTCAGATTAAAATCATTATCATTTATGACATCCCAGTGAACTAAAGTTTTGAGACCAAAGTATAACGAGAGAATCTCTGTGAGGATCCCACACTGCAAAAGCAGTATTGATTTAGGCTTTTTTTGAACATCTGAAACTCCTCATGTATCTTCTGCTATGATCGCTGCCCATCCTTCTGACTCCTTTGGACCTTAAATCAGTCTCAGCAGCAGCTGAGTTGGTTACAGGATTTCATATTAGAGAAGTAACCCAGTAGACAGAATTCTTGTCACGATGTCGGAGAAAAAAAAAAAACAACACGGAGGAGAAATGGAAAATTAAGATTATCGAGTTTAGTTTGGTGCTGTTTTGGTGCTTGTCTGCTTTCTGCCAGCTCCCTCTAAAATAACATATCTGATCAACGGGCTGCACGAAGAAAGAAATTATTCAAAGACTTTGAAACCTTTATTAAACAAAAGATAGTGGTAGAATGAAGATAATTACATTGAAACATAGCTGACAAGGAGAAGACTACTTAGTCTTTATGTTTACAATCAATTTAGGAGACCCTATGTTCCATTTTAATTGTGCCAAAGTGCACAAGGACGGCCCACAACTTGACACTAATATTAATGGACTGTTCCAAACTTAAAGCCATTTATGCTCCCTTATGTACGTAAATAGGCATGTCTGGATTCAAGCGTTCGCTCTCGTAAGTCCATGTGTCTTTTAGGATGCTGTGGTTGTTAAGTCAATTCATCCACTAGGGGGCAGTGCTGAGCTCAGAGTTCATTTCCATGTTTTGATGTCATTTTCAGACTGGTTGGTGTTGGAAATGCATCACTACAAAGTTGTTTGCAACTGCCCAGAAACACCAGAAGATGAAGGAAAAGATGAAGAAGAAGCAGTTTCAGCAACATGGCAACGGTTGAGGAGATCATGATAATGCATGCTCCAGGAGATGTAAAAAAAAAAAAAAAAAAAAAAAAGGCAGCGCACTAGACGGCGGTGGGCTGTTCGACCATTAAATACATTGGGACATGCCTCTTCTTTTTATCTCAGGTTTGCTCCTTTTGCAGTTCGCATGTGAGTTATACTGCTCAATGCTGTCGCCACGGTTTCCGCTGGTATTACTCCATTCGCTGCGTCAAGCGAATGCCCTGAAAACGGACCAAATTACACATGAAAACGATACGTTTCCAGGTTCAGGCAGATCAGGTCAGTGAGCCAAGTTTACAAGCCAACTCCCCAGGTGACAGAAGTGCGAACAGTCCAAGTGACAGGGCGGAGGATAATCCCAAAGAGCCGTCCTGCAATCCTCTTGGCTGCGAAGCCGAGCCTGGCGACTCAGGGACAGTTTTAGAGCAATGACAAGGGGCTGTCGTCGCTGCCCTCAATCCCCTTATGTGCACATACGGGCTAAGAGGAGCACTCATCTGATCAGCTGCTCCTTTTAAGTGCACTAAAGACACCAACAGGAGTAAACACGTCCCAGTTGGACGCAGCAGGGCTCACCTTGTAGGCCTTCTCCATGAGGTTGACTTTGTTCAGCTTCAGGATGACTGCAAAGTTGATGGGTTTCTTACTCATTCGGCCTGGTTTCTTGTTGAAGTCCACCTGCTGGAAGATCTGCAAAAAGAGAGGAAAACTGAACTCCATCCTCACTGTGGCAACAGAATGAAGAGTGCTGTGTTCAGAGAGCAGACTAAAGCAAATAAAATAAAAAACAAGAAAAAAAAAAAAGTTCTATATTATTATAGGCTTTTAACATACTTTTGGTTAGATTTTAAAGGGAACCAGTTTATTGTGAAAGGAAGATCATTAACCACCTGTTGTCCAATCAAAACTCCCATCAAGGAAAACCTGATAGTTCAACCTGATAACCTGCAAATTTCCAAATCAGTGTGCATTAAGTTACCCAACTAATAAAGATCTTTACTTAACTTTTAATTATAAAATGTTTTTCTAACAGTTATATATCGTATGCACTGAACAGAAACTAAATATACATCCTCTGTCTGCTGTCAGAAGATAACATACCGACGGATTTCAGCGTCTAAGCGATGACTGAGTTTTTGACAATCACTAAACAACGCCGCACATTTAAAAACTCCTGCGTTACCAAGACGACAGATTTCTATCTTAGTCTGCGAAAGTACATTCTAACGTGTGGGCCATTTGTCTGCAAGCTTTCACATCTGCCCACAGTGTGCAAGTGAAATTCTGTTTTGTATTTGTGTATTGAGCTATTTCTGATCCCTGTATCTGTGCATGTGTGAGTGTGTGTGTGTGGTCGTTAATGCTCTCTGTGTGCGCAGCAGAGCAACGTTCCTGGCCGGTGCCGTCTGTACAAACATAGGATGTGGTGGCGGTCTGCGGGGGAGCCAGGGGGAAGTGGGAAGGCATGGGCCAACCCTGATGTGCTCACACACACACACACACACACACACACACACACGCACGCACGCATGCACACACACACACGCACACAGCTAGAAGCAGGAAGCTCCGAATCATACACCCCCCTTGGAGATACGAGAACACACACAGGCACAGACACACCGGAGGAAGGGGGCTGCTTCTGCTGCTCTAATTAAAACAGTAGCAGCGTACCTCCGCCTGCCTTTAACAAGGGGAACAGTAAGGGAGAAAAAAAAAAAAAAGAAACACAGGAAGTACTGTGCGTCACAAATAAACACAGCTTGCTGCTGCTGGGGTTTGCAGGGCGGGGGCTTTGAAAGTGCGTGTGCAAGGAGGAGGGACATAGGCAGAGAGGATGTGGTCTGCAAAGTGTGTTAGTGCCCAGAGTGTAAACCACAACTGTGTCTTTGTCGCTTTGGTCAAACTGTTGAATGCACACACACAGACACACACACACACTGACCACTCCCAGTGGGCCGAGGCTGTCACCGCCTCCAGCACCAGTGCTCTCCTTCACAAACCACAACAAAGCCCCAGAGCATGTGCAACCACTTGCACACAATTGTACACAAGACACACACACACACACGTACAACCGCGGCATTAACACCTGACCTAACGACGAAGCTGTCAGTTGGAGACCTGCAATTGGTCTGATAACAAAGGTGGTACTCGCAGATACATTTCCTCCCAAGCTCCTTCAGTTGTAGCCGTTGAGACCAAAACGCATTTCACACAACACTGATGTTTTTTCCACGGCAAGCCACCGACGGAACATTTCACATCTACCTTTTCACCGTTTCCATCCGAAACAAGAAAAACCAACTGACAGTTTTTTACTACACATCACTGAGACGTATTTGAGGGGTTCAGTTCTGGTGCGTTGCTCTGTGTGATGTGTGATGTGTTTTGATGCCAGAGACTGTTGGAAACTCCACGTAGCTCTCTTTAAGCCGCACTGACTCTGACACATCTGCACGGTGGTTTGTGGCGTTGACCAGAGGTCTTACCTCCAAGAGGAAAGGCAGAACAGGCACAAACGTGTTGGTGCTGCTGGACAGCAGGGTTAGGGCCCTGCAGCAGTGCATCCTCAAGGGGTAATACCTCTGAGTAGGGACAAGTCTGAGTGGGAAAAAAAGAAAACGACAGCAGTCAATGTCTCCACCTGCTGCCAGTAAAATGCATAGCAATATGGTGGTTTTAGTAAGACATCACAACCCTGACAGTTCAAAGCAAGTACCAACACTATACAGGACTGTCTCAGAAAATTTGAATATTGTGATAAAGTTCTTTATTTTCTGTAATGCAATTAAAAAAACTAAAATGTCATACATTCTGGATTCATTACAAGCCTTTTATTATTTTAATATTGCTGATTAAGGCTTACAGTTCAAGATTAAGATTCCCACAATATTCTAATTTTTTGAGATAGGATATTTGAGTTTTCTTAAGCTGTAAGCCATGATCAGCAATATTAAAATAATAAAAGGCTTGCAATATTTCAGTTGATTTGTAATGAATCCAGAATGTATGACATTTTTGTTTTTGTAATTGCATTACAGAAAATCACAATATTCTAATTTTCTGAGACAGTCCTGTACGATTGGTAACAATTTATGAAATAATGATTAATTAACGCAAACTTCTGGATTTACATTTAACAGCATCAATGCAAAACTGGGTCCATACAGACTTCAAGATCAATTTTATAACATATTGACTTATAAAGACAGAGTTGTAAACTTCATTCAAGGCTTATATCAGCTATAAATCAGTCATAAATATCAATAGATTTGATCACTTGATTCAGATACTGCTGATAATAAGTATCCCTGTTTTGAAGATCCACATGGAATTTACAAAGTCTTATGGTACCAAAAACTCACTTATATTGACTGTTTTTCAATTTCAAACACGGGTCAACTTTTGGGGATTTTCTGGATTCACTTTTTTTAATAAATAAATCCAGAGGGTTACAAAGTCTTATGATACTAAAGCATTCAAATCAAATATAACAGCAGACGTCTGGACGAGAAATGCTTCTGACAGAATATAAAACACTGCGTTAAGTGGATGAGTTTTCATCCGAGGTGCTGACAGAAATAATCAAAGCGCTCACTCACTTGATTGTGCCGATTATCACCTGGCAGAGTGGATAGATGAGAGGCTGCAGAACGTCACTGGGATGCAGGGTGCTGAGCACCCGACACCACAGGTACAGACAGTGGATATACTGCCAGTTATACACCGACTGGTATGTTTCCTAGCAACAATCAACCAAAACAGGAAAAAAAAAATCTATTTAGATCAGACAAGTCAATGAACATTCAGATAAAAGCTTTGTGCTCTTTAACTGTAGGAAGATGTTTAAACTGATCTTAATAAAAAAGGTTTCAGAGACTTAGTTGCATGAAAAAGATCCTCTAGAAAAAAGAAAAGAAAAGAAAAAGGGAGTTTGATCTTACATGGCACCGTTCTGTGCCTCACACACGCACGCTACACCTACCCCTCCTTTCTTTATGCGTACACAATCACACATGGGATGAAAAAAATATGAACCGTTTCTCCCAATCTTCTCATATATTTTCCTTTTTATGAGTTTAAAATCTCATCTTGTGTGATGTAAGAGATGGTATCAGTCCCACCCAATAGCCGATACGGACATAATACATACTGGAATGATCAATTTAAAAAAAAAATAAAAAAAATCTAATTCAAGTTCTAACCTTTAATTTTTTTTTAGTACCAGAACAGCCACACAAGTTTTAATTTGCACGGATGAAACCACTGTTGTTTTTAACTTATTTGAAGGGATGAATGTCATCTTCGAGGGTTTTTTTTTTTCCCCCAGTATTTTGTACCTTTATTGCAAATATATTTAATTTAAGAATGACAGAGAACAACATTAACAACCATACTTTTATATCAGAATCAGTACCAGTTATTATTCAATTAAAAAATGGAAACTGGACAGAAACTAAAACATAGTGGGTGGATGCATCGCTAGATACAGAGATACAATTTGCTGAAAGTCCAAATGCAGTTTCATAACAGACATTTGGACGTCTATTTTCTGTTTAACAACAACCTCTGGCTGCTCAGATTTTATTAGATGCCATTATCTCTTCCATTTGCAAGACTTCATGATCCGCCCCCCATTTTTATTTTTTAAAATCAATGAAACACACCCACACAGAGGGATGAACGTATCGGGCAAAATGGAACCAGCGTCCTGCCCAAAGACACTTTGGCAAGTGGACTGGAGATACCAGAAAAACAACCATCTTTCTCATTAGCAGTTACACCCACATGCATTCATGGATCCAACTCAAAAAAGCTGCTTCAAGTCTCAATTGTAGCTGCGTTTATAAAATCGTTCAGCATCGCCATAAGCATTCACATGTATGAGCTGCTGTATCCAAAAATCTTTCTAAATGAAGACTGAAGATACTACGGCACTGGTTTAAAGGGGAAAAAGAAAAAAACTGATGTGTCCTTCATGCGCAGTGTTCCCGTACTAAAGGGTGGGTCAAATGTAGGCCTGTGTTGAAAAAAATCGATTTCCCAATTCTAAATCGATTCTCATATTAATTCCTAAAAATCGATTCATATGTCTAAAGATCGATTCTTTTTATTTTATTTTATTATTTATGTTTTTTTTTTTTTTTTTTCATCATTACATTACAACTTTTGGTTATTTTTTTGTTTATCCCCAAAAAAGGAATGTTTTGTTGGACACGAGAAAAACTGGTGTCATGTTTTTGCCTTTAAATATGTTTAAAGGTATGAAAACATTAAAGTGTTAGGTTATAATTGCATAAATTGTCTATATTTCATTACTTTATATACTGTCTTGGGGTTACATTTGCAAAAAATGCTAAAAAACCAAATGCTCAAAAATTAAAAACTAAAATAGACTGAAAATGGAACAAATAAAAACGGACTGTGGGAAAAAATAAAACCGATTTCATCCGTCTCTGTTTGCTGCCCTGGATCTGTTTGGTAATTCTGACCCACATGATGTTTCTGAAAGCAGTTCTATCAGCATTCTGGGAGCTGATTGGTCCTTACAGCATCATTAGCTGCCAATACTTGCCGTTTAATCTCAATATAATACTAGTAGTAATATTTTGCATAACTACAGTCATATAATTCATGCAACAGCTCAAATAACAGTTTTAATAACACTAACCCAAATCAATATCGGAATCGAATCAAATCAAATCTTGATAATCGATTCTGAATCTTAAGAATCGGAATCGAATCTTGACATTTGAATCGATCCCCAGCCCTAGTCAAATGATACTGAAAAATTTCTATTCAATAATATTACAAAGATGAACCCGCTCTGAACTGGCTCTAGCACCAGTCCAGGACTAGGGGGTGCTGTTATCAGTTTCATTTGCCCTGGTTTAATTATAATGAGTACAGGCAGAAACAATAGACGTTATTTCTCATTATGCCCCTGTTCAACTCGTGTTGAACAGGGGCACAAGGGCAGGTTCAACTCGTGTTATTTTAGTCACTGTTCAAGATGTGTATGATCAGAAGATTGTGGTTTATTTACGTATTTGTCATTCTTTGTGACAATTTAATCTTTGTGAGCATAAATAAGGACACAACATTTCTTCTTATAACACCCATCTGAACAGAGATCTTAGCTTAGACTGACAACCGTGATGGTGTCATTTGCTCACACACTGGCATGTTGCACAAGGTGCATGAATTGCATTCTTTATGATTGACCTTTGGATGATATTTAGCCATCTAGTCACCGAAGGATTTCACCTTTAATTTGTTCTAAACTTAAGAGTGATGTTGATCCCCGGAAGGCCAATGATGAACGGTACATGCGCTATAAATCTGCGTGCGATTAAAAGTACCAGGTGCTGCTGGTTCAAATGTAATGCTTCGCCTGAATGGTTACAAAGAAGGCCGTCTCGGCAAGAGCACAGCGTGTAAGCAATCCTACCTTCTTCTTCATGGTCATGGCGTTTCTGAGATGAATGGCCAGCTGTCGGATGTAGACGAAGGCATGTTGATAGGTGGCCTGTGTGTCCAGGGAGTACATCTCTGTTAAAGTTCTCTGCATGAAGTTGATCATGGGCAGCACGTTGGGAGATGTGAACTTGCAGTTTTGCACATAGAAAATGTACATTTGCTGTGGAAGGGGGGAAAAAAGGGACATAAGATTACATAAAATTAACCAGACACAAATCTGTGGACAGACAAGATGCAGCTTTAAAGCACAATTTCATGAAAGTCCAGTTTACATTCACATCTGCTGGTGTGTGCCTCCTTTTAGCATCCTCACCTTGAGAAGAGGGGTAAGATACGTCTCCTGCTTGTGTCGGCAGATTTTGTTGAGAGCCAGAAAAGCAAGAACCCGGCTCGTCTCCTCCCCTGTGCTCCACTGCTTTAATAATTGCTGAAGAAAAAATAAGAAAGAAGATGAAAAAAAAGAAGACACTTCCAAGTTTTCCAAATGAACAACTGAACATTTCATTGAAATGCAGCAGCTCCAGGGTTCAGGAATTACCTTGATGAGCGGACGACATTGTTTAGGTAAACAAAGGTAGTACGGTACAAGCTGGTTGGCGTGCTGCAGGACTGCGTTGATGACTGTTGATTCTGTTAGACAAGACAACAGCTGCAGATGGAGAGCAAGAAAGTTAGTGGTAAACAAATGATCACCGGCACCTTTTCAGACCACAAGAGTCAACGAAGGAATGTCGCGACAGATACTCTATTCCTGCACAATAATTGATCTCTTCCCTGCTTAAACTGTATAAAAAGTGATTGAACTTAACTGAATATAAAACAGACAACAACACGAACCTGAACGACTCCACTGAGATACATCTTGATGTCAGTCTGATTCCTCTGCCACTTTGGACTAGAAGAGGGGAGCACCAGCCTGGAGACAAAATGGAGGAGAGAAGAAAAAAGTGTGGAGTTAAACTGCTGAATCCATCAAGAAGAAATGAAACCAGCAGGTGTAGTGTGGACTTCATACTTTCTCTGGTCTTTGTCTGGCTTGAGGCTAAGCATCCTCTGGAGGGTCGGACCAATACTTTTTATACAGAAAAGGACCAATGCGTTGAACACTGTGTATAAACGAGGAAGAAAAGTGTTAAGTGAAACCAGTTGTACGATATCTGACAGAACATTTAAGCAAGTCTTACATATAAAAAAAATTTGTGTCCAACTATAATGTTCTTTCTTCAAAATCCAGGCAGACGCCTGCTGGAAAGATATAACATTTGAAAAGAATATATTTGATATTTATTTTATAACGTGGCTGACAAAAGTGAAAATTATTAATTAACTGTAAAAGCATTCCTGTGTTTTCATCATGAGGTGTGAATGTTGGATTGTGTCGACTACAGAAATAATCACGTAAGTGTGAATTTTGAAAGACGTAAAATCCTTTCTAATATCTTGGGGGTTCACTTCCACTCTAGACTAAAAACACACCTTCAATCATGTACACAGACATAACAAAAAAAGTATAAATTAGAATATAAAGACTTTTCTAGGTGACAAGATCCCATTGCAGGATTCTGAACAAAAGGTAACTGAAATACTCTCATTTGCGTTACAATTGCATTCCTTTCCTGGTTTATTAAAGTGAGCAAACAAAGATGATGAGACCATGTGGTCAGGAAGAGGAAAAAAAACAACTCTTAATTCATAAAAGTACTTTGGTTCAAACTATTCTGTCAAACAACAATTAGTTAGATGTTTTAAGTGACTTAAATGTTTATCTGTATGTGGTTAAAGCTAAATTAGATGCTTTAAGACCAAGTTAAAGTTAACCAGGTCCCTGCTAATTTTCTATCAGTTGTCTTTTGACAAACAGGCAGAAAACATATTGAATCGTTAATACCATTATGTATATTGTAGAATATATCAGTAAAACGATGGCAATCTCAACCGCTGAGTGTACAATTACCTACATTAGTTAGTTTGTACAGAGAGAAACATCGAAGATGTTCCCATGGAGGGATACATATTGATAAACACAACTGTTTCTATATTAACAGTTTATACAGTAGAGAGGGAGAAACCAGTAAATGACAGAATATGTTGCTGAGCCTATCCTAATGTGGTTTAATTGTTTTGTTTGTAAAAGGAGGCAGTAGCCAAAAGATTCTCAAGTCACAGAAAAAGCAAAACAGAACATATCTGCAGTGTCTCACAATTAACAGAATGTTTTGAACTTTTGCCAGATTTATGGGCTATTTTTATCAACTTACAGGTGAATTCACTATTACAACATAAAAGTACTGAAAAAAAAAGTACATCTACCAAGGTAGGACTTGGAGGTCATTTAAATGCCACAACAATGCTGCTTATATGAAACAAATTTCTAGAAAGTTGTGGTAACCACTGTACAGTCTAAGCAACAAAGCGCTATCCATCCATCTTGACGTACCTGAACTATCGGCCACCTTGTACCGACACTGAGCCTGTCCTTCACCCTTCGTTGTGGCGACCGCCGCCTTAAAGGCTTGAGTAACTTCTCTGAAGAGACGAGGGGTGGGTTCTTTCTTCAAGCCCACTTTCCATTCTTCAATCATTTTGTCTGTGACTTTGATCGCCTCCACGGCCTTTTTCTTCGAAGAACTCGGACCCTTATAATCCTCATCATTATCATCATCACCATCCTCATCTTCATCAGAGCTGCCCTCCTTCATTCAAAACATGGAAATGTGAGAATGTTTATTTAACAGAACAGGACTCGTGAATACACAGAAGCAACATGCTTACCTTCAGTGAAGATGGTAGTGTGTGGTACTTTTCCTCATCCTCGTCTTCAGAACTGTCTTCATCATCAAAATTCAGCAGTGTTTGATCGTTGTCTTGGAGAAACTTGAAAAACTCTGGATCTTTGTTCTTTAACCTGGATAGCTGCTCCTTGTGCTGAGAGGCTTTACCTTTATTCTCGTGTCTAGAAATAACAAGAGGTAGAAGCTTGCAGAGATTTGATCCCAGTATTTACATGCAGACAGAAAACCATCTCAAAGTAAATTACTCACATCTTAGGCTTCACGTCCTTCTTTTTCTTGTTCTTTTCTTGTTTAAGAGTCTCCTCTCCAGAATCATCTTCATCTAGAGAATCAAACCCCTTCACTAGGAACTCGTCCATGTTGAGCTCCTCCAGTTTCCTACAAACAGCAATTCAACACATGACACACGTGTACTAAACGTGTTATACCATTTCTCGCATCGATGCAAACGCTTTTTGTGGTTTTGAGGTCCACGTGAAAGTTACCCGATAACAGCTCTGATAATAAAGCTTGTAAATAGTTTAAAACGAAAGAGTGAATACACTTAACTTTTTATGTCAGCTTGAGCGCTCTATGCTAACACCATGGATTGCTAAAATATAGTCACATTAGGTTAAAACATTCTCATTAAAGTCTCAAACTTCACGAATACCTCGAAAGCGGTTTAAGTTTTAAATACAATGTTAAATAAACTGTAATTGTCACTGAGTACAGCAAAAAATTGAAGAAATTAGCAACAAACCGTTTCTGTTGCGCTGCCATGCTGGATCCAAAACGTGACGCCAAACCTCAATACCCACAATGCCCCGGTGCAACACCGAGATAATTGGTTTTATGTTTCACAGCAACAGTGTGTCAGTAGGTATTAGTCCTAAAAAATGTATTAACAACAAACTCCAATTACTTTAGTTTCAACACTCAGATAAGCACCAAACCTGTTCTTATAAATAAATGAGATGATAAAAAATGTTGATGATCAAAAGAGGAACTACATAAAAAAAAATAATCGTCCGTTCATCCCAACCTTGAAATTGTACTGCCAGCCGACGCTTCCACAAGGGCTCGCTGTGTTGATGTGACACATGCGGTTTACATTAAATGATCAGCTGTTTCCCGAGACACACGAAGTGTAATGTTTTCCTTTATACCTTTTACCCACAGCTTAACACAGCCATAAACCTGGGCAAGCTTACAGACCAGAAGAAATCCCTGCCGTCATATCAACATCCTCGGCGACTGCGGGTGAGAATTGTCTGTGTTTTAATTTCTCACATTGACATAACTCGCACGGTGAAAATGCATTTTTACTTTTTTTTTTTTTTTAATAGAACATCATAATTTTACATTTGACATTTGCACTAAAACACTCATTTAGAAAAGGAAGGGATTTTTGGTTGCAGTGTTCAGGAGTCTGTGACGGTACATTTGATTTTAGTTACGTGGGCTGATGCAGAAGTACCGTTTTTTGTACCTCCGCCCACTCACAGCGCCATCACGTGAAACCCCGCCTTCAGCAGAAGCGCTGGTGGATATTTCGAACGGACTTCCGCACTCCGGCTAAACAAAAGCTGGCGTTTAAGCCCGTTCCTGTCACACTGATCAATAATCAACCATTAAACGTAACGGGTTTGCAAATCATTCATGTGAAACGCATTTATCTATTGCTCGCACAGTGTTTCTTTATTTCCATTGCATACGATTCTAACGGAATGGGATAACAGCTGTTTGTATTTTCGCCGGTTATAGCTCCACCTTAACAAATTGATGTCAGCTTTCATGCAGGTTTTTTTTTTTTTTTTGCATTGACGTCAATGCATGCAACACAAAACAGAAGCTTTTTTCATATTTCCTATGCTGTAGACAGACTATAGACAGGCGGACGATGGTAGCAGTGTAAAGCCGATCGGACTGTGGCAATTCTTGAGTCCCTTTCCATCACTTGGAGGAGGACACTGTCCGAGGATAACCGCAACACAACCATTGGTAAAGACAACTGCACATTCATCCTCTGCTGCTGCAGCTGCTCACAGCTACTGTCATTTAAAATAGGTGTAGTGGGGGTTGGGGGTTTAGGGGGGTCTCCTCAGACCACTTAAAGGTCTAATGTGTTAATGGGGAGATCCTTCAGCTTAAAAGCATGTCTCCAATAACATCCACAGAGCCCCTGTGAGGATGCCAACCAAGGTTTTGAGTGAGACAAGAGCTTTACTTTTAGTTTAAACCGCAGTAATTGTGTTGTCATCTGTCTCAACCTCCTGTTTATGCACGTTTTTAGTTTGCAGCATTGTTCTGGTGGCCAAAAGAGGAGAGTAACCCCCGGCCCCCCCAATGAAGGAAGACGGCTGGTGCATTTTGAGCTCTATTGTGTTTTGGAAAACAGGATCCGGAGCAGCAGTCGCCAGGCAGCTGGGATGACATTTGAGATGGTGTGATGGTGGAACAGGGGAGAACGTGTACAAAGTCGCTGAACAGATGACAGATGCAATGAGACAAAGATAATTGTGTACTTAAGTGTGAGATTTCATCAGGATGGATGAGGTGGGTGTAGATCATGGGTGGATGCATTGAATTATAAGATTTTTTTTTTTCCAAAGTAATGCACTTCTTGGACTTCAGACTCTTCAATATTTTTTCTCTGAGAGGTTGTGGGGGTTACGTATGTGTTATGATCGTGTTATGTTTGTGTTATTCTTATATTCTTGTCATTTTGACCTAAGAAATTCAGATTTTATATTCATATATTCCCTTTTTTCCCCACTGAATGAATGAAATGAGTGTTGCTCACATTGTGGGGGCTCGTCACTGGAAGAGTTTAATTTATCGTGCCTTATCAACCATAAACATATGAATGAAAACAAAACAAGAAACGTTATTGGATGAAAGTTGTTACCAGAGAAACTCCAATTAAAAGAGCCAAAGCAGGCAGACAGATGAAAAACCTGGATTGATTTGATTGTAGGTTACAGAGGGAAGCCTTTTGACTCATTGTGAAAGTGAGATCTTATCAGACTTGACATGTTGTTTCAAATAATTAGGCCATCCATCACGGCGCACTTTGTATGTGTACCCAGATTTCTGCCAGGCTGGTGGAACCTCCTGTCACAACTGACAAGGTGGACATTGTAACTGTAACGGTGGGAGCAATGATGGCTCAGGACACCTACCGAAACATTTTCCTCCCTGCAAATACATCTCTTATGACTTTTTTTCCCCCGTGGAGAAAGCAGGAGGGATTTCCCTAGTCGGGAGACATTCATATTAATGGTTTTCTTCACGTTTCAGTTGGCCAGAGTGCGGCCAAGGCACGAGCCCAGAACGGCAGCATCAGCCATCATGATGGAGGGGGGTATGCAGCTGCTCAACCGCGACGGTCACAGCATCTCGCACAACTCCAAGCGTCACTACCACGACTCATTCGTGTCCATGAACAGGATGCGACAACGTGGGCTGCTATGTGACATTGTGCTCCATGTCTCCAACAAAGAAATAAAGGCGCACAAAGTGGTGCTGGCGTCCTGCAGCCCCTACTTCCATGCTATGTTTACCAGTAAGTGACACAGCTTGTCAGATTTCTTGTTATACATTCAGACAATTGTTCAAAGATAATCACGTGGCATGGCTCAAACAGCCTAAGCTCTCATATAGAATTGCACATAATTTTTTCTTGTATCATAAGTTAGATTTTTCCAGAATTTGGGTATGCACTGAAGGCTGCTTCAACCTTTCAGCATCATCACTTCCTTCCTCTTTTTCCTGTCTGAGGCACAGGTTGTCTGATGATCTGTGGGAGTCTGATTTCTTCCCGATAGTCAACCTTCTTGAGAATGCCGCGTGTCTTGAGATGGTTGTTTGTGCAGGGACTCGTTTAACCTACCCCTCATGTGATCCAGTGTGGCACATGAGTGGCAGGTTTAACAGAAAACCTCGGTAGATGCACTTATGAGTTAAACCTAACAGTCGAGGAAAAATGTAACTGTTGATGAAGAACTTATGTGCATACTTGAGATGGGCAGAGGGTTTTACGTTCAGGAATTTCAAAACCTCCCTCTGTCAAAACAACTCATTATGTGCAGCGCAACAAACGCGCTGTGCTGACATTTAACACTGCAGACGTTAACAGAGACTGTGTGAGCATGATTGAATATGGGGGTGATCTTTATCAGTCTGTTTCAGTACATTTAATTGGTAGAGGGAAAAAAAATCTTCTCTCGCTTTGTGTGGCCGTGCAGATGAGATGTCTGAGAGTCGGCAGACCCATGTGACCCTTCACGACATCGACTCACAGGCTTTGGAGCAGTTGGTTCAGTACGCCTATACGGCTGAGATCGTAGTCGGGGAAGGCAACGTGCAAGTAGGGCTGAATATTTAATCATATATCTTGACGTCTGTTCTCCATAACCTCTTCCAGCCATAGAATAACCATATTCTGCCTATAAATGCACTCTTCCTAGACGTTGCTCCCAGCAGCGAGCCTCCTTCAGCTCAACGGGGTGCGAGATGCCTGCTGCAAGTTCCTGCTCAGCCAGCTGGACCCCTCCAACTGCCTGGGCATCCGAGGCTTCGCTGACACGCACTCCTGCAGCGACCTGCTCAAGTCAGCGCACAAGTACGTGCTTCAGCACTTTGTGGACGTCTCCAAGACAGAAGAGTTCATGCTCCTGCCCCTGAAGCAGGTAGGTGCAACCCTGTCCGTCTCCTGCAATGGCGCTTTTATACTAGTACCTACTCAGCAAGACTCGGCACGCCCCCGTTTTGCGCTTTTACACTACGGGTGGAGGCGGGTGGAGGCGTGCCGAGTAGATACTTTTTCTGTATCTATTCTGCCGAGGTTAAGCGTGCTGAGTCGGCCCTGGATCTGACGTCGTCAAACTACACGCCACCGATTGGTCGGGGGGGGGGCGTCAGACGTTTAGTGTAGCTGCATGGAGCGAGTTGGAGCCCCTTTTCCTTTATACAGTTTTGGACTTGACCCGGCTCGCCTCGGTCTCTGTCGTTTTCCATTACAGTTCAGTAGCACCTCAATGTGGGTGGGGCCTTGGCCTCGTTCTCAGTCCCACAGAAACCTGTGGACCTCATCGTTGCACCACGGAGTAGGTTTGCTTGCAATTTTTTGCTGTACCAGAGTTTAGTTGCGAAGTAAATATCTAGGTTGCTGTTGCCGGGTTTTAAAAATGAGGGGTGTGAAGGAGTTGCAAGATGTTACTCTCTGGCCAATCAGTGGCCCGCAGCCTGGTGACAACGTATTTTCAGGCCAACCCAGCTCAACCTGGAACCCCGGTCAGGTAGGCGCGGAAAAAAAGTAGATACTAGCCGGTACTGCCACCTGGTGGAAAACCCTTAAAACAGAGTAGAGCCGCGCCGAGTAGGTACTGGTGGAAAACCCCTATTGTCCTGTAACAAACGAGAAAATGCGCAGCCCCTCTTATGGCGCCAATTTAATGCCAAATGTATTGCGTCATCATTTCTAAAACCCTCCCCGTTTCCGAGCCGCCTTTCTCAGTTGCGCCTTTTTCGGTTGCAATTCAAAGTCAAATCAGTGCCCTGCCAATCTACTGTGGGCAGGCGGGACGTAGTAGAGATCAAGGCATTTGGTGTTGAATGAGCGTCATGGGGGCAGTGGAACAAGTTCCAGTACGCCCAGAAACCAAAGCCATTATATTGCTCTCTACTGCCACACATGGCAGAAACTAGTATTACAAGACTGGACAGAGCGAAGCTAGTTATTTAGCTTGTTAACTCAGTAGATGTCTGAATACTAAATACACACTCATCATTTTTGAGATATGACTGCACTTATTTCTTATTCTTTTGTTGTTTGTAGCTTAAAATTTGCCAAAATAACATAAAATCTTACACATTGTTCCTTTTTACGAATCAAAATCAACTTTATTCGCCAGGTTTGTGCAAACAAATGAGGGATTTGGTTCATCAGACTTTCTCTCAAGATTCAGTAAAAAATAGAATAAATTGAATTAAATAAAAGCCGGAGCATTAAAAAGGAAAGTACATGTCATACAAGACAGAATCAGTATTTACAGACAGGGAGATACTGCGACTACTACAAGTTCTGAGTAGCGACGGGCCGAAACTGCTCAATGAATCAGCACTCAATTTATAAGACAAACGGTATTGAATCTAAATATAAATGTCCCCCCCAGCCCCAGCCCTGGAGTCTTCTGTCAAAAAATGCTGCTAAATCTGCTCGAGGAAATGGTTTTCTGTGTTTGTCAGACACACCATTATTTTGCTTAGAATGAGTCATTGTATTCGGTTCCCATGGCAAGCAGGGTGCATGAAAGCTACTACCATTCTGTCCTTTTTTTCCCCCTGTTCTCTAAACACCTGTTTACAATCATATTTTACCTAACAAGAAATAATTAAAGAAAAAATTATTTTTGAACCTGAGGTTAACAAATTGGTGCTCTCTACATTTATTGCATATTATTTATTAACTTTATTTATTGATTTTCTTCTAAATAATTTCACTACGTAACCATGGACCTTTTTTTCAGGCATGTCAGTTCAGCCAAATTATCACTTTTCAGCTGCACTTGGTGGTCAGGACGGTGCTGTTCAGTCCCCGAACTGGTAATTAGGCAAAGCCAGGGATATTTTCACAGCTGTTTGGCTGTTTTATAGAGTTAACCACACTCTTTTCATTCATTGGTGATACCCAATAATCCTTAGTAGCCTAGCGGTTTCAGAGGTGGGCTTGGGCTTGGAGGACCCAGGTTTGAAGTCCCCAGGATGGCAATCGATGGCAACCACTACTCTCAGAGGATGTGTCTTTTAAACTCCTGTTTTTTTACCTTTTAATGTAGAGGTCTGAGTGCTTGTTTCCATCCAACAGTTTATTTTCTGTTTGTGGTTCCAGAACTGTTGAATTTCACAATGAAATTCCACAAATGTCTTTCACAATGAAAGACATTTATTGATGAGAGGCTTGCGCACCCATGACTTTAAAATGCCGGTGGAAAGAATGAATGTGTACACACACAGGGCTTTACACGCGAAGCTCCTGGATGCTCAGAGTCGATGACTGTGCCTGTTGTTGGGAGGATGAACTTCTGATCAGCTGCCGTCTGATCAGACTGTGGTCACGTGATGCCTGGAGCGGAACAGAAAAACCTCAGTGGAGTAAGGTGTTAAATGAATATGTCATTATGACTCCAGTTCTGGTTAGTGGTTATGTAAACATTGTACCTCAAGGGAGGGATGTTACGAGGCCGCAAGAATAAAGTAACTACCAAAGAAGTTTTAATGATGCACATTTAACAACCAAAGCATGTTAGGTTGGCTGAGCGGAGCACCAGCCCCTGAAAAGCATCAATTTTAGCAGTCTACTGTACATAACAACTGGCAGCTCACACTCTCAGTTCCACTTTGCAGGGCTGACTCCTGTATTTGAGTTAAAAACAAAAACATATGAGACTCACAGTTCACAGAAGTGTGCAGGGTTGTCCTTGAAAGTAATCTATGGCACTGCATGTACGTTGTTGGCATCTGGCAAAAAAAGGAGGTAAACAAACCATAATGCTGATTTTAATGCAAAGGAAGAATTCGTCTTTGATATGAAATGTCGGCCTCTCCAGGTGACTGTAAATCAGACAGGAGCAAACACATGCTGACATCAATGCCATTATCTATAAGTCCCACAGCAGTGAAATGATGGAGCTTTCTGGGAGTAAGCCTCGCTCTGTTTCTGGCACACTGACCGTACAGTGAGTGAGTAGCCATCGTCTATTAAACGGATGAAAGTTAAGCTGCATTGAGGCAGATTATTCCTCAACTCCATTCTTCTCCCTTTACTCTGGGTTTCTGGCCTGCTCTGTCTGTAGCCGTCTCTGCCTGTCATGAACCTGCACCAGGTCTGGATTTATGCACTGGCGCTGGCTGCCCTAAAGGGGCTCTGAGCTGAGAAATGTACGCTAATATTTTCCTCCATGTTCTGTGAGAGAAGTGGGATGGCATGAAGGGATTTTAACAAGTCAGCGTGATTTATGTTTCACTTATTCAGCGTCACGTTTGACATTTTGAGGCACGATGGATGCATCCTGATTACTGCATCTGGGATATGAAGACATCCTGAGCATATAAACATAGCTGAAACCCTTGTCAGTAATGCTTCCTTTAAACCTGCTGCCATTCGACGGCACGAATGTGGTCATTGCACCCGAAAACAGGCAGTTCTCTTTTTACATTTCCTCTACACAGACGCGTGCTCTGGTGAGTTTATGTGATGCAGCTTGTGCATGCAGATGTAGGAGTATCTGTAGGGTGGGGCAGCATCAATATCTCTCTGTGTGACTGTGGATTAGTGGAGGCCGTGCTAGTCGGAGGCTGCGAAATGTTAGCCCTGATCCGTCTCAGCAAGACGGCAGCTGGCTGCTCTGCTCCCTTCCAGCTCTGGCAGCTTCAGGTTTATCTGGGAACAAGTCCAGCGATGTCATGAACATGACCAGGTAGAGTTAACTTCAAATGTATGATGACACATCTGCGCTGAAAAGACCCTACTACGTCACACGAAATTACATACAAATGTCATTTTGAAGTATTAGAGCAATCAAGCAACACAGAGGAGGAGAAGGAGGAGGAGAAGGAGGAGGAGAAGGAGGAGGAGAAGGAGAAGGAGAAGGAGAAGGAGAAGGAGAAGGAGAAGGAGAAGGAGAAGGAGGAGGAGGAAGAGGAGGGAGTGACGACAGTTCAACAGACTTCAGATACAACATACAGGAAATAATACTGTCTTTGCCCAAAGCAGGTTACTTCCTGTGTGCTGACATGTTTGGGCAGGAAGCTTTCATTGTTGCATTCATGTTTTCTGATGCAAATCCCCCTGCAAGTGCTTTTTGATTGTCATAGTTGAATCAAAGGGAGAGGCTTTGAATTTTAGATGGATTGAGTAATCATTTATTCATCCTTTTTAAAAGGAAGTTATATTTATAATGGCTTTTCTTCCCATCCATGTAGGTTCTGGACTTGATCTCCAGTGACAATCTGAACGTGCCGTCTGAGGAGGAGGTGTACCGGGCCGTGCTGAGCTGGGTGAAGCATGATATAGATGGACGAAGACAACATGTACCTTGGGTAAGTCTCTTTTTTTTTTCTTTTCCCCTCTTACCTGAGAGGGTTTCTTGTCTCACACGGTTTTTCTCTATTCCCCTTGACCTTAACTCACCGCCTGTCCACACCCCTTCGCTTCTGTTTCCATCAGCTGATGAAGTGCGTGCGGCTTCCTCTGTTAAGGCGTGACTTTCTGATGAGCAACGTCGACACGGAGCTGCTGGTGCGTCACCACTCGGAGTGCAAGGATCTGCTCATCGAGGCTCTCAAGTACCACCTGATGCCTGAACAGAGGGGAGTCCTGAGCAACAGCCGGACCCGCCCCCGACGCTGTGAAGGCGCCAGCCCTGTTCTCTTCGCCGTTGGTCAGTGTGCGCCTGAAGGTACCCATCAGGGTACACCTACACCCCATATCTGTCATGCTTAGCTGTTTTATTTCGTGACATGTTCAAACAAATCTCTTTGCCAATAGTAATTACTGTGTTTGTTTGTTTGTCTCCTAGGTGGCGGCAGCCTGTTTGCCATCCATGGAGACTGCGAGGCGTACGACACCAGGACTGATCGCTGGCACATGGTGGCTTCCATGTCCACACGCCGGGCACGGGTGGGTGTGGCCGCCATCGGGAACAGACTCTACGCTGTTGGAGGGTGAGGGATGACGACTGTTGTGTTGATCGTTGTTTAAACAAGCTAACATTAACTGGAAGACACATAATCTATCTCTATTTTGCTGGTCGTGTAATGAGTGGAAGATTTATTCAGAAATGAATCAAGGCGACATGCTGGCACCTGTATCAAAACCTTTTTTTTTTTTTTTATTTATTTTGTGTCCGTATTTCTCTAAGGTATGACGGCACCTCAGACCTTGCAACGGTGGAGTCTTATGATCCCATCACTAATTCCTGGCAACCTGAGGTTTCCATGGGAACGAGACGGAGCTGTTTAGGTGTAGCTGTTCTGCACGGTTTACTGTACGCTGCTGGAGGTTACGATGGTGCTTCCTGTCTCAATAGGTACATACACACTTGCATGTTGGCGGTGAATCCGGATTAACTCAACTGATTAAAGAAAAAAGTATTTATTTATTTTTATTTACGTGGACAGGCTTATTCAGTTTTAATTAAAAGCTTTGGACAGTCATTGGTAAATGTGGCTCGTCTGCTATAGACCTAAGCAGGGGGACCCCAACATGATCTGCTGAGCGGGGCCCCTCTCTCCTTCTTCTCACCTTCTCTTTCCTTTCTTCAGATCAATCCTCAGTTATTAATTTTAAGTATCCCAGCAGTATAATTGTTCTTGTAGTTTGTTGTGCTGGTCTGCCCCTCTCTTTTTCTCTGCTGTACATGTTTACAGGCCAGGGCTTCCAGAGCTGCATGCTGCCCTGCAGTCCCACCCTCTGACCACTTTAGTGTCTGCTGTCTACATCTGTTTATATAGTCGTCTCTGTAGTACACCAACTAACCATGTATCAGTAATATGTACATAGAACTCTTAGGGCCCAATTTACTAAAGGTTTGCGTGTGTAAAAACGTGTGCAAACTTGACAGCACCCGCAAACCAATGTGCAAGCTGATCTACTAACAGCGTGCAAAGAGGACTGCGTCTCTCAAATGCGCAAAATAGCACACGCAATCCATTTAGTACTTTTGCCCTGATGAATAATCAATATGGGGCGTACCCACCAGAAATCGCTAAATACTGGGAGGGAAAGATGCAAATATGTCCATTTACCACGCGCAATGAGATTTACCAAGCCTGAAAGTTTTTGCGTGGATTGTGATTGCGTCTGTATTTAATACGTTCGAAAGGAAGGTGCTAATCTCCACATGCAAAAGGAGAAATATTTTATTTGAATGTTAAATCGAGTATTATTCAGCAAAAGGTTGCCACAGGAGGCACATTCATTTTTTTATTTGTGATAATAAATAAATCACGTGTTTTCATGGAGAAAAAAGTGTTTCTTATTGTGCGCCTATACTTGTTCTGCAGTTGTCATACCCCGGTGTTGTGCCGTATTCAGCACCCCTGCCGTGAAAAGCACCCCCTCGTCTGACAAAAATTATATTCTCATTCCGTGTTCTGTTCATGTTCTGTTTAGCGTCCAGTTTTGTGTTAATGATTCATGTTTAAATGTGCTCATGGATTCGGGTAAAAAAAAAAAATCGGGTAAATGGTTATTGATGTCATTAATTAATAGCCTGCTTACTGTGTTGTCTTCCATAATATTTGTAAATATATATAATATAAACTCCTAAGTATGTGTTTGTGTGAGTGTGTATATATAAATATATTGAAGTGTCAGTGTGTTGTTTTTTTTCTTGGTCTACTTATCATTGAATATACAAGGGGGGGCTTTTCACGGCAGGGGTGCTGAATACAACAATTTGCCTCTTCCACTAATATCTCTATAACTCCAACTCGTCAAATTTCATTTTGCGCTTGCGACTTTATCCTGCTTTCCATCCAGACTCTCCATGGCGCAAAGTTTGCGCCGCAAACCGTAAGACGCCCAACACCTCATTTAAATACTGCGGTTTGCACCTGTTATCAATTGCGCACGCAATCTTAGTTGATCACCCGCAAAACACACAACAACAGCACGCGCAAACTTTTTCAGTGCACACGCAATTTAGTACTCTTTATTTAGGATCTTAGTAAATCGGGCCCTTAGTTCCCCTGCTCACGGATAGTAAATACTATTTTCTTGTCTTTTGTACCTTTGACAGTGTGTCTGTGTCTCTGCCCTCTCTGCTCTTCATCCTCCCTTTCCTATCTCCCCTTTCCTGCACCACCCAGCTGGTGTTCAGCAGGAGGGTCCCACCTTATGATCCTGGTCTTGCTCAAGGTTTCTTCCCTCCTAAAGGGGAGTTTTTCTTGCCACTGTTTGTCTTAAGGTTTTCCTCCCACTAGGGGAGTTTTTACCTGCCATTGTTTATGTAATAATTGCTCGGGGGTCATGTTCTGGGTCTCTGGAAACCACCTAAAGACAACTTGTATTGTAATATACGCTATATAAATAAAATGTAATTGAACTGAACTAAATATTAGTCTTCTTCTCTCTTTCAGTGCAGAGCGTTATGACCCACTCACCAGTACGTGGACCTCAATTGCTGCCATGAGCACCAGAAGGAGATATGTTCGAGTAGCCACTCTTGGTATGAGGCTGCTGGGCTAAAAATACATTTAAAAAATGCTCTGAATAACTGTTGCAACGCATGTTTACGTTTGACTGTTTGTATTTTAATATAAAGAATTCAGAGGGAGTTGACTGCTAATATTTACATTCTCTGTGTTTTACTCCCGTTTTCCCTCCAGATGGCAGCTTGTATGCCGTGGGAGGTTATGACAGCTCCTCTCATCTGGCAACGGTGGAGAAGTATGACCCCCAGGTAAACTGGTACCCCCCCACTATTGACAAGTGTATGGCTAAATCGTCCGCCACAGCTGATTCTGTGGTATGAACATGGTTGTTGTTTCGTTTGGATGGACAGAGCAACACGTGGACAGCCATTGCCAACATGCTGAGTCGGCGCAGCAGTGCCGGAGTGGCCGTGCTGGATGGCATGCTGTACGTCGCAGGAGGCAACGATGGCACTAGCTGCCTGAACTCGGTGGAACGTTTCAACCCCAAGACCAACACCTGGGAAGGAGTGGCCCCCATGAACATACGCAGGTTAGTCTGGAGTCTGACGTTGCATTTATACAAACACCGCCGGCAGGCTCAGGTCCGGTGACCTTTGAAGCCATGAAAGCAGGATCACAAAGGAAGTCAGCCTACCCAGTGGGAACAATGTCGGGCAACATAACATTTCTAAAACTAAGGGAGCAGTTCAGGAAGCTACGTGGCATTCGTGGTTTTTCCCGTTACATTAAAGTAGTTATACCATCTATGCTCTTTCTTCAAAAGTTGACACAGTTCCCCGTGGTGTTTATGACATGCTGTGGACAAAAACTATAAAGGTTCGTAACAGCCATCCTGGAGATGTTGTCGGCAACTCAACGCCACTCCTCCTCCTGCAGGTAGACCCCTGTTGAAGTCTGTGTTAGGATTTGTGCCGCTCACTTCCAGTGGGCAGGAAATGCAGCGTGGTGCAGTTAACGTCAGTTACATCTATGCAAACCTCAGTTACATCTATGCAAACGTCAGTTACTCTATGCAAACGTCAGTTACATCGCTGCAAACATCAGTTACATCTATGCAAACGTCAGTTACGTCTTTAAACTTTAAACCGTTTTTAAACTTAAATTTGTATGTATCTTTTAACTGTTATTTAACTTTTATTGTAACTGTGAAGCGCTCTGTGACCATGGTCTGTGAAGGGCGCTGTACAAATAAAGCTTACTTACTTACTTACTTACTTACTTACTTACTTACTTACGTCGCTGCAAACGTCAGTTACTCTATGCAAACGTCAGTTACTCTATGCAAACGTCAGTTACTCTATGCAAACGTCAGTTACGTCGCTGCAAACGTCAGTTACATCTATGCAAACGTCAGTTTCTCTATGCAAACATCAGTTTCTCTATGCAAACGTCAGTTACATCTATGCAAACGTCAGTTTCTCTATGCAAACATCAGTTTCTCTATGCAAACGTCAGTTACATCTATGCAAACGTCAGTTACATCTATGCAAACGTCAGTTACTCTATGCAAACATCAGTTACTCTATGCAAACGTCAGTTACATCTATGCAAACGTCAGTTACGTCGCTGCAAACGTCAGTTACTCTATGCAAACGTCAGTTTCTCTATGCAAACGTCAGTTACATCTATGCAAACGTCAGTTACATCTATGCAAACGTCAGTTTCTCTATGCAAACGTCAGTTACTCTATGCAAACATCAGTTATTCTATGCAAACGTCAGTTACATCTATGCAAACGTCAGTTACGTCGCTGCAAACGTCGGTTACGTCGCTGCAAACCTCAGTTACTCTATGCAAACGTCAGTTTCTCTATGCAAACGTCAGTTAAATCTATGCAAACATCAGTTTCTCTATGCAAACTCATTTACCGGTACGTCTATGCAAACGTCAGTTACGTCTATGCAAACGTCAGTTACGTCTATGCAAACGTCAGTTACGTCGCTGCAAACGTCAGTTACTCTGCAAACGTTAGTTACGTCACTTTAATCGTCAGTTACGTCTAGGCAAACGTCAGTTACTCTATGCAAACGTCAGTTACTCTATGCAAACATCAGTTACTCTATGCAAAATGTCAGTTACATCTATGCAAAACGTCAGTTACATCTATGCAAAACGTCAGTTACATCTATGCAAAAGTCAGTTACATCTATGCAAAAGTCAGTTACATCTATGCAAACGTCAGTTATGTCACTGCAAACGTCAGTTACGTCTATGCTATAAGGATGATGAGGCAGGTTAATAACTCCGATGTGGGTCTGTAATGAAACGATACCTCTTAAATCTGAACAGCTCATTGAATAACACAGGTTCTAACTCAGGTGGCCCCAAACAAGGTTGTATCAAGAGTTGGTAGAAGTCACCAACTGAGCCAAATGTGCTTTAACTGTTTGAGTTGGTAAATACATTTTTTTTTCTTACAAATGTAAGTAATTTCTAACTTATTGATCCTTATTTTTTCTTGCACTCTTTCAGGTCAACAGTTTTGTGAATAGTTATCTAAATGGCTAACAGTTGCAGTGTAACTGTTCATTGAATACTGAGGGCCGAAGCTTTTAGTGGCGGTTACCCTCCGTATACGGCGGGAATGCTTCTTTTTTTTGGTCAAATAGCTCTTAGCAGTCAGCCAGTGTTGTGGTGTGAGGGAGGAGTGAGTTTTATGTTCAGGTTTTCTCTAGAGGTCTGCCTTTTAAATAAATGTAAGATCAAATTGCTTCCTGTGAAATGTTAAAATATAAATAGCAGGGGTGTTTTTATGTAGCTTCTTTAAGAAAGAAACATATCAGCAATTACTCCATCCAAGGTTTAAGGGATTCATGGCCTTTTTCGATGTCATCTTTATGGTTAATTCCCCTCTAAAGTGTAAATGTCAAAAAATCTCATGAGCTCTTATTTTTGAGGAGGGAAAAAGTTGAAAAATGGAGCTGACCATCAGTACATGTTTTACACAAGCACAGATTTTATTAATGTATTTGGCTACAGAATCTAGGTTTAGAGATTGTGAAACATCTGTCAGCAGATACACATGTTCCCCGGTGTTCACCCACTTGATTTGTGAGTGAGTCAGAATAACGAAGGAGGAGGAAAACCTGACAGCAGTTGACTGTGCAGCTTCATAAATAACCCACGTGTGGCTCCAAGTGCTTTCCTAATCCAGTTGCTGGAAAAGACTCAACATGCAGCTCCAACATCATTCTGCAGCTGCTGCTGTTCTGAAGACGCTTCCTACATTAGATCATGTCTTTACATCGGTTGTTTAGGCCTAAATAATCTCATCCTCAGCACTTCAGCTTTTGGGAATAATTATAAACGTTTATCTCTCCTTCTGAATTATGCTAAATCAACCCTAAATCTAAAGTTTGTCATATTAAACAGAATATTATTATTGATAGTTATTGTTTTTATCATTTAAAAAACTGTATATCAAATGACCTCATGCATGTTTTCAGATATTGCAACATTTGGATGTGTTTCTCTTCCTCCAGGAGCACTCATGACCTGGTAGCGATGGACGGCTGGTTATATGCGGTGGGAGGCAACGATGGCAGCTCCAGTCTCAACTCCATTGAAAAGTACAACCCACGCAGCAACAAATGGGTGGCAGCTTCCTGCATGTTCACGCGGCGCAGCAGCGTGGGCGTGGCAGTGCTGGAGCTCCTGAACTTCCCACCGCCCTCTTCACCCACCCTCTCGGTGTCTTCCACCAGCCTTTGACACGGGGTCAGCGCTTGGCTGACCTCAGCCTCTGCTGCTACAGCCCAGACTGGCTCTGGGAAGAGACGCAACTGCTCAGTATGAGACGCTGGGGAGCGCGTGTGTTGAGAGCGGTCAGGTAAATGTATGGCGGTGGAGGGAATGGGAGACGGGGCGGTATGGAGGAGACCCCAAGCTGGGTGCAGTACGCTTCAGAATTAGCGGCACATTGTACAACAGTGCTGACGAACCTCAGTCTTAAAATCCCACGTCGCTGTTAATTCTGAACAGCGCTGTATCTGGTCTGAAAGCCTGAGCGACCCTCTGTGTCGCTACGCCATACACACGCCGGCTCCCACTTTCTTCACGACATAATTCTGGAAATAGATGTGTGAACTTTTTTTTTTTCTGCCCACAATATCGGTGTTTGACACACATGGTGGGCATCAAATTCTGTCATGTGTAATCTTTTTGGTTAAATGTGTCCTTTGCAAGGCTTTTTTTTCTTTCTTTGATGTCAGTAGGTTTTACTATAATGTGTATAAAACAAGAAGAAGAAAGAGCGAGAGAAACTGAAAGACTTTACTTTTGGAATGTAGCTTTTTAGTGGTTTAACATGCATGTTTACGTATTGGCACTGGCTCCCAAGAAGATATGAAGTGTTGTAGTGCTGCTATGTCACACTAGGTGGCAGTGACGAACAACGTTATACACCCCTCTCCCCCTGCAAGAACGCATGGACACAACATAGACGACCATGCTGTCAGAGCTGTAAGTGAGTTTGGATCCTTTTTTTACACATGTATTTAAAAAGAAAAAAAAACAGAGAATTATTTAGAACTAGATGTATTTATAAAATCTAATATATTGTTTTAAAGATGCTAAGAGAAGGGGAGGGGTGAAGCAATGCCTATTTAAGACTGTTTTTTGATATATTTATTTAGATGTGTGATGTGCATATCATCAATGGAAATGACAAAGCGAATGTCTTAGTGTGAAAAACGGTTGAGTTTGTTTGCATTGGGAGTTCAAAAGGACTGACTGCTGTGTCATGAGACATAGCATTTAATTTACATTTCTTAATGTTTCCTCACTGCCTAAAGCATGATCTCACGTGACACACTGTACCTTTACGTCTGCTCCAATTGTGGAAAAGGTCACTTCCAAGGCAAGCCTGTGGACCATTCAGTGAAAGAACCATATCATCTTAGATGCTAGTTATAATATACTTTAAAAACAAAAGCAGATGGCTAGATCAGAGGAAAACTTTGATTTGCATTAAAGCAACAGTTGAACGTACTGAGTAATGCTGTTGGCACTTGGAGCATTCAAATTCCTTTTTTATTATTATTACCTCATCGTTGAAATGGACCCAATTCTATTACCAAATGGATCTAGAAACGACTGCATAACTGATCACATTTTTACTGGCTGCAAGAGCAAGGTGGCTAATTTGGGAATATCTTCCTTTGTCAAAAATAAATGGATGACTTTTTATCTCTTTTTTTGGACTCTGTTATGAGTCGGTATCTGGGTTCAATTCAGTTCATGTGTAGTACAGTGATATCACTCCAAACTTCTAAGAAGTTGCCTTTTCTTCCTTATTTTGAAGGATTTAGTTGATCCATTTTTTTTTCCTGAAGCTACCGTTGTTTCATATATTCAAAGTGGCACAATTGGAGCCTTATAGAGATGCTCTTATTCTATAAAGTTGAAGAGAGTTGGGTAAAACCTACGTCAAATGTGCACAGAATTTAGACCTTTGCTTATGCTGTGGATTAAAATGTACATAGATTGCTTGAGTTATCTTAACTTAATTTGTGCAATTCCAAAATGACTTTAGCTTTTCTTTTTGTGGTAAATGTGGTGATACTTGTTTATTTATGATGCCTTTGTTATTTATGATGGACTATGTATTTTGCACTTTTGCGAAATGGAGCAATACCCTACACGAAAAAAACCCCCAAAAAACCAAACAAAAGAAATAAAGATGTTTCCACATGTGATAAATGTCCTGATGTGTTTGAAAAAGATGCAGGTTGAAATACACATAAAGAAATCATATCTTTCTCAAAGTTGCAGCTATTATCCCTGCTTCTTTAGACACGATATAAGCAAGTCTGGATAGGACTTGCTTTAAATTCTTCATGTGAAGTCTCTTAGTTACACGCACATAAGCAGTCAAGGTTGTTGAAAACTAAAGTTGTTGCTAGGCTCACTGTACACAGTTCTTTGGTAGCGTCCCAACGTGCTCCTCTTTCACAGTGACAGCTGAACACTCTCACTTTACCCTTTTTGACCTCAGTCACATGGCATTTACACCTGTGACTGCTCCTGCACTGCTCTCAGCTACAAAAAGTCCCGCTCTCCCAAAACACACTAGCAGAGCTGGTATATAAGAATATCCCAACGCAAAAAACTCTTCAACTGTGCTTTTTGTCTTTTTTAAATATTGCTTAAGAAAAATGCAATGTGTTGATTTTCCAAACGTTAATATTTTGCTGATTACATGGAGAGATTTATCCAGCATCAGTAGAGGTATCAATGCGGGTCGTGGTGTCAGGAAGGACATCCAACGTAAAAACAAGGTCAAATCGATATTGGGAAAACAATCCGAGCAACTCATCCGGGTTTATTATTACATTGACATCCTAACCTACCAAACAGTTCTGCTATCTCGAGTAGTAGCCTTGAAAATTGATTGTTCAGATCTGGATTGTGTTTCTCAGTCTTTCACTACTTCCATTTAACTCTATGCCAACAACTTAAACGTATGTAAAAAGAAGGGTGGGGGGGGGGGAATGCCAATTTTGATCTTCAAATAATAATTTGTGCACTTTTTACCTTTTAGAAATGCTTCCAAGAAAGTCAGCAGCAAAGCTACCAAACAGGAAATTAAGTTGTATTAGACCAACAAAAGATTTGATCTAGTTCCCGGTGAGGTGGATCAGTGAGTCAGTGCCTCACAAGACACTAAGTAAGATTTCATTGCAGCTTTTTGCTCAAATCAAAAAAGTTCATTTTATTTCTCATTAATGTACACTCAGCACCCCATCTTGACAGAAAAAAACTGAAATGTAGACATTTTTGCAAATGTATTTATAAAAAAAAAATCTGAAACATTTTCTTTTGTAACCTTGGTCAGATCTGTGCCTTGCCACAATTTTCTGTCTCTATGCTCCTTGGGCAGTTCCTTCGACCTCATGATTCTCATTTGCTCTGACATGCACTGTGAGCTGTAAGGTCTCACAAGTCCAATCAGTTTAATTAAACGCATCTGGGCTCCAATGAAGGAGCAGACCCGTCTCAAGGAGGATCAGAAGAAATGCACAAGCATGTGAGCTAAATATGAGTGTCACAGCAAAGGGTCTGAATACTTTCTGTACCCACTGTATATACGTATGATGCAATGTAATGCATGTATATACATGTCTCATTGTCCTCTGAAATAATACCATTGTTGATCAAGAATTTACTTTTATTTTTTAAATCATGGAATCAGTTTACAAACTAATGTGTACTCTATACTTCGGACTCATCAAAGCAGCCATCTTTGGCAGAGATAACAGCTGAACACACCCCTTTTTTGGCGTTCTTTGTTCAACGGAAATCAAACATTCTTGAGAAAGTTATTCCCAACTCTGCAAGTTCCCATGAATGCGTGACGCTTGTGGGTTGTTTTTTTTTCTCTTCATTCTTCTGTCCAGTTCATCCCAAACCATTTGATGGGCTTTAAGTCTGGAGACTTAATCTGGCCCTTACATGTTTTTACGTCTATCTTTTTTTTCCTAAGGTCGATCCGGGGTGGGGGGGGATTTTTGTTGTTGCTTTTATCATGATCTATGAGACTTCATGGCAACTGCCAAAGCTTAAAAAAAGCATTGTTCCTAAACTTGGACCATGATTAGCCTCAATAATGCCGATGCTTTTAGGGCACTATGCCAACCTCAGCCATGGATTGATTTTAAAAGTTGTAAATGTTTATACTTCTTAAGAAATGATATAACTTCGTTTTTTTTCTTTTAATATCTGAATAGGCACTGTAGTTACTTATTTTTTTAATTGAAATTATTGGAAGATGGAATCAGGGTGTTGGGTTGGTATGCAGGCACATGAGTTAGCATTTAATCAGTGGGTTTGCTTTTCTAACCGCCGTAGCCGTGGATCGTCTCCTTTGATACGAGGATGCTAATGAGTTTACAACCTGTCTAGACGAATGTGTACAACTTGGAGGAGTTGCTTCAGATAATCTGGGGGGGGGGGGTCAGTCTGTGCTCCCAGGATTCCAGCTGCAACAACCTATCCTGTCTCCCCTGGTGTCGGTTTCTGAAAAGTCCTTATCAGACAAAGCTGTCACCCTTTCTCTAAGGACAGAGGTGTCATCTGTTCCAGTGCACCTGCTGTGAAAACAACAACCAAAAGTAATATAATAGTATCCAATGGCTATCATAATTAAAAAGGCACTTTATTTAATCAACCGATATGGCCTGAGGCTTTGTGCTCCTTCCAAAACCGTTTTCAAATAATTTAAAGCTAAATACAGAAAAACAAAGGAGCTTGACAGTAAAGTCAGTTAAATTAAGACCACAAAATTGAAAAATGAATCGGTATATCAACAAAATGTACTTGTGAAAAACAAATACAGAAGTAAAAAGTAATTTTCTGATCATTTGTTGTTACGGTAAAGTTATAGGGTTCATATAAACCCTTTTACTCCTCATCTGATAACTGCATCATCCCCCAGCGGTACCTTTTTATCACAAATTCAGAGTTTTGCTTTTCTTATGCAAACAAGTGTAATGGAAACATAACTACTGCCAACACATATCTGCTGGCTCATCTATTTAAAAATCCATTTTCTGGTTCAAAGGAAGGACTATAGCCACATTATCCCTTTCCATGACATTAACATTTCCCTGGAAATCATTGCCTTTGGCATGCTGCAGCGTGTCGCCCTGATGTTGTCTGCTGTTTTCCAGTGAACAATAAAAAGATCAAAGAATAAGGTGGGTGAGGTTTCACTTCCCATCATTTACTGGGAACATTTTTCTCTGTCTCCATTTTTTTTTAATCATATTCTTTTAAATCATATTTCGCCATTATATTTATATCCTATAGGAGGGAGGTGAATCAGCTGGCGTCCTGGAGCAGCTGCAACAACCTGCATTTCAACGCCCAGAGGACAGTTGAGGTGATTGTGGACTTCATGAAAGTCATGGCCAGTGGTGGACAGTAACGGAGTAAATTTACTTGAGTACTGTACTTAAGTACATATCCAGAGGATTTGTACTTTACTTGAGTATTAGATTTCTTTGGTACTTATTACTCTTACTTGAATACATTTCCAAGACAAATATTTTTACTTTTACTCGAGTAAATTTCTAGGAAGGCTGAAAAGTACTTGTTACTTTCAGGTCTGCTCTTTTTTCTTCTTCCCTAAAATCCTATTGGACACAAGCTGTTTTTGTCAAAGGAGGAGACCTATCACAGTGCACGCTCTCCACTGGGATGTACGTAAAGCGGAAATACGTCAAGCCTCATCAAAACGATACCGCCAAAGTAGCCTGCGTTTGTCAACAATTAATTTAGAAAAAATATAGTAATTTACTGATGTGGAAAATAAGAAATTTACTCTTACTCTTACTCTTACTTTTACTTAAAGTAAATTTAAAAGCATTTACTTTTGGATACTTAAGTACCTTTTAAAAGCAAGTACTTTTCTACTATTACTCGAGTAATATTTTGACTGAGATACTTTTACTTGTAACGGAGTAAATTTTGACCAGTAGTATTTGTACTCTTACTCAAGTACTGGGATTGAGTACTCTGTCCACCTCTGGTCATGGCCCCACCACCCCACTGGCCCTCATGAACCCCTCCATGTCCATCGTGGACACTGGGGCGCACTGCTGAGAAGGTGATCGACTGCAACCTCCCATCTTTACAGGACCTGTACAACTCCAGGACTTTAGGCCCTGCAGGTCCGATTGCAGCTGACCCCTCTCACCCTGGACACAGCCTGTTCAACCGCCTCCCCTCAGGCAAGAGGCTACAGTAAATCCGGACCAGAACCTCCCACCACAAGAACAGCTTCTTCCCCTCAGCCATCAAACAACAAACTCCACAGCCACTCTATCTACCTATTACTTTTTTTTTGCACATGTATATGTTGTATATATCTTCACACCTTGTATATTTCTTTCATTTGACTATATATTAATCCTGCATGCCCCTTAATTTTTTTTTTAATTCTCATTTTATTCAATTTATTCTATTCATACTTTTCCCATTATTTTATGTCATGTTTGCACCATTACAACATCAGAACATTTCCTAGTCTGGACCTGCGTCACAGACACTGGCATCAGTGATTCTAATGCTAAATATCTGATACCACAAAGTAAAACCAATATTATGTCAAGTTGCAGAATTTAATTTGTGCTGATCTTTTGAATGTCCGCTATGAAACAAAAACAGTGAGGTCGGAAACTGAATTGGATCTTAACTGACCCTTCCTTCAAAGGAAGACCGGCACCCAATTAAGCTTTCTTTATGGTGGTCAAATGTGAGAATGTTGGCACATCACCGTTGGACTTCTGAAGGTGGGAACTTCATATCTAGACTCCTTTTAGTGCCCTGAGGTGTGACTTTAGCGCTGGTGCCGTCACCTGGGGAGTCTGGATAAACACAACTGAGCGATCTCACAGGGAGAGCAACAGTTCAGCCCACCACACAAGGAGGTGACATGAAATAGAAAAGTTAGGTCCTTTGCTATCATTTTCTTCCATTTCCATTCTTCCAGAAGATCTAATGTATATAACAATATAAAATGGGCGCTTTAAAAATAAAGAAAACTCTGATTAAGTTTAATTTACATAGGTATAAATGTAAACAATCTGTCCAAGATGTACCCTAGTTCTCATCTGATGACACATGGAATAGCCTCCAGTGACCCTGATATGGATGGATGGATGGATGGATGGATGGATGACAATCAAGGACACTGTTATGGCCTCAGTCATCTTCCTGTGTGAAGTTTCCATGTCCTTCCACTGCTTGCGTGGGTTTTTTTTCCCAGGTATTCAGGATTTGTAGCCTGATAAATCAGATGCACATCTAGAAAGACGTAGAGTCTGAAAATGATCCACAAGGCCTAAAAGGTGCAGCACCAACAGTTGATTAATAATCTGCCTTTCCATGCCGAGCGCTACAGACAATCAGAGCAACAAACGGTGACGTATTCAGAGCTATTAAAATGAGTCATCAGGAGAGTTAGTTTTATAGAATAGTTTGATGGAGCGAGAGAGAGAGACGGCAATGTAGTAAAATTGCCTGATCCCCCATCTGGGAAATCAACAGAGACAACCACCTGTGGGTTTTGCCCATTTAGCTACCAGTGGAGCTAATAGGTAAATTAAACTTTTGCTGTAGCGTTTCAACAAAACAGCAAATACGTCTACCTTGCAAATAAATGATTTGAGTGCCGTCCTCTGTTTAGTTTTTTAAGAAAAAGTTAGTCTTTAACGGTGGATGCCAAAGCATGTTCTTCCTCAGCTGCAGCCTTCTACACTGTTTACCATCCAAATCCCGTTGCCACTCTGTTGTCATGTTACGACAAAACTCACAAATTACAAAATGCTTAAGTGGCTTTTAAAATATCAGGCTTATTAAATAGTTGTGGCGTAATGTTTCTGGCATTTACCAATTCAATATTGTTAGCTTGAGACATGTTATGAGATTGAGTGAATGTAAACATCAGGCAGCTTTCCTGAGTTTAGGCACCAAGGCTGGTACATCTAATGTAACACTTTGTCTTTTTGGTTTGGTTTTTGGGGGAAATTTCAGGATATCCCAATTAGATGCTCATTTGATGAGGTATGTCTGTTGTGATACCAAGAGCTAAAAAAAACATTACCCTATGAAAGTTAAGGTTGGTCTGAGGGTGAGTTTTTATCATATTTCTACTTGCCAATGCAGTGTGGGTGTTGTTTAGTTTGTAGCCTTCTGAAAAAATGGGAAACGGGGGGAACAAAATTAGTGGGAAACGTCCAAAAGACTGGAAACACCTTCTCTGATGGATTTCCTTGTTCGAAGGAAGAAGGAATGACAGAGTAGAGGAGAGTTGAGTCACACCTTTTAACTGCTATTAAGGTTTCTGTGGGCTTTCCATGACACAACCAGGATGCCAAGATTATTTTTCTCTTGAAACATTGTTGGTAAAATGTCCATAAATGCAGTATAATCTTATACATTACTCAAATAAAATATTCCTTTTGAAATGAAAACTCAAGATCCTTAAACAACTAGCTAGATAATTTTCGCTAAAATATTTTAAATTATCTTTTTGTTTAACTAGTGGTATCATGGTGTATTTCCATTTTAAAAACAGAATAAGTGCTTCTTTTCTTTGATTTACTTCAGCGGAGAGTTGTTACAACAATGTACAGAAACACGTATGAAAAATCATTTCAATAAACATGTTAATTTGAACTTAAAAAATCCCCAAATAAAATATTCATCCAAAGCTCATGTTGCTCAATGTTCAAAGTTGGAAATTCCTTTTTGGGCTATAATTGGGTTCAGTGATTTGGGATGTTTTATTCAGCTTAGACACCGATGTTTTTAGACAAACCTCTGATGAAGTCCACCTATAACTTGATTTGATGTGAAAATGTGATGGTGATCCGTTGGTGTTAAAGGGCAATGGTTGTTAGGTCCGTTATCAAACCACACTGACTCCAGAACGAAAAATGATCCTCCTCAAGATGTCAATAAACCAGCTTGTAACAAACATATATATCAAATTTCCAGTTTTTGAAGTGTTATGTTTGGTCCTGCAGGCCCCTACTTGGAGGAGAATGTTACATATATTCTGTAATTTTTCACTATCCAGAACAAGCCCAATTCAGTGGGAATAACGTGAGTGGTACACAATGAGTCAGTGAAAGGTGCATGGAGACTCCTTTTTTTACTCACCTTAAACTTAACATAATTATGCAATAAAACATGTTTCTGTCCCCTGTTTTAAATGTGCTTTGTCTCTGATCAGTTTATTTTACATTGGCGCTTGAGACAATCAGTTTTCTTCGTTGATTGAATTACCTGGCCTCACTGATTAAATTACATGACACGAAGGCTGCAAGTGAAAACGACTCAAGTTAACAAGCTACAAACTCGCAGCGCCTCAGGTGTATCCGTGTCAGAAACCAGTTGAACAGGTTAGGATTAACTGAAAAACTGCAGCATTTATTTCATGTTATGACAAGAAGGCAGCAGCTCCCTGCTAAACAATGACCTAATGATTAGTGAGCTCACACAATATGATCACGAGAGTTTGTCTCATCCATAAAATCACTTGCCACGACCTATTTAAGGAGGTCAGCTTAGGAAAATTACATGGTTTCTACTGAGTCACGGGTGTTGCAAGTTAAAATCTTTTATTATAAGACTAAATGAAAAAAACTGTTCAATACAATTTAGTCCAATTCACAATCATTTTATTAATTTATGAAGAGAAATGTTACAGTTGCAGCATAAATATTGAGACAAAAAAACTCTTAAGTTGTCTCTAATGATCAAATGTATATTAATATTGGAAAGCATGATTTAGAAATTGTATTCACCTGTTTATTCAGCTCTTGTGTTCAGATCATTCAGTTGCAGTGATGCAGTTTTTCTCCAGCGGATATTAAAGTCAGGAGCCAATATGCAAATAAAGTCATTGTACATGCCTGTAGCCTTATTAAAATTTTGACCTTTAACTTAACTTTTTACATTTTTACAGGTAAAATAAGTAAAGAAAACAGGAAGAAATCACTATAGAACTTCCCACATGCTTTGTTTTCAAAATCACACTAATAAATTACTTTTTGTAATAGAATGAAAACTCATGTCTGGGCATGCCTTTTGAAGTCCCCATTTTCCCAAGGATTGACACACACACAGACACACACCATCCAGTGTTTTGTGAGCTGCTCATTGCAGTGGTGGCAAACAATGAGCTCCATTTGGCTCCTGCAAGGTGTGAAATGGCACACTTCTCACCAGCCCCCCTGCTTTTGTTGCTGGTATTTATTTAACAGACAACCGCTCACAGGAGTGCGAATCCCATTGCTTATTCACCACACCTACAGCTTGTGACACAGCCCTGAGCTCCACCCCGTTTACGCACACTCACGTTCTGACTTTAGAGCCTTCACCCTGCCCACTTCTCCCACAGTACAAGTCTGACTTCTGTAGGGAGCACTCTCTGGATTACACTCATCCATCACAGTCGGAGCACAGTTTATCTACAAAAGCCAGAGAGACCAAAGCAGCATGGGGAGCAGCATTTCATGTGTCCCCCAGCACAACTTCCGTTTCTCCAGCAAGAGTTTCATACGCAGAAACAGGTAAGAAAAATGTAACCTGTCCAGGTATTCATATGTCAATGCAGAGTATATGCAGTATATTTCTAAACCTTCTCGACCCCGCTTCGTTATTTTGGACTGAACGTTTCAAATGGAAGGAATTGCTGGTATTTCTCAGGCTGTGAGCCTAAGGCTTAAACAGAGGTTGTGAATTGTGTCAGGTTAGGTTCAGGATCACATGGTAATACTGGAAGAGTCCCTGAGTTGTGCCTGTCCGGGCCAACGGTCTCAAAGATCCTGTTACCATTTGCCTTCACTTTACATCTCTCTGAAGATGATCTGGCATTTGTACTTAAATGTGGTTTCTCCACCAAAAATGGACCAGGACTTAATCCCTTTTAATATCATAATCATAAGTGGGGATATTTTAGTTTTGTAAATTACAAGACGTGACTCCAGATATATAAAATAATAGCTTGTAGTTTTGCAACAAGCTTTAAATGTGGATGCAGGAAATTATGAACGTAAATTGATTATTATTTGTTTTCTATCTGGTCTTTTTTGAGCCATTCAGGATTATATGCCTGGGCAAGTTACAGCTCTGCTGGACCATCACATCTGATTCTGATTAGCTCCACACGGGTACAGTCTCATGGTCTGTGCTGTATGATGATTCAGGGGGATGGTTTGTGGAACAAGCCATGTGGCTCTTCAGTCTAAAGTAAAAATAGAGTCAGAGAAACCCCCCCAAAAAAGAGTTGGGTTTCAAAGAAGCCAAATGTCTTGAGCTTAAAGACTGATGGCTTCCAAGTTGGAGAAATAATTTAGCACAAACAATGCGTTCAGTACTCCAGTTTCCTGCACCTTTGTATTGTTGAATCAGGTGAGGTTCAGGTATTCCCCAAAGAGAATGGGAGTGAATGCTGCTGAATGCCAAAGCGGCAACTGTGCAAATCCACTACCTGTCTATTATCATCAATGCATTCCTCTTTCGCTTTGCAACTGCAGTTTTCATTTGTTGGTAGCTTTCTTACATTCCTCTGCATACAAGTAAATGATACAAAGAGATTTAAATGGAACACATTCATTTGACACCCATTAATAATTAATGCTGTACATGGACTTCCTGAACAGACCATCCTTGATTCCCACCAAACAAACAAAAGGCTGTGTTGTTGCACATGGAGGACACGAGCACACATATGCCCTGGGAAGCAGATAAACTACACGCGGAGACTGTAAAAGCAGACACTGGCCTTATCTTTGTAGTGAGGCTGCTTCCGCATGAAGATGTAAAACTAATGGTGGCAGATGAGGGGCATGCAAAACAAAGAGGCACATTGAATGCTGATGTTCCGATGCATATCCCCACTATCAGACACATAGACCTGATTGTTCTTATCATTTAAATGGCTGTCATTGATGCAGTGAAGACAGAGGAAGGGGCTGATTGATTTACAAGATGGGAGACACAAAACATGATTAAAAGTCATTTATCTGATGTGACAACTAAATCTGGCACACAAGGCCACAAAAAACACATTTATTCACACAATTCCTCTCAAATCTGATAAGTGCAAAGAACAGTGAATTACCATAAATAGGAAGTTACCGTAAAGTTCACTAACTGTTAAACCTGAAATAAACAGTAAACATTGGGGAACAAGTGGTAACCTGTGACTTTTTGTCTCCCATGAGCAGCAGTCGCCTGTTTCGCAAGAAAAACCCCCAAGAGGGACAGGAGAAGTCCAACAGCATCATCAATATTCTGTGCACAGTCACCCCCAGGAAGGTAAGAAATTCCATCGGCTCCCAGGAAGTTATGATAAAACGACAGACGACTGTCTTCTGACATTCAACTGTGAACGTCAACATGTTACATTTTTCACTGCAGTATTTCTAACCCACCTGAACACGTGCTCATTCAAGTCTATATTTTTGTTGAAGGAAATGTCCCCTAAAGATCTGCAGACGATAGAAAACATCAAATGGAATCCTCCGTTTCCTTATGACCCCGCCAACGGCTGGAAGAAAAGCAGCATCAATGTGAAGAATTACGGCCGGATGATTCACAGCTCCAAAGTCCGTTTCCGCTTCCTCCACTGCCAGGTGAGTGGAACAACAACACTTTTTTAACAACTGTATGATGAAATGCGAGGAAAGCGTCTGTAAACGAAAACAAAACTCAACACTTCAAAATCCTCACTGTGGTTTTAAACAATGGCCAAGCCTATGGTGACACATCATGCCAGTCATCCATGCAAACCGCATTAACACCAAATCCACAAAAAAACAGGTGGAGAGAAACAGGATGTTCCTCTGCAGCCTTTGAAACATACTGAAACACATTTGGCTTTGACGTGGTGGCTGTCAGTGAATAATCCAATCAGTTTCCCCCAAACGAGACTGCAGCCTGTGTTTGTACATGCTTGTTTCTGCTGCAGTTGTGAAAGATCCCCGACAGAGAACCTCAGGGTAGAGAGAGTTGCTCTGATCCCACGGGCTGATACAGGACATGCCGGCTCTTTGCGGTGGGAACTGCAATTTTTTAAAACTGTGACACAACATCGATGTCAAAAAGCAGAAAGAAAAGATTTATGGGAAGAATGGCGTCATGATGTCAAAAGAACACATTACACATAGCAGGAAGTAATCTACAGTCAGAACCATGCAGACTAATGAATCAGTGGACAAAACATACAGTACTTGTATTTTACACATACTGTATCCTTCATGTTATCTAACTTTCTCTCTGCAGGATATACACGATTGCTACCTGGATCTCTTCCAAACACACCTTCATTTTCTCTCCAACAACACAACCGGACTGACTTACCAGGTGGGCTCCTCCTCCGTCAAAGTGCAGCATTATCTCATTATGTTTCACATCTTATCACTGTGACTCCTGACGTGTTCATCGCTCATCACTTTGTTGATAAACAGAAAACATGATTCTGTTTCTTCATCAGTCTCATAAAGTATGAGCAGCCATTAATCATCAAAAGGCTTAGACCTCGACTGCACATGAAAAAGAGACTTTAAGCACCTGCATGCTCTCTTAGTCAGACTACATATTGCCTCAAATGGGAGACAGACATGAATACATCATTGTCTTACGAGTCTGACCTCAAGGTCGCGGCGATTACGTTTTTTTTGGTTAAAAATCTGGGACAAAGAGGGGAGTTGAGTACAATGGTGCTAGTTTATGAATGATAAAAATGAAAGAGCATGTGACTGAACGTTGTTGTTTGGTGTGCAGGGAACTCTTCCTCTGAAAGAACTCACCATCTGCAACCTGCAGCAGAATTGTAATCACAGCCAACCGCAGGAGTTCGCCTTCCAAATAAACGGTAAGCTTTATAAAAATGATCCAAGTGGTTGTTGGCACGGAGCGCTGGTATTTTATAATCACTGGTTTGTTTTATTGTCTTGATATAAGCTTAGCTGATCAATCATTCAGAATGACAGTCTGGCAGGTTTATAAGTCGGTGGCTGACTTTTACATCGAAGTAACTGAATGAGCTTGAAATGTAGTGACAGCCTTACTCATGTCTTATTTACCTCAGTTCAGCGCTCTCTTTCTCTTTTCTTTTAACCCACTGGTCTGTTCTGCTGGTCTGATCATAATGGTTATGCCCGATCAGCGATGGATCAAAGTGTAAATTGTCCTCATTTAAAGGTCACTACGTTCAGGCAGCTGCATTTCCTGTGTTTTCACATTCCAGTAAATCAGAGGTGCTGTGACCCTCCTCACCTCTTCACCTCCAGTCAAACCCAAGACTAACTAGCGCTGGGCCCCCCGTCACTGTCGCTCAGGGGGGAAAAACCAGGCCGTGAAGGTCCTGTTTGTCAGACAACAGGTGCACTTCAGCCAGCCCAGCTGTCGTGTAGAAAAGCCTGGCTACTGCTCCTGGCCTTGTCATATAATCTATGGCACTTTCCAAATACTGCTCAGGTTAATATCTGTTGCGACATAGCTTTTGAACTCTCGTCAGACAAAGAAAAAGTGATGCTTTTTTTCCCCTTATTATGTTTCCAAATACTGATGCAGTAACAATAAAATGGTTTTAGTCTAGACAAAACCAGAAAAAGTCATGGATTAATGCAAAACTACAGAGACATTACGTAAAAACCCATCTCAGTCACAACAGTGTAAGGTTTCTGTGTTCAGACGCCTTTATAATTACTATATTTCTAGAATGCCTGGTGTCAAAATACTGACACTATTTGGGGTTTCTTTATCTTTAAATTGGTTTTGTGATTTCCCAGTTCCAGCTTGTTATTTTGTGGTGTAGTATTTCAGCTGTGTACACTGTCAAGTATGAAACCTTATTTACCTTTCGGGAGGCATCACTGACAGGAAACATGCGGAGTAAGTGTGAGGAAATACTGAGTCAAGTGGGAAATCTGATGAAGATATTTCCCTTGTGAGAAAAGTGCTGGCGAGCTGGCAATCCGGCTCATGAGGATGTTTGAAAATTCCTCTAAGGCCTGTCATGGTTTAGAAGTTACATAATGGTAAATAATTACTTTGAGCAACAGCTAATGTTATCGGTGAAGTGAAAGCTGGAATGAGAGTTTTCAAATTGCATGTCTCGCTCAAACAGTAAAAGAAAAACCTTCTGAAGGATGGAAAGAGTTGCCCTTTTTTAGGTTTTTAATGAAGAGCTGGGATAGAAAAAAAAGTAAAAAAGATGAGACTTCAAAAGCTGTTGCTTATCGAAGAATGGTTAACATTTAGACTATGGTTCAAGGCAATTAGAGTACAAAGCCACTGGCTGGAGTAAAGCAGAGATCTGCTGGTTATCTCTGGTATGTGTGGGACTGATAGAAAGAGAGAGATTGCAGCTCTGATCATCCCAGGTCCTGTTCATTCCTCCCGGGTAAGCAGTCTGTGGGAGGGAGAGTCTGCTCCAATCTTTTAAATGCCTAACCCAGCGGGTCACGGGGGCTTTACGGTAGTAGGTCTTTATATGTGGTTTTCTGTCCTGAACATGTGTTAATGTTTATTGTACATGTTGGATAACTGTCTGCAAACAAGAAAGAGCATGAATGCCACTGCCACTTTGCAGACAAAGTAGCAGTAACGGATAAAGGTGGAAGGGTTTTTGATTGAAAAGATCAAAACTTTGAAAGATAAACCTTGGTGACACCTTATTTTGCTTTCTGACCTTGCAGGTGTCAGCCTCAATCCCATCATTGTCTACTGTGCGAACCAAAAAGAAATGGACCTATGGTTTGGCCTGCTGAAAGAAAACATTGAGGCTAATGGAGGCACCGCAATCGCACCGGAAAACTTCACCAGAATGAGAGTAAGTTTCAGAAGAGTTTTGGGTGATATAACATGCTAAAGATGTGAAGGGAGAGGAGGGAGGACTAGACCTTCCTAATGAGATTGAAACATAGATTTTGAGTTGTCATAACAAGTAAGGCAATAAATTCAAAGTTCAAATAAGTACTTAACTCTAGCTATTTTTTTAATCCACCTGGGAGGTTAGCCTTATTTCCACCCATTCTGATAGAGCAGGATGTGAGTGCGTGAGCTGGGTGAGTCAAGTGGGTCACTGCTGGCTCTCCCTGAGGCCTGGATAATAGGGAGCGGCCTTGACCGCAACATGGCCTACATCAAACCAACTCTCACATCTGCACAGGATTTAAATTCTGACTCTACACCCACAGGTGGGGAAATAGCTGATGAAACGTTTGAATCAAGCTGTGTCACAAGAGAAAAAAAAAACAAAAGCCTTAGCTTAGAAGCTTTGGGATGAAGAAATATGTGCTATTCAGAGAAAAGATGACACATGTATGTGTTTATATTTACTCAGTGTTGTATTTACTTTGGAGATACTTTTTTCCTACTTCCTTTAACCCATGTGACCTTGCTGTGGTTGAACCAGGGCAAGACGAGTGAAGGAAGAGAGGACCTGAGAAACTCCATCAACAGGGAGCCCATCTATGAGTGGGAGGGCTCTCAGCGGGACAGTTTGGGCCCCATCGCCTATGTCACCAAAGTGCGACTGCAGCACCTGCCCTGCCAGGTACATAAGAGCACATCACTTATCTCAATCACTTATTTATGGAAATGTACACCAGAGCAGGATGTACCTCATGATACCAACATTTTTCCAACTGTGGGAATTTCTCACATGATTAATACTGCAGGATAGCATCGGTTCTTAATCCAGGTGACTCACTTACTTTTCAAATTGCGCAATGCAATAAAAAAACTGAAGTTCATCTCTTGGCAAGTACTCTATCTCCTTCAGTATATGTCTGATATCTCTATTTTCCCATCAATGTCTCCTACTGAGTCAGACACAGAAGTAACTGACCAAAAAAAGGAAAAAAAGAAAAGAAACTGACTATGGCTCACCAAATCAGATAAGAGCACTCACTACAAGTTATACCGCATAACTTCGTATAAAACAGACAATAAAAACAGTAGTCATGACTCTGCATGCATGGGTCTGTTAAACCTCTATGGGAAGCAGCGGTAACTCCACTGATGTGATTTAGGGCCTGGGTGTGTGACAAGTATCTGCTTGGCTCACACAGTGACTCGACTCACCTCACAGCTGGAATGTCAGCTGTCTGTCCAGACACACCCTCTAAGAGCAAGGAAACATAAACTCTCGGCCTGCCGCACCTTGAAATGCCTCGCAAACTGGTCCAACTGAAGATCTCACTGGGATGTAAAGTGTGGCTTTCAACACAGCATTAAAGGATAAACGTGCACGGTTGCCTTTGTGCTCGGCCTTATTCGTGATCTTATCTTTGCTGAAGTGGTATCAGATAAAGACTTGCTTTATAACGTTTAGAAGTGTTTTTGTGCATGCCTTTTATAACACCGACACTTTGCAGCTTAGTTATAAAATACTTGTTTGTGATACACATACATACAGGTATATAGCAGAAAAATAAAGAAGATATACAATAAAATACATATTGGTAATCTGGAGTTACAGTGCCACTTGTATGCTCACTATGATCCTATGTCCACAGGAACAGAATGGCAGACTGCTGGTCATGTATCCATCGACCCTCATCATCCTATCAGAAGAGAGTGATGGGCTCTTCTACAAGGTACCACTGATCACATGCTACTGTTGAACATGCAATGTGTGCATTCAGTCCATTGGATGTATTTGCATGAGAAGATAAGATAAAATGTCCCTCTGATTACAGGGTAAACTTCCCCTCAACATGATAACAGTGACAACGCCCTGTCAAGATGTAAAGCCCAACGCGTTTATGATTGAAGGTATGCTCACTAACTTGCTCATCACATATTGTCTCTTAAGTAGACATGTTCAAGATATTTTAATGAGCGCACATTCCCCTGCATGTTTTATGGTAAGTCGCCGTTTCCTTGAATCTGCTAGCGTCACAGGGTGCGACCCCTCCATGAATGAGCTGGTTTTATCCCTTCTGAATAGCAGTCTTACTATTGCACATTCCATTGAGCAAGTAGACCAAATGACAGGCTTTGTCTTCCACTTCTCTCTTCCTAGGCAAACTGATCAACCCCATAGTGGTGTCCTGTCAGGATAGGGCCGAGTTCTGTGACTGGATCCAGCATTTTAAAGCCGCTGATGTGCCCGTCCTCAGCCCGCCGCCCCCAGTGTATGACATCATCTACACCCCAACCAACAAAGAGGTGAGGGGATGCATGTCGTCTTTTCCAGGGTCAAAAAATGATGACGTCGTTCACAGCTGACGACGTTCTACAGCAACTGAGCGAGCCATTTCTGTGTTCTCTTTTCTAAACTGACATTTCATCATTTATATGTTACTACCAAATGAACAGTTAGTGCTGAAAATAAGGTAAAAAAAACTGTGGTATTTGTGTTTTTTTTTTAAATAAAATGTGTCCTTCAACATCCAGGCTCCAAAGTTTGACAGATGGAGTGGACACAGCCATGGAAGAGCAGAGTCTTTAAAGTTCAGTCAGTCATCAAGTGGACATGGGTCCCAAAACCTTCATTTACCCATTCACGATGAAAACCCACTGTCTCCTGGATACTCTGAACCTCTCCGTGTAAGTCAGGTGTGTGCTGCTGCCTACGGGCAAACATTCTTGACATGATAAACTTAAGGACAGACACTACATTATTTGCACATGTATAAATGTGGTAGGAGTTAGCTGCTTTGCTGAAACTGAACAACATCTTGCTTTTACAAAGTTAATTATTAAGCAAGGCCTAGAGAACCAATGACTCTTGTTACATGTGCTCAAGTGGTGATGCTTGGGGCTCTCAAAAGAGAAAAAGCATAGCAAAACAGCTTTAGACTGAAGGGAAATCCGGCACCTCTAAGTCCTGATTCAGCAGTAAAAAGTATGCCGCTAACTTTAGAAGTACTGAAACATTGCATTATCAGAGCAGTTGACTGAACTCCCCCAGAACAGGGGCTGTGCTGCCTGTCTGCCCATCTAATTATCTGAAAGGGAGGACTGGATGCCCAAAAGAAATGTTCTCTTCCACGTCTGACCCTAACCACCAAGCTCCCAATTAATTTGATGGAGACCTGTTTGTGTCACTCTCTGACGCAGACTTTGTTTTAAGAAAAAAACAAGATATACTTTGAGCTAGTAGTGTAGACAGAGAAGCTAGTCTATAATGATTCTCTGGTACCACAGTGTTTAAAGTCCCTGATGCTGCATGTGTTGTAAAACCCCATTCCTTTGTTTGCCGGTACAGTACAGTTCCAGTCGCCCCTCCTCGGCTGAGACGGCACGGTTGGGCAGCAGAACCAATAGCGTGTCTTCCCACACAAGGCCAGAGCGTGACCTACGACCTTTGTCACTACGCTACTCCTCCCCCCAGCACAACTCGTATCCCCAGCCTGCAGAGAGCTCGGTGGTGTCTCAGGTCTACAGCACGCCCTACTCTGCCCTCCACCGGGCCAGTCCACAGCGACTGGAGAAAGCCCCGCTCGTCAAGGTAATTCAGTCTGGCGTCTAAGTTGAAAACCAAATATTCCCTTGGAGACTCTTGACTTACTGCTCATGCCATGCGCACAGTCACTAAAATAGACGCTTAGCAGCAGGCTGGCAAGACTTATATTGTATACAGTGTTAACAGATCAAGTATCGCTGGCATTAATGCAAGCTGAGGTTGAAAGATCTATTTACTTAATGGTGTGCAAATCTGCATGTGTGTTATGATTTAGAAACAAACAAACATTATCTCTGTTGCTCCCCTACTCCAGACTTGTCTGGTATTAATCCACTATCACACTCTGGAGACAGATAAAACCCAAAACTAAGTGAAGATGGTGTTTGCTTTTGACTTCTGCGACCACAAACTGAAAGCTAAAATAAAAGAATGAAATACTACAGAAATCTAGTGATCAATGCTTTCAGTCCTCTCTAACTCCTGATTCTGCTTCATTCCTCTATGATCAGTCTAACAGCTGGAGCACGTCACAGGGGTCCATGAACTACTCCTTCAACACCCCACAGCGCCACTCAGACATGTGTGCCCCCCGGCAACCCTTGTCGCCTCTGTATGACGAACCGTGCAGCCCAGAAATCTATTCCCTGGAGGAGGCCGGGTCAGTGGTAAGTGGACCGCTGACATCAGATCCGTAGTGTCGGTTTACACCTGCCCAGTCGGTCGGATATCAAGACGTTTTGTGCGTTTACAAACACATACGCAGATGTCTTTGTTAAAGCAAAGAAAGTTAAAGCATTCACATTTGATACCTAAAGTGAAAGTTTCTTAGCATTTTACTAATAAATCACATCCATCCACACAGAGAAAACATTTATTATCAAAATGTGTTCATGGTTGCTTTGAGAATTTTGGTAAAACATCAGTTTGAGTTAATTGTAATAATCTAAACTCCAACTTATAGTTGCCTTTTCGTGGTATGTCCTTTTCTTTTCCCTAGCAACAAAGCTGGCATGAGCCAATTCAGCACCAACAGTATCATCAGGACTCCCAGCTCCTCCCCTCGTCCTTCCAGCTCCGCACCCCTCCCATGGGCAAACGCTTCCGGAGAAGTCTCGTCCTGACCAACTCCCAGGGACAGGCTCTGGGCCTGGAGATGGAAACTCCACAGAGCAGGGCCGAGCAGAGAGCAGAGGCTGTGTCGAGGCTAAAGCTGCTGCCTGTGCCCGGCCAAGTGCAAGAGCAGGTGAGGTGAACACAGATACTCATCTCCCAGGACACTCCGGTTTCTGGAATTCTGGCACGCTGTGCAGTCGTAGCGCAAGCGTGTATACTTGTGCTACAGGTGATATTTGAACAGATGCCTGAGATGAAACACATATTTTCAGGAACATGAGAAAGTTTGTTTTACTTCATGACAGGACCTGACTTTTTATGTTTTCACATCTGCCGACAGAAACTCCTCCCGCTGAGCTCTGCGAGGAATAACTCTCAGATGTCTTATGGTTACTCACCAGGTAAGAAGTGAAGGCATGTAGTCACACACCTGATGAAACATTCCCTAATTTATGGTATGCATTTGTGTCAATTCAAGGCTTCAAAAACGATAATATGCACCTTGTCTTGCAAATAAAATCCCTCGACCCAAAATAGAGTACTGTTTCCACTGGCAGAGCCAGATCAATTTATAGATCAAATGACAAACACTAGGCATACTTTCAGATCTATAACTCCTCTGCCTCGTATTTCCTCACCAATGTCCGCTATGAAAGTCACCACAGCGCCATTTTAAATACTAACCAAGGACACAGAACACTGCTTACAATCGAATGCACCAAAGAGCACCGTCTGAACTTTCTGTCAGTTGGTAAACAAACCATTGAATTAAAAGTGCATGAAGTGGACAAATGTACCAATGAAATAGAGCTTAGTGGTGCTCCTTATGCCATTTGTGCAGATGTCTTGAGAGAGAGAAGATGAGCGTAAAAGAACACTGTTAAAGGATATTCACCACCACCATGACTGACAGTGCACAACTGGAACAGGGGCTCCAATTTATTGCACATTTGTTAAGCATGCTATCACCAAGTAGTTTTATTTGTCTGACTGCAAACACATACGCTAGCAGAAAGGAAGCCTGGTGCAGCAGCTGCACGTTACATTACTGGTTTTATAGTAGGGACACAGTTTGGGGCAGGATATCTCACTGCATAACTACTTTGGGATTGTGTCCAAGTTTATACAGTCAGGGTGAGGTTTGTCTTTCATCACATCAAACTAAAGCCCGGAATCTTCTTTCTCTCCTATAGATCGCCATTCGTACCTTGAACCCACAGAACCAGATGACCAGGAAGTAGACTATGACAACATTTGGGAGTATGACAGCGAGACTGGAATGATTCAGCCAGTGTCTGGAATTTCGACACACTGGACAGGATTAGGCTTTGGGGCCCAAGGCCTTGGTCCCATGGTAACCCAGCAGAGATGGTCATAAAACCAAACAAAAGCCCGGCACTCGTCTCGACGTGTGCAAACAACAGATTGCTATCAGAGAGATAATAAAGACCAACAACCACTGCCGGAGTTGCTCCTAATGTGTACAGTATGAAGCAACAAACCCCAGGGAGTGCTTTGTCAGATGTTAGCTGGTCGCACAGAGGAACGAGGAGTGTGTGTATGAAAGGAAATGGCAAGAAACAACACAGTATGACAGAGACAAACACACTCTTCAGCTGTTTATTTGACATGTAGCATTAAAGTCAGAAGCGGATATGTGTAATATACAGAACTTGCAGCTTTAGCTGTAATTTTTTTTTTAATGTAAAATATAGTGGTTCAATGATCAAGAGCTTGAACAGCCTGTCCATTGTACTTGTACATTTCATCTTGATTCTATTTAAGCTCTAAAAAGCATTCCACTTGGTCTTGTTATAGTAACATTTTTTCTTTGTGTACATCTGTTATTTTATTATGTTGTACTGTTTTTAGCAAATAGGCGGCTGTAAAGGTGCTAATATTAGAATTACTACTGCTGAGTACTGATAACTGTGTGACTTTTTTGTTTTTGTTTGAAGTGTATATTTATATTTTGAAATAAAAAAACTGTAAACTTGTACTAATTTGTACCAACACTGTTTATTTCAAATATGGTCAAAAAAACTGAGTTAGTTTGTTTTTTTTTAAAGTGGGATCATGGTGTCTTTAATAAAAGAAAACCCAAAGAAGAAAACAGAGATAAAAAAGTATTAAAATTGCATCCAAACATGAAACAAAAAGATCACAAATCACAAAGTACTCAATACTTTGAGAAATTGTTGCAAAGAATTTGCCTGCAGTGACCAAGGTTTTCCTGAACAAAACCAGTAGATACCGTTATACTCAACCATGCTACTGTAAAAACAAACAAACTAATAATCAGACCACTACAATATTTTCTGCCGCTTATTGGTTTTAAATTCCAGTCTGAGATCACGAAGACCCTTAAAGTACCAAGGTACCTCTTTATCCAATAACTGCAGAGCATTTTTTAAGTGCTTGGTGTAACATTACGTAGGCTACCATATATATTCAAGAATTTTTTTTTTTTGACATTACTGTTAGAGCTGGTTCGTAATCTAACTGAGTGATGTGGAAACAGCCTGACACGAACTGTGGCATACTTTTGTTTTTATTCATAATTCACATTTCACAGCTGCCACTGGAGGAAAAGACTGATCTTTCATGCCCTTTTCAAGACATTCTTTGAATTTCTAGTACTGCACTGTTACCAATTACGTTGATGGGTAGCTGTGATTCTGAATTGAGAATACTTTTCTTTTTATATATATCAGACATTTTAACTGGTAATTTGTGGGAGGTGGTTCAGACTCTGTGATTATGTTTGGCCATGTGAAGCAGGCAGGTGTGTGAGGTCTCAAGCCTATATCTTTTTATAGCACTTTGAGTTGCCTATGTGTATGAAATATACCATACCAATAAACTTGCCCTCCCTATACTGAGCCTATGAATCCCTTGATGCTTGAATGCAGGCTCTAACCAACTTAATCTTATGTCGCCCTCTAGTGTTTGAAAAGTTTCACTTATATGTCTGAGTGCCTTTAGAATGAGAAACACAGGACACAACTGAAAGATACTTTTTATTGTTAAACTGGGAAAACCAGCAGCTCAGTGTTACCTACAGTACAAGACAACAGTACAACACTTTATAAATAATCTATTATTAAAATCAAATGCCCTTCACATAACTTATATGAATTACACTTCTCTGAGGGAGTGTACCTTAATTGTTGTGAGAATAGTTTACAAATTTTGGATTTGAGGTTTTACCTCATAGAGGTAAAAGAAGCAAAGAGGCTCAAGCATCATCCTGATTTCTTCTACCGTCTCACGTTAATCTACTTATCACACATTCATCTATCATCTCATGTCTGTACAGCGCTGAGTAAACCTGCCTCTAATCTGCCTTCAGAACATACTCAAAAACATTATTTACAAATGTCTAAAGCCTTCTTTCAGATTAACGTGCCCCATCCTGTCTTTGGTCGATTTATACTTCATTTGAATGCTTTCAGGGGACAAAAGTTCACAGAAAGTAAGTAAGCGAGAAGTTGACTTAAATATTTTGAATTTAGACACTTCCATTCGATGGAGAGATCCTTAAAACATAAAAATCATAGTGAAAACATATATCACTATCACTATTGACATTTCCTCAAAAGACTGACGTCCCATTTAGACTCATGGTCTTCATGGGAAAATAGATGGAGAAAAATCAAGAATCTGTCAGTGCTAAATGTTTCGACTTCATCTCACTGGCTGCAGCCTCCACTCTGACATATTTACGTAGGTATCGGATGGCCGACAGAGCGCTTACGTTCGCCAGCAGAACTGTGGAAAAATAGATTTAAAAAAAGTGAGTCATCATATTACTCACAGGAGACTGCAACACTGGTGTCTTTTCGTTGGTGCAAACATCACCTTCCCTGCAGTGGATTTATTTTCACATTTTCGTTGATGTTACCACAAAATGTTTGGAGAGACTTTTTTTTTTTTTACAGCTTGTGAGTATTGTTTAAAGTCAGATCCCTTGCAGTCCTTTACACACTTCATTATTCTTTTTCTTACAATTAAAGACTGCATAAGTTGAAATATAGTTTCATAAATTGAAATAGTGACTAAATAAGCAGCTTTAAAATGCATCAGAAATGTCTACTACATTAAAGTATATTAATCCTATTCACAGTATTAACATACATACCAGCCTTCCAGGCATCACCAACTTGTGGGTTTGCAGTCTTCAGGACCCACGAAGCAAACGCAATACACACCAGACACATATCTGATTGTCTGATGGGGAGGAGGGAGGCATCCAACCCTTGTGAAAGAAAATGTCTTGAGTTACTGAGTTATCCATGCTAATCAACTGTAAGGACGATCCACAGATCTGGAGATCTCCATTAGCAGGTTGGGGCTCATGTATTTGACATTTATATGCCAACAGATGCGGATAAGCTCTAAGTAATGTGTTAGGACTTCCACCTCTGTCCCGGTCAATTTCCAACACCTGCATACAAGTGTACAAGGCTGCTTAATGCGGCTTGCATTTGAAATTATCAAGTCGAGTTGCCTAAAGTGCTAAATTTTATTGGCCATGTCAGATATAAGTCAAAAACTTAATTAAAGAGCAGTGGAGTTTTTGGAAAAGGGATTTACATGGTGACTCCTCAAAATGATGCAGGCCAATTTCATATCATAGCCAAACATGAGTGACGTGGTTCTACTGGCAGCTTAGAAGAGACACTCATTGAGTGCAGTCAAGTTATCACGTAGCATGGTTCCTCTTGGCTGCAAAGCTACGTGCTCGCTGTCTCGTCTGACAGCTGAGGAAAGAAAATCCGTCCCGGTCATGACTGTGACAGCTCAGTGGGTGTTATGCCTGCATTACATCTGTCCTCGTGTGAGGAAAACAGAAAGAGCTTAGATGAAGTGTCCAAATACGGCATGGACATTGTTCTCTGCGAGGGGGAGCCACTGATTCCGAAGTGATACTATCTGTAAGATAGAGGATTAAATTATGCTTGCTTTTATCCTAAACAGTACTTTTATTTCAAAATAGGCTTGAACAAAGTTACCCAAATATTTTAAGGCTGCAGTAGTTCAGCCTATTTTTTTTAGCCTGTTTTAAAATTTCCCAGCAAGTTTCAATTTCAACATGATGCCAGATCACTAACTGATAGGTCCATGTTATTCCAGCAGAGCATTTATCTCTCAGACCACAGGTTAACTTGAGGTTTCTAGAGTTTCTTAAAATAGAATGGGAGACCGAGCCTTCAGTTTTCAGACTCCTCTCTTGTGGAAGCAGCTCCCAGTTAGTGTTGAGGATGAAGACATCCTCATGCCTCTGAGAATAGGCTTAAAGGTTCCTTTTTGATAAAAACTAACACTAAGGACTGGCATGGGTGCCCGAATCATTACTTTAGTTATGCTGCTGTAGGCCTAGACTGTTGAGGGACTTCCCATGATGCTTTGTGTTTTTTCCTGACTGTTTTCTTTACTTCTCTGCTATGTATATATCATTATTGCATCCAACACTGTTGTCCTCTGTGTCTTATAGCTAGATGTCCCTGGACTACTTTCTGTGCTTGTGGTCTCCCTTTCCTGTCACCTCAGACCCCGAACTGGCCTCCCCTTGAGACTGGTTCTACTTGAGGTTTTTTTTTAGGCTGTCTAGGCCGGGGGATTGCACCAAAAAGAAGATTATATCGGTTGATGTTTTTTTTAGCAAGACCTCTTTCATTTTTATTCATTTATTTATGAAATGACATTATATGAAGCTTGAACCTTGAATCTATCAAAATGATTTGTATTACTGAATTACAGTCCATTGTATTGAATGGGACTAAAACTGAACTGGATTGTCCTTAATTGAACTATATTAGACTTTTCTTATGTATAAAGTGACTTGAGATTACTTTTATTGTGAATTGCAAATTATACAAATAAAAGGGAATTGAAAGTGAACTGAACTCATCCGGGCTGTGCTACACTGATGTATACAGTCTAATCAGAACTTTTGATGACATCTCTTGGATTTTCTTTTTAACTTTATTGCATAAGATTTTAACTGCAGAATTAGCAGTATGATTATCAATTCTGAACGTCACTGATGTTCCAATATAATTTCTTTGTTTCAGATACTGATTATAATATGTGCGGATACCAGCCAATACTGAGCACTGATCTGATACAATCTCATTTTAGAAAATGTTTTCATTTGTTATGTTTACAACTACCCTTGAATGACTGTAGATGATTGGCAACAGAACATCACTCACATGTCTGTGTGGCAGGAGGCCTTCATTCAAGTAAAACACTGTTTGACCTAAATTAAATGTGATGCTACAACAGTGCTCCGATGCTCTGAATCATGTGTCATCAAAATATAAAATACTGAAAAAACAAAAACAAAGTATGGATATGTACATACTCATGTTAGATACTTTGCTCACAGCGATAACTATTAGAAATGTAAATTGTTTGTGGGTTTCCACACTCACCATAGCCAGCATCGCATTACAGTGGACTTACTTGGATTTGAAATAATTTCCTGGAAGCCTTCGTATTTGAAAGGCTGCTCTGCAAGCACCCTGGAGATCCGGTCATCCAAGTGGTAAATCAGTGGATCGGGAAACATAACATCTTGATTTCCCAGCACATTACAGGGAAGACCAGCCCTCAGAGCTGATCTGCTCCTCTGGCTCACAGGTACAAGAGACACAGAGTGTGACCCCTGCTTCTGCTGTGTAGATGCTTTGAAACGAAGGTTCCTGAAGGAAAGAGACCTCAGGGAGAAGAAGTTCATTTTGAGGTCACCGTCCGTGAAGAAGTTATCATACACGTCTGTGGCAATATGAGTTGAGCTCGGTTTACGGTTGAACCTGCTCAACACCCTCACAGGTTGGCAGTTCTCTTCTTCGTCAGATTCCGCAGAAGAATCGTCAGACGACGAGGACGCATAGAAATACTCGTAGGCCTCCGGGAACTGTAAATTTCTCTTCGCTGAGCGAGAGTAGGAAAAGATGGGAACTGGCCTGTCTTTGTCCTTCTCTTCAGTTTTTGTGAAAGGGTAGAAGAAGCTTTCTGTATCAAATTCAGAGAAAAAATGATCGTATGTTTCAGGGACAGAATTTCCACCAGTGCAGACAGTTGTTACGTCCTCTTTATCTGATTGGGTGGGGACTGAGTAGGAAAAGATGGGAACTGGTCCGTCTTTGTCCTTCTCTTCAGTTGTTGTGAGAGGGTAGAAGAAGCTTTCTGTATCAAATTCAGAGAAAAAATGATCGTATGTTTCAGGGACAGAATTTCCACCAGTGAAGACAGCTGTTAGGTCCTCTTTATCTGATTGGCTGGGGACTGATTGATTGCCTCTGAAGAAATACTGAAATATATCTGTGAGAGAGATGCTATAGCTGTCTGTGGAAGAGGAGAGTGAAGACGTCCTGTGGTTATCTTGCTTTAGCGTGGAGCCGTCAATACAGTTCTCAAATGTTTCAGATTTTGTTTCTTCTAAGGTTTGCAACGCTTTACCTTTGCACATGTAGCCGTGAGACTCAGACTCTAACGCCGGTAAATTGTGCACACTGGTGGTTTTAGATATCTTCCTGCGGCATGTTTGAGCCTTTTCAGTTAGGACAGGTTGGAGCGTGTCGGTCACAGGTGCCAATATTGTATTTTGTGGGTAAATATTGACACTTCGGCTCACTGGGACAGGTTCACTTTCCCACATAACACTTCTGGAGCAGTAATTTTCGATCGGTAACAATTTTTCCTTAGTACGCACGGACGTGGACGTGGACTGCGTTAAAACGTCTAAATCAGCTGCTGCAAACATTTCTGTTTCCTCATTTTCCTGCAGAGGTGGGAGACGGCTGAATGGAGCATCTTTGTTGATCCTTCGTAGACCCAGAATGTCATTTATTGTCAGTTTCTCCATCTCACTCCAAAATGAAGACATGGCAAACACTGAATTCACCATCTTTTCTGGTTCATCTACAGCTTTGGATGTATTGATGGCAACCTCTCCTCTGTCCTGCAAATCACAAGTCGATTCCAAATGACTTTGGGATCCAGATGTTGTATCTCCTTCCTCTTGTTTTTTCAACATGAGTAGCTTGTTTTCTGTTTGACCTCCAGACTCATATTCGCTGGCACATGAACAATAACTTCCTGACAGGTCTGTGAGGTTCTCATTTGAGAGAGACACGAGAGAATCCGTGTCCAGAGTGCAACAGGACGACACGTTTGTGATGTTTGAAGGACTTGTTCGTAAGTCTTCAGACAGGGACAGTTTGGTTTCTGTCGGACTTTTACTTGATAAAACTGATGTCTGTGATGATTCCAACTGACTTGTCTCAGCTTTTGTGTTTTGTTCTGATAAAATATCGAAAGCCTGGACCTCCATGGGATGATCTGTTTGCAGTTCTGTATCTAAACTGGAGGGATTTTCAGACAAAACGCTTTTATATGGCGAGTGATTGGTGCCATTGGATATTATGTCAGGGCTGACCATTTCACCGGGACTCTCCTCTGGGACTCTGGGAGATTTTGCATTGAGAGCGTGTGAAGCAATTCCAGCAAGAGCAGACAGGGAAACGTGATTCTTCTCCACTGTAGTGCCACATTGATTTGTGTTATGAAAGTCACTTTCCAGCTGGTCTTGGGGCTCAGCCTCACTTTGACACAGCGGGTGCTCATCTCTGCCAGAATTTCCACCCTCTGAATCCTGGAGTGCCTTCGCAGCAGATAGTTTGTCATTTTGGCTGGTGTCCACAGCAGGAGCACATGACTCTGCACTCTGTAAATGACTGACTGATTTGACCTCTGCTTCACAAGTTTTTCGATTTTGTCCATTTTCACAGCTCATAAGGGAAGTATTTATTTTATCAGAATGCTGGAGTTCCCCTGCTTTTGCATTCTGTTTCTCATGTCCTGAGTTGCCAGTCAGACCTTCATTCAGTCCAGGTGACCCATCTACAGGTAGCTTCCTGCAAACCTTTAAATCTGTTGTATCGTTAGTACTGTAGCTTACTCTGGATATTACGTTGCCATTGCTTTGGCCCAAAGGACTGAAAAACATGTGGTCTGTTCCGTTATTTTCAGTATAATCTGCTGCTGTGTACCTGGTCCGTATAGATACACTCCCTGCCAAATGTTGGTTCGGACTGTCACTTGGAGGAACAGAGTGGGAGAGCACATTTTTTACATCTATATTGGATATATTGTTCGGAAAACTGGTGATGGGTGAATATGCAGCAAAAGGAGGCATTAACCTTTTTTGTGGTTCATTTAAATAAAACGACTCTGGTAATAAACGCAGACCTGCTCCATCTCTTAACCTAAAACACTCCTCTTCTGAATCACTCCTCACTGGTAAAACTTGCCTCTCACATGGCCTCCCACCTTCACCGACTTCCATGCTGAGCCGTTTCTTCTTTCTCCTCTTCCTTTTGATAGAGGCAGAAGGAGATGACTCTTGGACGGTGATATGTTCCTCTCTTGGACTGGACTTTTTACGTAGAATTACCTGACTTGTCAAGAAACTTTCCTCCTCCATGTCATTCAGATTTGTACACGGTTCCACACTGCAGGTCTGAGGTGTTGTTTCTGAGCAGACAGTGGTTTCTGTTGAGTCACGAGACTGATTCCACCGTTTCACGTCATTGACACTGGTTTCCATGCAGGCTTCCTCTCTAATGAACAACTCTATTTCAGATGATTTGCACATCCTGGGAGCCAGGTTTCTGCAGGCTGCAGGTTCAGGGGAAAAGTTGGATTGAGATTGAACTTTTCTCAGTATGTTTATGGTCCTGGTGGTGTCGACAGGCTTCACAGTCTCTTTGCCAACTGCTGTTTCACCCCTGGCAGGCGGAGTGTTTAACTTGGGGAAGTTTTTTGGCAAAGTGGTTCTAGTGGCTTGTTGCCCATCACAACACTGCTCCTCCTTCTGTGTTACCTCTCTGTTGTTTCCAACTTTCTTTTGGTTTGGCTCAACCTCTGTGAGACTTTTCAGTCTTTCAAAAAACATATTGACAGACTGCAGATGTATGTCCTCCTCGCTGCCTGACAGAACGCTCTCAATTACGCCGAGGCCGCGTCCACTGAGACAGTGCTCCACGGGCGATTCTTCACGGTCTGGCACTCCGTCAATGGAGCGGTCATTCTCAGAGGAGCCTGGTTTTGGGTCGACTCTTTGGGCCCTCTGAGCCAGAATGGACCCAATTTCATCAATGTCACTCATACCAGAATCATCCATGCCTGCTAGTGAAGGAGGAAGCATAGCACACTCTTCACTCTCTGTATAGAAGCTTTCCCAGTCACGGTCACATATCTCCACACTGTATTCAAAGTCATCCATTTGGACCTGGGCTCAAAACTACCTGCAAAATATATAAAAAGAGCTGTAATACAAGCATATTCGTGTTTTTAAAGATCATTTTAGCATCTTACAATGAAAAAAACAAGCAGGGAACATACAACAAACATAAATGTCACATTTTAAGCTGCCGCAATTTAACTGAATCAACAGATTAAATAAAGCCACTCGTGCACTTATACGCCACAATATAGTGACATTAACTTAGCAACTTACAATATTATGACCTCTATCAGCTACAGAATGAAAGTGAATTAGTAAGAATGGCAGTATTTGTTGCCGTTTTGCTCCGTTGCTCTTCATGTGTACAGTTCTTACCTGTCCCACTTCAGCTGGTCCACTCAGGACAAAGGATTGAGGAAGTCTCAGCAGCACCGTGTTGTGTCCATTCTGGTGGGCGTTCTTGTGCATGAGCGTGGAGCGGTGCAAGCCCCATGATTTGTTAAATATAGAGCGGTGCTTCAGATCACGTAATACACGCAGTGTTCTTAGATCTGCCATCTCCAACAGAGGTATAACATTTCAGCACTTTAAATAGATTCTCCACTAGGAAACTGCTTAACTGTAGTTTCACATTTAGCATTATTTGCTTTGGTGTCATATTGCCGATCTCTGCCGTAGAAGACACCAGTGTCTAAATGAATGAATTTTAATTTAGTCAGTGATGTCATTTCATTCAATGAGTGATAATGAGCTCAAAACCCAGCGATGCCTGAGGCGACAGCCCTGCCAGCAGACACGAGAGCACCCCCTTAGCAGTCACGGGTGTCATGTGAGGTGTGTGTCAGTCAGCTGATGGGAATGTGACGTCAGAGGTGAGAGATGATCTGAATCTTTCCTTGATGTCGCTAGATACTGCAGAAGAGCCGAAGAAAGTATACTGGAGGTTCACTGTTGGTGACTCACGAGTCCCCTGAACCCAAAACACGCAAACATAACCCTTCATTCTTTCTTCGTAGAACCATTTTTGGTAATTGTGTTGGACATATGAAAAATGACAAAAAATGAACTTAAAATTATTATAAACAAACAAAAAAATTAATACATTCTTGTAATTCTATCCAGTAACACTATGCTGAAAATGTTAAATTCCAAGTGTTTTATTGAGGGCTTTTATGATGCTGGAGAGAAGGGAAAATCAGTTGCTCCTGTCTAAAAAGACAAAGAGAGTTTTAGTTTTACTGGACAGACACCATATCTTTGTTTTTGACACCAGTGGTTTGTTTCATATTCACTTATTAAACTGGGAACATTCACTTCGAGCGTGACACAACTTTGCACATAGCATAAATCCTGCTAATGAGTTCAGCGTATGTTGTTTTCAATCCAACATTCAGCAAATGTGACTTAAAGACTTTAAGGTATTAAGGATGTGACCATTTCTTCTTTATTTTTCAGTAGCAGTGAACCGTAATGATTTTTTACAGTCTGTGATTTACTGTAAATGTTTCTGGCAAAGCCATATAAAGAAAATATTAAAAAATCTGTCACATCTGAGTGCTTTCATCTGTTTATTAAACAGGGGTGATTTAATAGTTCATCTAGGCTTTGTGGGTGACAGAAACACCTTATTGTGAACATGTTTTTATAGACACTTATAACACATTTTTGTATTTCCTCCCAGATGTTCTGCATCTCTTTTTTCAAGAATAAAGGGTTTATTTGACATGTTTTTGTTGTGGAAGAACTTATAAACACCTCTGTGTAATATGTTTAAACCATTAGGTGACTATTTGGACTCAAACTGAATGCATCTAAGTTACCAAGAATAAAACTTGAGAGATTAGCCAGATTTCAAAACACGAGGGATGCGTAATGATTTTAGACACCACAAATGATGACTAGTCCTTACGATTCTGATCAACAAGTCATTGTAATGTCAGAGCTAATCTTTTAGAAACAAAATATCAGGTTGCACTCTCTGCACCCAGACCAAGGATAATATTCACATCAGTAGATTTAGTTAATCCAATGGCCAAGGCTTAATTTCCATCACAGTTTTCTTGACGGATGGAAGAGACTTGTCCAGTGCCTAACCATGCAAAACTAAAAGTGTGAGAACTCATAATTTGGAACGAACCATGTTTTGAGGGACCTTAATCATTTTTGGTACGGTGTGACTGCTGTAGTATAATTAGTGTACTGAAAAATATATTTTCTGATCTAATTGACATTATAAAATGATTCTGTTTCTGTGTCACACCACAGCCATGCACGCATACTCATATCTCATGCCACATTTACATCACTGTGAAATCAATAAATAAATTGAGATTCTGACAATTGATGCGTGGATATCCCCTTGCAGAGCACTCGGTCTGACCGTCTCTCTCTCTCTCTCTCTCTCTCTCTCTCTCTCTCTCTCTCTCTCTCTCTCTCTCTCTCTCTCTCTCTCTCTCTCTCTCTCTCTCTCTCTCTCTCTCTCTCTCTCTCTCTCTCTCTCTCATGTATATGTATATATATATATATATCAAAGTAAAACACATTGTGAAGAAGGGTTGCAAGAATTAAGTCTTAATTTTTCTAAAGATGTGTGCTATTTTTCACAATATAGACCATTTAGATCCCTTTTTAAATCCCAAGAAGAAGAAAGCTACATTATTCTCAGGTAGGGGACTGGAATGATAAGTTAACTCTTTGACCAATGTAGAACAACGATACCAATGCAACTGAAAGATTAATATACTTACATTTAAGGCGATTTTTCAAACTTAAAATAAATGAACATCCTGGTGAGCGCTGGAGCACACTTAATGTTTTAGCAGGTGAAATTAAAACACAGATGTCTAAGCATGTTTTCCAGTTGAATCTGAAATCTGTCATTAGGGAGGGCGGCTTATCTGAGGAGGTCTTGAGCCTTTGTTTACAGCTATCAGTAAGACTTAGTAAGGACAATGTGATTACAGGACCATCCTTTCTGTCAAAATGTCACTGACACTGAAAGATTTCAAGATAACCAATCAGCCCTGATCTCATCATAAGCTGTTAAACTGTGCTTAACAGAACTAATGTGCCTTAATTGCAGCTGAAGTAATTAATGATGATGGGTCCTCACTGATCACTTTACAGAAAAGATGACCTCTTATGAATGATTGTCTTGTGTGCTCGCAGAGCCTTTACCAAATAAAAAAAAATACATTTAATAAAATATACCACGAGTGGCGTATTTGGTAGAACTTCAGTGTTTGTAAACCCACACATCAGCCACATTTTCCTGTACTCTTTCACTCTGCATTTCAAGCTTTTCCAGGAAGTACCAAAACCCTTTTTTTCTTTTTGCCTAGTTTTAGCCAAAGATCATTAAGTCAAATCATTGCCTAGGCTGCCTGCCCACGAGGGTCCTCTCCTTCATCACCTGTGATGAAAAGAGACAAGTCAGAGCTCGTGTGTGGCTTCTGCACCTGAGGCAGTGGGCCTTCTTTGGGTGGGATTCTGTTTCCATCAACAGGATTAGGCTCTCATGAGTCATTTTGTGGACTTAAGACTGGAATCTGTTGGGGCTGTTTTTTTAACAGCTGCTAATGCGACAGAATTTCACCCCAATTGCTTTCTATATCATGCAGGGAATTAAACAAAGCTCAATAAACGGGCATAATTCAGCATTGGTTCTGTGACAGGGTGTTTAAACAAAGAGATATTTGTGTACGGCCTTGATCATAAGCATTAAAATGATAATGTGAATGATCACGCAAGAAAAGCAGCACTAAGACCTGCAGTGTGAATGTAGCCTCTGTTATCCTAACGTTAATTGCCTTTTTGCAGCACAGATACTCAGTAGTAACTCAAAACTACTTTGATTTATGTATTTTTTGTTTCTAGCAGAAATTTACACTACTGAAATCTAATAACAGACTTAGGGTTGTTTTAACTCCACAATGTTCTTATTTGAGAAAACCAACTAAGACTATGGTGATACATATTAATCTACCCTACAGTGCATAAAACAGTTCAAATTAGCTGCACTAGTGACATAAACATTATGCACATTTTACTGAATTAGTTATGATAACGTTATAATCCAATAATAAAAAATGCGTAAACAGTTTTAGGTTCAAACAAACGTGTGTGGTATCAGAAAGTTTACTAATGATTTTCTATTAATGTTAAACACAATATTAAAAACTCTGGAAATGTAGTGTTTGTATTTAGTTGTTAATGTTAATGTGCACATTATAGTTTATCCAGTCAAGCTGCGCAAGACTTAGAAAACAAAAGCTTAATACATAACTGACAACACAGCTGACCCCACATGACTGTTGCAGTGACCACGTTAGAAGAGCTCACTGGCTTGGGGGTTTGGTTTTTAAATCCTGCAACCATCCATTTGTAAATTCCTCAAGGAACTCAAGAGATTTGCAACTCTTGAACTACTCTACATGCAAACAATATTAATTAACACATTGGGTGTCTAAGTTGAAGAAGCAGGTGGAATCAGCAGTATGTATGTAAGGTTCTAAACCATTCAAATGCTAAATATTTTCCAAGTAATGCTTCACTGATAATTTATTCAGTGGATAAATTCTCACAGTTAACGGATTCAATATTTGCCCAATTTCCTTTAGTATTTCTTAATTTTTTGGCTTCATATGACACTTGTTTTTTATTATCCACTTCTATATACACTGCAAAATCTCAAAATCTTACCAGGAATATTTGTCTTATTTCTAGTTAAAATGTCTCATTTTTAGTCAAAAAATCTCATTACACTTAAAGCAAGAGTCATCAACAGATAAATAACTTGTTATTTGAAAATTTTCACCTGTTTCAAGTAGATTTTCACTTGAAATAAGTAGAAAGATCTGCCAGTGGGACAAGATTTATTTTCTCATTACAAGTAAAAAAATCTTGTTCCACTGGCAGATTTTTCTACTTATTTTAAGTGAAAATCTACTTGAAACAGGTGAAAATTGTTGTTTTTTCCAGTGATGAGTCTTGTTTTAAGTGTAATGATATTTTTTTGACTGAAAATGAGACATTTTACTAGAAATAAGACACATATTCTTGTTAAGATTTTGAGTTTTTACAGTGTACCAACATGGCCACCACCTCTCATAATCCAACAGGCCTTTATTGACTATTTACCTTTTATAGCACTCGCACTTGTCATGTTATTTTAAGTAATAATGCTATTTTAAGTTAGATAAAGTGTCTTTAAAACTTAAGTTTATTGATTCCAATACAAATACAAACCAAACAAACCAACAGCGATAAGATTTAAATTGGTCCTACCTGTAGTCTGCAGCCACTCAGGAGGATTTACGTGAGATTTGATCAGGTGCTGTAACAAAATGTTGTCCTTGGCACCTACAATAACACATATCCACCCTCTGACGTATTTTAGGAGCAAAATCCATCGAGTCTGCTCTCCAGGACTGAAACAAGAGCCCAGGCTACGGTACCGGGTCGGTCTTACAAGGCTAAAGGTGCTTCATCAGAATCAGAATCATGTTTATTTCAAATCATTTTACCCTAAACTCCTGAAAGCCGTTATAAAAAACAATTATCCCAAGTCTTATTACATATGAGCCCGAAGAGCCAATATATTATAGGCGGGACTGCAATCTTTCATAGTTTTTAAAACTGAATTTTGAACTGTGGGACAACGATGCAGTACTTCATCTTTGCCACAAGATGGCGATAATTAATCGGTGTTTGATAACGAACTCCGAGATGCCGCCTGAAGCTCAGCAACTCAAGTCACTGGGACTTCTCAAAATCCCTTTTATTGAATGGATAAATAAAGAATTAGCCGCATTAACATGTCTGTAAAATCTTTTTGAAGATGATTTCCACGACACGCCATCAGTGCAATTAGCTGTCGACTCTCTGGCTGTGAATTTCTGTTTTGAATCTAATTTGCAATCTATAATTGCAAAGACATAAAAGTCCAGACAATAAAAGAAACTACATATGACTGGAAGCCCTTGCAAAGCATTGCCTAAAAGTAGCCTTTCAAGTGTGTTTTCAGTCACAAAATAAAATATGTCATTAAATGTAAAACATTTTCACAAATGCAGTAAATTGGGAATTCTAAGGATTTCCTGGTCAACAATTATACATTTGAAGTGCATTTATACATTGACTTCACAATAAAGATGACAAACACATATTGCATCAGCAGAGTAAAAGTGGAGTAGCTGAACCATGTTAACCTCCAGAAAATCAGTGCAATCAGGAACCTGTCATGGTGATGACAAATTCCCGTCAACCGGAGATCACCTGATGCTAACATCACCTGACATCACTCCGACAGGCTGATGACTTAAACCTGTCAACATTTCCCCAATATCTCAGAGATCACTGTTTTTTTTCTCGCCCTACTGAAGTATAGTTATAACTGCAAAGATCACAAACTTGCATGGGAAGAACTGAGCCCACATAGGGACTCTGCAACAGGTGATCAAATCTCCACAACGATCTCTCGAGTACGCACGGGTAATTTTGTGAGGTAAATATGCAGAGTTTCACAAAAGACAAAAGGCATTGCAGTCGCAGCTGGTTCACCTTGCTTCTGTCTATGCATTGAAACATGCAGATTATACATTCAATTTTTCTCTTCAGGCTGTCAGACCTCTGAATTCATCTTCTTAAATCTAACAAAGACAACTTTTCAAAATTATTCATATTGTCTTCTCTGCTCTCTTCGGAAGGCTTCAGGCAAGAACTGATACCTATTAGACAATGTGTAATGCGTCCAACTCCTTCTGCATTTATTCACAAAGAGCATATTAAAAAAGGGGTAATACCAAACAAAGTTATATACGCCATAATAATAATTTACATTTTACAGTGCTTACATCTCTGCCAATTTTGCATCTGCAGAACTGTAAGTCAGCGTCGCTATACCAGCAGATATGTTTGTATGGTCTTTCTATTAACCAGTTTAAACAAATCAATAAACTGCAATGTGAATTTATGGAAGCGTAGTGCTGCCACCCCAGAAAAATAAAAAAATATCAGTATCACGTTATAACGTGATAAGTTTGTATATTGCAATAACGTGAAATGTTTATTGTTCTAGCAATAAACTTTTCACGTTATAACGTGATAATTTATTGTTCTAACAATAAACTTTTCACGTTATAACATGATACTGATATTTTTTTCTTTTTCTGGGGCAGCATTATGCTTCGGTATGAATTAAAGCAGCACAAAATAACTTTAGTCATTTTTAGCTCAGTGGGCCCCCCTATAATCATGTTGCTCACGGTCATGTATTCTCTTCTGTCACTACTTTATTGAGTCTCTTAGTCACCATTTTCAAGACATCCAGTGCAGCTTGGTGATCTTCAGCGCTGTTGATGTCCAGATTTACTTTGTGCCGCTTTAAACAACACATTTCAGATCATCGTCTGTGTAAAAGTCTGTAATCTTTCTTCTCCACATTCTTTAATGGGAAACTAAGCAGGCGTGATGAAGCAAACTCATTCCGTGTCCATTGCTTTCCATTAGGCATGCAGCCACATCGTTACACATTAGCCAGCGTTTGGGTATATTTGGTCCTCCAGACAGACGGTGAATTCTTCTCTCAAACAGTCGGTCTGAATAGTTGCTCACAACCCAATTTCATCAATTTCTTCCCTTGAAGTGAAACAACTAAAGTGATTGTAATGCAGGCCAAGTGAGAGCTCTGCTGCAGGCAGCATGCACATGACATGAGTCAAGTGCCTGAGGTGTGAGGAGTGACCCTGGCTGACTCCCGTCTCTGTCTGCTCTGCCCACATACAGGCCTGCGAACCTCAACGGCTGTTAGTAAGAGACAGTTTAAACTGTTTATCATGTGCTTTCATCAACAGCTCTTGATTGTGGTAATATCTGTAGGACTGTGCAGATACATTAAAACTGTTAAATCAAAGAGATGCATCTTATTCAACCATTTATTCATCCTCCCTTTTTTTCTGGTATTGATTTTCAAACTTTTTTTAAAAATCAATTTTGAGACATTTCTTCAATTAGATTTTATTTCCAAAAGCTCTGGATCTGTATAACTCAAGCGTATATATGAACAATTCTGGACTGCTCCGCAGAGAACATTTCCCTATTAAAAAGAAAATAAAAGCAATATGTAATAAATGTGTGGAATGACAAGATTTTGTTTGTCTCTCCCTAGCCTTGGGAAAAAGAAAAAAGAAATCCAGTTTTCCTTGTAACCGTCTGGGGCTTTCTGCGGAGAGACGTCTGAAAAGCTGTTTGCTCTGAGTTAACCATACGGCAAGCTGTGTGAGAAATCATTCTTCTCTCTGAAGACTGTGTGAGTTAATAAGTTATCAGGGGACAAAGAGCTGACAAGCCCGACACCACAAACCAAGCGATGGCCTTCCTTCCTTTGGCCCAGGTCACTGGGGTTATCAGCGACAGGGGAACAATAGGAAGTGTAAGACTAATCACAGTGCCGCACATCACTCACCTCCTGCGAGCCTCTACACGCCCCTCCAGAGCGCTGCTCGGAAGCAGAGTCGACCGTGCACCATACTCATCACATGCAAAACACCTATTAGACTCTGCTGCTCTGACTACCGCAGACAACGTGCCACGTCATATGACACAGCCCTTTGACCTCACATTCATCACAACTTCTCTGTGTTGTGGTCCTTGCGGATCACAGCTTGATGCTAGCGTCTCTTCGCTGAGTGTCTACAGAATGCACAACCCACAATCAGCCTTGAACTACTGGAGAGAGAGATGTACACACCATAGGATCCTGGCAGGACCGTGACATGCAGATATTTCAGAACGGCGCCAGTCAGGATTACGAAAAAAGTAAATTTCTTCTTTTCTTTTTTTAAGTGGGAGCAGTGCTGGGAAGTATATAAGTACCTCATTCACCACGTTGTACCTAATTTTGTGATTGTGTTCCACAGCAAAAGTTAGTTGCTGTGTGGATTTCGCAAATAAAACATATGAGGAGTTGTATGAAAACAGTGTAGAGCAGCAGCTCTTAGACTGTGTCATGATGAGTGCAATTGTATGCAAACAAGTTTGCCTATGTGATGATGTATAGTCTGAAGTAACAACTTGTTGTTTCTTTGCTGCCTCAAAGTGGAAATTAATAACATCTGATTTATAGAGGCTCCAATCAGCATTTTCATATTGAAACTGGATCAAGCATGAAAGAAGCTTCTCACAGAGGCAAACCCTCAGAGAACTGTTTCTGTTCTTTCCCGTCAACCCTCCAGAGCCCTTTGAATCTTTAAGCCCAGGGTTTTGCTTTTACAGTTTGCAGCCTCACTGTTCTTGTTTACTGTCACTGGCTCTTGTCTTTCCTGTTTCCAGCACGAGGACTTGTTTTCAGAGAGAAACCCCAGCTGAATCCACTTAAAGCGGTTCAGCACCAAGCAGCTCGGATTGAGTTAGTCCCTAGCTTTTGAACATTATAGCGTGTTATAAGACGGCATCCAGAAAAAAACAAACACTCAACATCATAGCTGAGTATTTCCACTTTAGAAATGGTTCATTTATAAACAAAAAAAAAAAGACCCTCAGGAAAGAAAAAGTCCCTCCAACTTGCACGGCGGGCCTAATTTGTACGTTAAGTGCCGCCTATCCTTTGGTGAAACATTTATGATTCTATGTGAAACACGTAGACACGTTATGATGTGTAAATATATACTGAAAATATGATGTAATTATGAATATTATGATACTGCTTTGTCCCACTAAAGGAGACATTAATCTTAGGATAAGATGAATCTTTATTGTCTCCCTTAGGAGAAATTTGTCTTGGACACGAGAGGCACAGGCAACAATCACACTCCAATAAACATAAAAACACAACCCCGAAGTCTTTACCCACATATACAATCAAACCATACTATAGTTAACACACATCAATTCCCACTCCCTGTTCCCAGAAAACCTATTACACACTACCCCTGAGTAGAAGAAAAAATGATTGCACAGAGCCCACATTATTGCACAAATGACCTACACAAGAGAGACCTAAACATTATTGCAGAGCCTGACTGAACCTATTGCACAAATGTCCACATTATTGCACAAATAACCTACACAAGACAAACCTACAACCTACAACCTACAAGAGAAACCTACACATTATTGCACAAAGCCCAACTGGGGCTAATCTTTGTAGTAGTCCGTCTACCTTTGTGCATTCAAGCAACGAGGAGGAAGTTACGCTGAGGGTTTTTTTACTCACATGTCAGAATCGTCATCTCAGCATCGTCCATCAGGAGTCAGGACTTTTCATTATGTGTGAACAACTCAGACACAAGTACCGACTCCTGAAAGATATCTTGACCTCCAGTTATTATTACCATAGTTATTATTAAAGCAAATAATTGGACTGACATCACTGTGATATGGGTAGATATCTACTTTTTCATTACAATTTTTAACTCACCCGCTGCTCTCAGCAGCACAGACAATCCCTCTTTTATGGATGTTTATTGTCTTTCCTCTTTTTGCTCACATCCTGAACAAATCAGCACACAGACAGTTAAATCTTTGTTTCTTCTCTCGGTCTGCTTTCAAATAAACAACTCCTGCTTTGCGAATGGTTACGCCTCATTTCCTGTGTGTGATTGTTGACAAACGTGGTATGGGTATCAGTTGGGTCACCTGAATCGCTGTCAGATCGTCTTGTGCAAGATTATAGAATCTGGTCCTTGAAGTCCGCTGTTTTAGATGTGCCCCTGCTTCAACACAACGGATTCAGATGAATGGGTCATTAATAGACTCGTGCAGATCTTGACGACACGCAGATGGGGATCCATTCACTTGAATCAGGTGTGTTGAAGCGGGGAAACCTCTAAAACATGCAGAGCAGCACCTCTCGAGGACCTGAATAGGACAAAACTGGTCCAGAGTGTGAAGCATAAGTCAGGTTGAGGGATGCATTACGTCTGTCTTTCAGGGCAGACAAACTGCCTCAACAGCATCAGTATCACCACCAGCTGTATCACCTCCCGCTGCCTCAGCAGAGCCAAAAAAATCATAAAAGACAGCTCCCACCCCGGCTCTGACCTGTTTGACCTGCTGCCTTCAGGAAGACGCTACAGAGTCATCAGGTCAAAAACTAACAGACTTAAAAACAGCTTTTTCCCCAAAGCCATAACCGCCCTGAACAAAACGTGAATGTCTTCATTACTGTTTTTTTTACCGTGCAATACTTCTATCTGTGCAATATTCCACTACATGTGTAACTAAATACTATCATCTGTAAATAGAATCTCAGGTCTTCACTATTCAAATGCACCTTAACCTTTTTTATATTTTTTATATTATTTATATTTCTTATATTCATATATTTCTTATTGTTTGCACTATTGTTTCTTATTTGTCTTGCACTGGAGAGGTGATGCTGCTTTCAGTCTCACTGTACCAGGTACATTGACAATAAAGTATTATTCTTATTCTTATTCTTAGCTCCCATCAAAAAAAACTGCTTCTGGAGTCAAAGAGAAGGAGTGATATAAGGGAATGAAACATGGCGTCGCATTGGCAGTGTTCCCTCTAGATTAATAAGCAGGCTAAACTACTGGTGGTAAAATATATTAAAATATAAATACTAAAGTTATAATGCCAGTTGATACATAACAGAGTCACTGCCCTGTATTTCATTTGGTGTTGTGAACACAAAATATGCCTTGTGGAGCTGTCTTTTGGAAAGAAGTGGGGCAGGATGAAGGGTGAGGGTGTCTTACGGCAGAAGCTGATACATGAAATGTCTTGCATTATGCTGCACCCACTGGGTCCAGAGTTGTGTTCTTACATAGTTCGCCTTTAAGAAAACTCCTGAGTCCTAAAATATATTTTTTAAAAGCTGGTAGAAAAAGATGTGTGTATCGTTTACCATTGAATGTGCCACAAAGCAGTTAAACCCAAAGTTGACTAATATGATAACTTTCTTTATGGACTTGAGGGCACTGGTTCATAATTTATGTTTATTTCTTGCTGTCATCATGGTCAGATGTTTTATTTTTGTGTTTTGTAATTCTTTAAGTAGAAATTATTCCATAAAGCTTAAGATTTCCATTTGGGCTGTATGCCGACGCCTGGACTGTCTGGCTGTCCACTAGCACAAGGGACAGTGGAAAGTTGAACTGCTGTTTAATTAATTGGAATCCACATCATGAAAAGTATACAGCACCTTTCCAGGACTTTCACAAGAGCCAACAATGCTCTGCAGAGAGAGTAAGGAGACTTTTTTTCAGCGAGACACATAACTCTTCTTTCCTTCACTGGGAAATCCAAAACATCAAATCAAGGCCAAAGAGATGTAACGAAAATGTTTACTTGTGATTTGTAACATAATCTAAGTTTTTATGGGTTCTTTCATGGTTACAGTTACAGAGATTATTAGTTTCCAGATTTTATTCTTTCTTTTTCCAGGGAGTCACTCACAAGTGGAAAATGCCATTGCCATCTTCTTGTCCATAAGGGAGGTCGTCAGGTCAGGTCAGGTCAGCTCCTGGTGACGTCTGTCCAGGTCCCAGCACGGTACCGCATAAAGAGGAAGATAATTATGATAAATTCCTGTGCTAATTTGTCTCTCCTGGAATTGATTCAGTCATGGAATTAATGTAATCTCGGTGAGGATCATGGAGTTCATCCTGTTTGTGGGCTCAAACTTGCAGAGTTTCTTCTGCTTCCTGTGAGTCTCTCCTCATCGTTCTTTTGGTCACAGGTTGAATGAATGTAGATTTAAGTGAGAAGTACCAGATTATTGCATGTTTTTCCAAAGGAAGGAAGTTTAGAGGACCTTTATGCATCTCTAACCCATCATCCATCCTTAATATCTCTAGTGAAGCAGTTCTTGGTCTAGATGAAGATCTACATTAATCAATTTGGGTGAGCTGATGAGGTAACATGCAGGGTTAGCAGACGCTGAAGCCCACCAACATAGCAGAGTTGAGTTGATAATATAGACAGAAACTCAGACACATGTTGAGGATTGTACAATCTTTCGAACCAAACAATGTTTTACTCTTGTCACTCATTCTGCAAGCCCTGTCTGCTTGTTTCAATTAAGAATTAGCATAAAGATCATTATTACTGTTGTTACAGAGTCTGTAACAACAGACTCTTAAAGACGTGTCACTGGAGTCCTGACTCCTGACCAGCACTAAATACACCTAAGAACAAGAGCTGGTCTCATTAGAACAAGAAAACTGTACACTCTTGGCCTGAATGTTTGTGCTACTTGAACTACAACAACACTCACAATGGTGGAAAATAGATTCTATATTCTCCATGATTCGTACTATGATATATTACACACACTACTCTACTCAGTCCATCCATCCATCCATCCATCCATCCATCCATCCATCCATCCATCCATCCATCCATCCATCCATCCATCCACCTATCCCTGCCTACTCTGGCTGTCATCGGGCGAGGGGTGGGCTACACCCTGAACAGGCTTCCAGTCCATCAGGGGAATATTCCATAATACATCTAATAAAAATGTATTTTAAATGATCAGTAATTTTCAAATGCACATCAAAAATAAAAATTGTATGTATATAATTCGTGAACAACAGCCTGAAAATTGCACTTTAAATCAAAAGTGAACAAAAAGTCCAAAGATAACAGTCTCACACTGACTTCCACTCTGAAATCCTGGTCATGAGAATTTTTTTTTTTTTTTTTTTTAATATATTTTTTATCCCCGATTTTTTTTCCCATTATATCACCCAGTGCTCCTACCTAAATGGCAGTCCTGGGCTTTGCCATCCTCTACCAACCCGGGGAGGGCCCTGCACTGAGCTCATGTCTCCTCCTTAACCTGAGGAGTGAGCAGGCCTGAGAAAATGTTTTAACTTCAGGCAATTATTTTCAGAAGAGGTGATAAACCTTATTGTGGCAGGGTGCAGGATTGGAGCATGGTCTGCAGGGGAGAGAGGGAGTGCGGGGGAGTGGCGCACAGGTGACGCGGTTGGAACAGCTGATGGTGCACAGGTGTGTCTAATCACTCTCTGTGTATTTCAGTAGTGTGCGGGCCCTGGAGACGAGAGAGGAATGACGCAGAGCGGGGCTCTGCAGGAAGGAAGGAGAGCTGCTGAAGGTTCTGAGTCTAGCACGTGTGTCTGGGTGAAATAAAGGATTTCTTGCACGAAACCCTGTGTCTGCTGTCCTGTCTGGTGACCCCCGTAGCATGAGCATTGCTTCACTTATCATTTATATATTAACTATGCCATAAAAATTAGCAGACAGTGATGATGATGATGATGATGATGATGATGATGATGATGATGATGTGATTCCTTTATTGGTTATTTTACAATGAAATATCATTCCAATACAGCCCATCCAAAGAGAAAACATAGGTAGACAGGTGCACGAGCCAATGGGTCAGCGCCGCCATTTCATTAGGTGAGAAAAAGGGTGACACTAAGAAAAAGGAGTAGGGGAAAAAACATCTTCACACTGTATGAAATAACAGTGTGAAAGTACAAAAAAAACACCCTCAGCACAAAAAGCAACATACTCAATTTAACCACATCATAATGAAGACTGGCATGTGTGGAGCGGGGTAGTGAAGTGGATATCATATAGTTGGTTCATATTCAGAATTTAAAACCATCTTCAAGTCATTTTTCACGAGTACGTTTAGCAGCAATAGAGATTTTGATGAAGTCCACAAGCAGTTTCCAGCTGCCAGAGAAAGTGAAATTTGAAATTACGGCTGTAACAAGAGCATACAGTCAGTTTTTAGGGTGTCTGCTGTCCAGTAAGGAAACGGGGCAGGTTATAACCTTGTCAGAAGTGACTTGTAAATCACAGCTGGACTACTCAGCCCATTAGCACACTGCCTCAGCCTATAAGTCTGAGCAAAATGTCTGACAGCCTGCGTTGTGCCCTGGTTGCCCTCTGGATCTGAGTCAGCAGGAGTAGGCGTTAGGCAGCTGTGGGCATGGGCCATCCCCTGGGTAAGCTTTGTCGTGGGGCAAAATTACTGAGAAAGGGTACAGTTTGTCCCTCCATAGTGAAAGAAAGAAAGAAAGAAAAAAGATCACTCCACAAGCTGTTTGTGGTGTGACAGCTGCATATTTTCCTTTCATATCTAAAGCTTCTTGCAACTCCTGTGCTTCCTGTTGTTGTGAATCACACACAGTGTTCAAATGAGTCAGTGCACAAAGTTATCAATGAACACGGTAGTAATAGTAAACTGTAGCGTCGCCCCCTATGGTCTGTTTAACCACAGCTGGTTGTTTGTTGCCTGACATTTCTTCTTCGAGGCTGAATGGCACATTCTTGCGCTGACACTTCAGATGTTTTTAACTCTGTTGCCACTGACATGGGGAAGACTGAAGGACTGAAAGGCAGCTAAATTAACACAACCAGCCAGTCAATTCTTGCCTTTACTGCCCGAGAGTGTGGAAGAATTTGCATTGAGGCCACACCATTCATGCAACAATAAGGCAGGTCTCTGACAAGTGCTGCTTTGCTCGTCTGGGTCTTGGGGAGTGCAGCTTTTCAAGGAAAGAGACCCTTCACTTGCATGACGCCATGAGGCCAAATGGAAAGCTTAGGCAACAAGAAGTAAGTTGAAGTTATTTGCTTGGTAGTTGCAATAACAGAAAGGGTTATAAGAAGCAATGGCTGGTGTTTCCACTGCTTAATAAGGCACAACAAAAGAAAAAGGCCAGGGGTCAGGATTACCAATGCCGTTAGTTTCTAAAACCTCTCAGAGGTGCAATCCATTCACACTGCAGAATAATCAGCTCTGATTGTCAGGACCACATATTCAAATGGGCAGGATTTGTTTAGTCAAGCTGAATTCACATAATGCAGAACAGGGAGAACAGGAAAACCTTATGTTATATCAACCTAAGAGCCTTCATGCATTATTCGAAGTTGGTCCCCCCTGCTGCTAGCCTGTGGGTCACTGAGGATAATTAGTGCAAATTAGCAAGTTTTGCGATGTTATCTTTCTGTTGTGGATCCTGCAAACAAAGGCAGATTAAGACAAATGGTGCAGAGCTTCAGTTTTAGTCAGGTGCCTGACTACATTTTCCAATCAGTGCATTCAAATGTAACATTAGCCAACAACCTGTGTTACAACATTGTGGTTTTAACCAAAAACTGCAGATGTTTCAGTTTTAAGTTTTTCAGATACAGAAAATGACTGATTTCAAGTCAAAGGTTTTCTGTTTTATGCTCCTTAAAGAAAAAGAATTGTTTTCTGCAGTTTGTCAGTAATTTTATATGTATGCATCGTCTCTGTGAAAAATTTCAGCTTTGTTTTCTTTGCTATATTTCTTCACGGGGAAATTGTCCCCACATGCTGTCAATTCTGCCACATGGTGAAACTTTTCACAAACACAGTTTTGATCTGAATAGTGCTGCCTACACGAGGTTTCTTAGAATACTCACACAGGGAAAAACCACAAAAGGTCTTCATGGTCAAAATAGTTTGGCACTTCTGACTCAATGCACCGAGATGATGGGCTGGTAGAAAACAAGCCAAGAAAAACCATATACTTGAGCAACTCACTTCAAATTTAATCTAACTACACAGGCCATGGCATGCTGGGAGAAAGCCTTCCCCCACCATAGCCTGGGAACATGCCAGCTTGTCTTGAGAACTTCCAAACAATCGCTGCTTCCCGTCCTGTCCTCTCTCAGAGCTCCCGCTGTGTTGTAATATAACCTTAGGAGGGGGTAGCAGGCCTCTGAGAGGTTGGTGCCGTCAGTGCGTACATTATAGTTGGAGCCTCTGAACAGGCACACGATATTACTAAATACTAGCCGTTGCTTTGAGGTTGCTGAGGTGAACTGCTTGGTTGTGGCAGGTGGGGAGCCGGGCGGGGCTCTGACTTTCACAGTGGGTTCTGGTTGATTAAAAGTGTCTCAGCACAGTGGTTACCAGTGCTACCCAACTGCTTGCCATGAGGAAACTAACAACATCATATATTAAAATGATCAGCTGGGGATTGCGAATGTTCCCACATCAATCTGAACATGAGAAGGTGGGCATGTGGAGACAGATTTATAAGGCGTGAGGTCCTTTTAATATTGTCCCGTGGAAGGAAAGATCCGGTCAGCTTTATAAGCTCAAAGCCTGGTCGCAGCACATACTCAGCTTAAAAGATTTACACGCGTTTTACAGATACTAAACTGTTGCAGTAGGCACACAAGGGTCTCCCTAAACCATTATCAGTGGTGCTGTGTCATATACAGATACTTAATTAGGATTCACTGTCACTACCAGCTTCTCAGACTCTGAGTCAGATCCACAGTAATAGAAGTCATTCAGCAACTGAAACAGATGTCATGTGACTGCAGCCACATGTTCTCTGTTGGTGATGCCAGAGTCTGATTATTACTGAAAGCCTTGGCATTTCTTAGTAACCCCAGTACGCCAAAGGCCTGTGATTCACCAAGGGGCGCTCACAAGATAGTGCTCAATGAATAAGACTGAATGGGACCAAATGGCAAAAAAGAAAAATATATATTTACTCCCGAATATAAGCAAAAATGAAAATGACCCCTAGAGTTATTTCAGACAGGCGATCGCCGCCGTGAGTATGTGCTTACATTCACCCTTCTGCATGGTTCACTCCTTATTCCTTCTCATTTTTAGACCTATGTAGGTACTAAGAAGTATTTGTCTCTCAGATGCCTTCGGATGTATCCGCACTAAGCTCGCTCCTGCTCTTAAACAAAATTGTCATTCACCTGAAAGGACAGGTTAAGTTCTATACCCCCATATATCTCTATTTAAGCCTGAAAAATTATGTTTGAACCGAGCTGAAACCAAAACTTAAGTAGTTTTCTTACTGAGGTGTTTCTAGTTTTCACAGCATGAGCTATCTAGTTCAAATACTTTTCAAATACGTTTCGTTTTATTTATAGTAAAAACAGCAATGATTATATATGAGAACTGACATCAAAAGTGAAAATGTCCATTCATCCTTTTTCGATGGGGCTATTCTATTGTAAAGGGCTAGAATTTTTCTAATGAATGTTGATTTGGTTGTTGATATTTACAGCAGATTAGGACAGAGATTTTCTCAAGGAGGGCCGTGAAACAGCGAAGGAATAGCTCTTTATATCATACAAACACCAGCTGAGCTGATGAGTGCCGAGAAGTGATTAATGATCTGTGACATGGTGCGTGGTGCCATGTACATTCAGAATATATTTTTCCAATAGGGAAAAAAATGTAGAAAATTCTGAATCAGAACGCCATTTGTTTTGAACTCCTGAGTACTTCTCATACCTAAGTCCAACCTAACTGAAAGTTATTAAATTAATAAAAAATAAAAGCAAAAATGTTACAATCCAAGCTCATCTCTTTGATGAAAGGGTATGTTTAGGTATCTGAAAAAGCAATATTGCTTATACCAGCCAACCTTTTAAAGTTTTTTTCTGAATTTTCAACAAACTCTTTCAAGTTTCATGAAGTAATTTCCATCAAAATGAAACATTTCAAGATGATAAAAGAGTGGAAGCTCTAAAAAAGAACTAACAACATCTAAGAATCTCATGAAGATTACATTAAAGTACAAATCATGCTTTATTATGACAATTTACAGTCAGATTTCTTTCACAAAATCTCAAAATTTGGACAGATTTTTATGATTTAACTTGGGCCAACCTGAAGTCACCACATGGTGGTGGATTTTAAAGGAGCATGAGGCTCCTTTTAAGAAATGAGACTCTCTAGCGCCACCCTTCGCCACGACGGCCGCAGGGGGTACTGCAGCCAACAGCGAAGCCGGCACAGGAGAACGGGGAGAACGTGCATGCAGCGTCATGTGACGTCACATCCGCCGCCCAGTGCGGGAAATTCGGAGTCCGAATTGCAGCACATTTTGCAGCAACAGCCTGTTCAAGGCAACAGAGAGATACACTAGAGGGCTCATTCTTTTTGGTTTGGAACGCTTCATCTGACATTATTACTAGAAAACTTAAAACGTATACTAATTTTTTTCATAAATCCTGCCTCAAGCTCCTTTAATTAATTAATTTTTATTTTTTGAGGATATCCGTTATCCGATTTACGCCTTCTCATGTGAAGGCGTAGATCTGACATTGGCTGAATGATGTATTTTCTTTCGCTCTCACTATCGATGAAGGGTTTCAAATCCGCCTTTAACTTGAACACCTCCATCATAGCCAGCCACATACTGAGGTCGAGGAGCGCTTGGATTGTGAAATAAGGCAGGCCTGCTTGTTGCTTTCAGTGAGGGGTTTAAAATAGCGAGAGAAACACGTTTTAAAACTCGTGCATGTTTTTTTTCCTTCTTTTTCCAGCATTTTCACTGCAGACTAAAGACAACTGCCATGTGGTCTTTAAGGAACACAAACAAGAAACAGAATCAAGATAAATAATGTTAAAATGTTTTTATTTTTCTGTCTGATAGACCGGAACCTAAATGTCTATGCCACTTTTTTCAATCTACGTATTCCAAAAACCTTAAAAAACAACTAAAAGAGAGAAATGAAGTGATTGTTTTGAATGAAAGTTTTGGTGAGTGTTAATAGGAGTATATACAGCAGTATAACACTAATGGATGGATGAATAATCCTATTACATCAGTTGTCAAGGGTTATTCCAATTCTTCTCATGCTTGAATTTATGAAAAGGTACTTTTTTCCGCAGTTTTGTGTGAAGAGCAAGCAGGAGGCACAGCACTTATGATGACTTCAAGATTCAATAGCCCCTACAACTCAACTTCCGCCTGAATCCACGTCTGGCCAGAATGTCCCTTTTCTTCCTGCTGTTCTACCTTCTCTTATATGAGTCCTCTCTATACCCCCCGCTTCCCTGCTGTGGGCCAACCAACCATCCAAAGACCTTTCACTGTGGAGAAAGGGGCTCCTCAGGTAAGTGTGGCCTGAGGATGAGCTCCTGCTGGGAAGTGATACACACACTCGCCCACTCCTGCCTTTCTCTGGTGAAAGCTATATAGACCTCCCCATAGAGCCGCTGCTGCAGAGGCAGGGATGCACACATGTAAGAAAGGAGAATACAAGCTGCTGATTGCTTTGTTTTTGAATGCCTCTACTATTTGTTTTTCTGTTAGCACTCTGCATGAGATCTTAAGTCAACCACCTGCCAGTATAAGCCTTATCAAGACTGAATGATTTAAGGAAGAATTTGCACACAAAAGGTACATTTTAAGAGATATAGCATGTGATATTAATGTATTCATCAGTCTGTAAAAGGGGTGACATTCAGTTGTGACTCTTCACAACGGCTTCTGATAGACACGTCAGTAAAAGGGACAAAGACAGCCCTCGGGCGAAAGCAATTTTTTCCATTCCTGGGAGGTCGGACAGTAAATCAAATGAAGCATATTATTGAAATCCCCTCAGAGTTACAGTCTTGATACAACATCTCACTGTCATTTCAAACTAACATTTCATATAAGCATGCCACGTGTGCAGTGGCTTTTTAAGCATAGTGGAGGAAGCTTTAGAAAAAATAATCAATTGACCAAACAAACTTTTTTTAAAACATATTGAAAGTCATTGAACAGTAGGTGTTAAAATAAAAATGCTGCAGGAGTTATTGTAATGCTGGTGTTTTATTCATGGGGATTTAATGGCACTGAAGAAACAACAAACTTGTTATTTACTAAAACAAAGAACCAAATGTAATCTTTTATTTCACCTCTTCACATCACAGCTGAGGTTAGAGGAGAAGCTGCAGCACCACACAAAACTCTTTGACAGTTAATCTTCTTAACGTGACAATTAGCTGTAATTTTTTTTTTAAATCATGCCACAAGCCTGACACTTTATGTAACACAGTGTGTGAAACAACGGCACACGCTTGGATGGTGCCGCTGAAAATAAAGATGTATTGAGACACATTTAGATGAAACTCAAATATTTTCAGTTTTTCTCTCTTTCAATTTGCTCAGATGTTCATAAGACAAAAAAGGTGTTTGTCACTGTGAGTTATATCAAATAAAACCATAGTGGATGAAAGATTGGAGAGTACTGTTATTTTTTTTTTAAATGATATCTGTCAGTTTCCTCTGGACAGCTGAATACAACTCTTCATCGTGTTCTTGGCTCTCCATTTATGGCACTCAGATATAGATGGCCACGCACTTAGGCACTTCTTGCTGAGTCCTGCTTTCAGTCCAGAGCTATTTCAGAGGTTATTGATGTGTCTACCAACTGGGAGCTTTCTAAACAACAACCCTGCTGCAACAGGTTACAAGTCCAGCTTTCCGCTCATTAGGTTCTAATTGATTGTAATCTGGCCTTTGAGAAGTACTGGCCTGCATGGGGTTGTCCTGCACATGCGAGTGGCCCCACTGTCCCTTCTACTTGTGCACCTAACTCACCAGCAGGGTCTGGACTACAGGCACAATTGGTCCTCTCAGATGTAATCATTAAAGCAGGAGGGAGCATAACTTTTTCTTACATCGGGCCTCTATGCACCAGCTTGAAACCAGGGACAGTAGCCGCTCCACCTGCCCAGTGGGAGAGCCCCATCCTGGGCAGGCTATTGTTGGCTTCAACCCACAACTGGCTGCCTGCGGTTCTGGCTGCATAGGCTTGATTTGTATGCCAAGGTCTTGGACTAAAGAGAGTCATGCAGGGAGGCTGGGTCAATATTGGTTTTCAGAACTGGAGGGAAAATGTCAAAATGCTAAATTCTATTGACTTCCCCCTACTGCTATTTGTTTCTGTGGCAAAATGCCTAGTGGGCCATTAGTGTAAACAGGGCTTTGTCTTAGGGATCAGCTTCCAGCAGGAGGTTCATTGAAGACAACCCGGAGATAGAGGATCTGATCTGGCTTAAAAGTATCCGAGCTGTGGGGCTGAACAGAGACCTTAAAATTACAATAACAGACACAGAAAGGCTTTTTCCTCCCTCTGACACAAAAGTGATGCTTCTGCTGTCTCTGCGAATCATGCTTTTTAGAGATCTAGAAATTATTCTGACAATTTTCTCCATTATAATATCAAAAGGCTACATTAATATCGACATCGGTCGTTTATGTTTTAATCTCTTACTTTTTTATTTTTTTCCGCATTTTCAAATGAGCTTTCCACATCTAAAGTTCACATTGGTTCCCTGAATAGCAGCTGTTTTACAGCGGCGCATTCCTGTCCTGGTCCTCTCAGCCTGGTCTTGTTTCTTTTATCGCTCTGGGATTATAGGATTCTTCATATTTATTAATTTATAGCTATAAAACCCTTCGTTTTGAATGCTTTCCCAGCTCTGTACTCCACTTTGCTCTGTTTCCACTTTTCTCCATGTGGTGGTGGACTTTTGTGTTACTTATACAAGTCACTTCATCCATGGTGAGACGAGGGATAAAAGTGATGAAAAAGCAAAGAAAGAGGCATTGTTTTCACTGGAAACAGTTCTATTTTTCTTTAATGGAAGACTGAGTTAAACTCAGTTCAGATGTCTAGATTTTCATGGCTGTCGAATTGTTGTGTTGTGCACACAAGACAACATGCTTCTCTTGCAATTGGGAGTTTTAAACCCACCTACATTGGGTCACGCTCTACAAGATTGTTCACCAACCTAATCATCTGATTTATCTAACTGGCCCTCATCAGCAGTTTGTAGCATTATACATACGTTGTTATTACAGTGTGATAAAACAAATACAGCCATCTATTTTGAGCATGATAACATTGAAGAGAATTGGTAGTTTGTACTTGTTATGACAAAGTTAAATTAAGTTTTGTTCAGATTCCTGAGCCCCTGCATGCCATGCTTTCTTCCCACGATCTCTGCAACAATCTTCTTTTTTCGCTAGTTGTATTCTCCTTTTAGGTGTCTCCTTTGCGTGTCGTCTCGCTTCATTTCTTCATTAGTCATTTTCACACAGCACCTGAGTCATAGTGGTGCAAAAAGAGATGTCGTCATTAAGTACCACTGTTCACATTTACAATTGCGCATAAACCAAGCGGTACAGAGCAGCGGTATAGCATTCACCGGCATGTTTACACCCAGCATGACAGCACTTTGCAGAGTCAACTAAGCATTGGTTAGTGTGGCATACTCTTCTTTGCCACCTTTGAATCATGAGCCTTTCCTTTCCTTCTCCTAACTTTTCTTTTCCCACCGCAGTGATACAGGTTTATTCTGGTTTCATTTGTCCATATGAACTGATTCCAGGACTTTTTATGGTAAAGTCTAACCAGACTTTTGAGTTCTTTTATGCTCCCTTCGGTGCACACCTTATTATAAACCCCCTGTGTTTTTATTCATAAGAGCTTCTCTTGATCATAGACTTAAATGATACACCTACAGTATGTCATGTTAAAGAAACCGATTTGTCATATCTTATTTTATATATATATATATATATATATATATATATATATATATATATATATATATATATATATATATATATATATATATATATATATATATATATATATATATATATATATATATATATATATATATATATATAAAATCAAATCAAATCAAATCAATCAAAATCAGTTGTGACATTAGTTTCCAACTTTCTTATTATCGTTTTATGGAGTTTATGTAAAAAAAAACAACCTAAAACTTTAAAATGATGTGTTTAGGGTACTTACTTACCATTTTCTAAATCCAAACAAAACAGAACCAAATGACGGGCTTGGATTAAGTTTCCTACTAAACACAGATAAACCAGGATGTCTAGAGTTTTCACAGTCTGAGACAGCTACCGACAGGTACAGCACGCTCACAGCGTTGGAAGCGTCCTGTGTAACGCCGTTCATCTACTTTGAATGAAGGGACATCAAAAGTTGAGAGCTTGTCAACTTCTGAAGCATCAATGCATGCATCCGCAAATCAAATTGTGGTACATAAATATAATCTAAAATCTACTAAATATAATTATTTTACCCGAGCAGTGTTTTACCCAGATGTTCTGCTAATCTGCGATTAAGATGACCATAGAATTACCGGACAAGCCCTCCATGATGTCACCTTTGGGCTTTCTAGGTTTAAAGCAGTGTTGCCAGATTTAAGATAATTATTGTATTCGTACAATCATTTTGACCATTTCAATTATTTTATGATGTATAATCAATAGTTGAAAATGTAGGATCATTTCACAATACCGCTTAAAAAGCGAGCATTTTTTCACAAATATTATTCACTATTAATCTGATGTGGAAACAAATTAATTTGCTTTTATTGATCTGATAAAGTTACGGTTTATTATCCTATGTTATCCTCTCTCACACGGAGACGCCTCCTTAGTCCCACACCCCAATTTAAACAGGAATACAATAGTTTCGGGCTCTCTGGACGATAATTTGGATTTGGGTATCTGGCAACACTGGTTTGAAGTCTTCGGTATTGGGTGACGCCATGATGTAAAAATAATAACCAGGCCTGACAAGCCAGCTGAACATGTCAATCAAAGTTACCGATGGCTACCAGCTTCCTCGGCTGATCCAGACTGGAGGAGCTTCAGAGTTGCAGCAGAATATCCAATTTCAAATATTGTTTTGGTCGCTAAATCCGAAATAACCGCTGCCTTCAGCTGACATCCGGTTACCACAAGATGCTGATTGCTTAGCTAAGCTTCGTAACATTACATTGACTATTGGGGAAGTTATGATGATCAATCACCGGCTAAGCCAGCCACCAATCAAAAATTCGCTTCCATGATCATACATAAATGTATTACTTTATATAATTGTACCTGATTTTGTTTTTTTTTTTGTTTTTTATCACAGCTAATACAGATGTCGTGGATGTAAAACCTAGCTATGGACATCAACACTGTTAGTTTAAACCAGGCTATGAATATATTTATTTTTTCTTGGAAAGTTGGAAGTATTAAAATGTGGATGAATGGACATTGACTGGCATTTGGAGGTGTTCCTCACTGTCAAAGGATGAACTGTAACTTTTCTTATTTCTGCAGTGTTCTCAATGAGGAAGTCAGATTGTTGGCGCTTGGTGACAGTAAGATAAGGGTTCTCCCGCTTGCACTGGGATCAATAACCCTTGCCTCCAATTAAACCTTATATCCAACTGCATATATCTTATCTCCATGGCATATGTCAGTCCCTTCCTAATGCTCCGTGACAGAAGGTGGTTCTTTTGTCTCCAAAGTCTGCTTAAAACATATTGGAACAAGGTTTTCACACAGTCAGTCCCCATCGTAAACCTGTAAACAACTCCAATAGATGGTCCAAGTTAGCAACAGTCACTAAAGAGGGCTGGGACTTACCAACAGGTCAGAAAGAAAGCATGAGCATTGTGTTAGATTCAAAAGGAAACAGTCACAAGTACAGAGAAAGACATCCGGTGCTGCCATGGTGAGGGCTTGTACATCAAAGACATTTTAATATTTGTGAAGGAAGGGCACATGTGGACAAATCCCTATCTCCAGGCCAACAAACAACACACATTTCCCCTTCAGTGAGGCTGACATATTTGCTCATTGTGAATACTAGCTTTCTACCAGCTCCTTCTGGCGAGAGAACGAGCAAACATGTCCCGCTCCCCCGTGGACCTGCTGTAAACCAAAGACTGAGAGGCGAAGAACAAAAGAGGGGAACAGGCAGTCAGAAAGGTAAAGAAAAGCAGTCTGAAAATACGAATGTTGAAACAGAGAAGATAGATTGTGTTTGTTCTCACTTCTGCTGATAACAACTGTAGAGGGAAAGGAAACACAAATAAGCAATGCTGTAATGTTTTCAGACATTTTGTGCCATTAAATGAGTTTTTCATTTTGTTTTCTGTGAATTCCTCACTGATAAAGTGACACAGGAGTCAAGCAGCATGTGAGGAGATGAAGTCATGGCACATAGTTCCTGTGGGGATATGGCTGGATAAAACCATTCTCTGAGACCTCGCCGTAAATGATCCCATAAAAGGGTACATCCTCCAAACCCCTGCCAAATGAACTAATTTGCCCCCCCCTTACCATTTTCTTGTGTGAACCTTCTCTGGTTTCATGCCTTCAGACTTCATTGAGAGTTATTCTTTTCAAGCTGAAAATAACTATGATGAAATGTGCTCGTCTTCATCACTGTGGGATTAATTGCTGATTTTGAAAGTTTATTATCCACAGCAGTTTAAAAAAATAAACATGCCGACAGGGCCCCTACTTAATTAAATTCAGCGAAAGAAGAAGGTTAGTATTATATAGAACATGTGAGATAATTAAGATGTAGAAACTGAAGCTACTTCAGTTTACTGTGAAACTACGTCATGAGAAAGCACCTGTTATAGAAAAACCAAACACACAGCTTTCCGAGGAAACATCTGCCCATCTATTGTTGTCTGGAGTTTTGGTTTATGGACGACATGAACCTCTCTACAAAGCCAAGTCCCTGTGGATGACAATGGCCTAAGTAGGAGGCAGTGTGAAGGGCATGCAGTTTAACAAGAAGTGCAATGTCAGCAATCCTTATTTTTATTGAGCAGTTAAGTTGATGGTGCGCCTCTCTTTGGGGGTGCAGTGAAGGAGGCAGGAAAATTCCCACTTAGTTGCCTTTCCCGTCATCAGATCCATCGGCCGGGGAGTCTACATTAATCTTAGTTTATAATTGCGCACGTAAATACACACATTTTTGTGTAATTGTCATAGTTTGAGTGCAGAATGGATGTTTGGTGAAATGCAGACAGATTTTTCAAACAGCTTTATTCAGACTGGTGTAGAAATGTTCCGGCTGTCGTTAAGCAGATACACTCTAAATCGGCACAATCGGAGAAGAGGCAGTCCTTGAAATTGTTTCAAAATACATTAATTTAATTGCCATCTTGTGTTCAGGGACAAGAAACCACATGATCTTGGTATATTTTGGCAGCAGTTTTGTGTCATTGATACTGTCCAGCATGAAATGTCCTCAAAAGGCAGTTTGGAGAAATGAGTGACATCCAGTGGTGAAGTTGCAGATTGCAGTCTATTCAATTCCTACAGCCTGTCCCTGTTTCCCAAAGCAAGTTACTTTTAAAGTTGTGTACCACATGAAACGCCTTCCAATGAGCTGGTGTTTCCGTTGTCCTTTCAGGGCTACTGGAGTAAGTCAAGTAGTTTTAAGGAAATAGAAAAAAATCTTATTTTACAAAATAAAAAACACAAAAATATACTAAATATAACCCTACATTTCTGACCGTAGATTCCGTAAATAATACACACAGGAAATTCAGTTAGTGTCCTCCCACCGTAGAGACTTAACTTTTTGCTTGCCCTTTCATGCTATTTTGTTTCTTTTTATTTTTAAGTCATAACCTTTACATGCTATTTACATTTTAGTAGTTGTGGTCTCTTCTCAGACAGAAAAGGCTTTCTCCTGGCAACCCCTCTGAATAAGCTGAACTTATCCAGTATTTTTCTAATTAGACTCTCGTACCCTTTAACATGCTGAGGCCTGTAGGGACTGAGACGAGGCTCTTGATTTATTGTTTTTTTTTATGCAATTTTTCTGAGCATTAAACCATTTGACCTGTTGGTGAACTGGTTGGGACAACCACTTCTGGCAAAGACTGGGTTCTGTTCTGAATGTTATTCAAATTTGAGTAATCGTACTCTCAAATGACGAGTCCTCCTTGGCACACGATGGATCAGCTAACTGCCAAAACGCGTCCTTTCATAGTGGCACCCACATTTGACAATCAATTAATCCAACAGTTTTTTTTTTCACGCTAACATATCCATTTCATTTTCACTTGGAGAAATGTTGGATTAACGAGGTACGAGCTACTGTTCCCGTCAGGTCAGAGTCAAACTCAAACTTAAAACCTGCATCGAATAAGTATGCTTCCCACGATGATCCATGGTGATGACCTGTAAAAGATAACAGCTGAAAGAAGTTACTGTTGCTTGCATGATGCAAGCAACAGTAGTGGCAGCAACAGTAGCAGCCTGCTACTTCTTTTACTTCTATGGAAACAGTAAGAGTTTGCTTACACTTTATGCCATGTAATGTCGTTTATCTGTGGGTGTAATCTTTTTCAAATGATTGTATACATCCCAGGAGGAGAGAAAAGCCTGGACTTGCCTTTACGTGGTGTTTAGCAACTGTAAGTTAATCCTATCAGGATATTTGTTCACCTTAAGTCAACTCAGACATTTAACAGTTGAACTCTGCTTATGTTTTATTTATACTATACTATTATGGTTAGTAAGAAAGATTGGAAACTTAACTTTTGAAGACTAAAAGCTGAGTACTATTTTGCAAAAAAAAATGTTTTCCTTGTCTTGTGCTGATGGAGGGATTTTTTAGTTTATCCAATAATCTTTAGAAACAACGGAAAGGATAATTCAGTTCAGTTCAGAAGGATAAAAATTGCTATCACCCTTTCAAACAACCACAAAGAGCAGCCCAGAGGATGCAGGTCATTATGTGTTTAGTCATACTGTCATAAAGTTATGAAACAATGAAAATACAGGATGTGCATCAGTACTTCCTCACGTTGTATTTTGATGCACTGCAGTAGTTGAAGTCAAAGAGGAATAGGGTTTGATTTAGGAATCTAAGCATTTACAGCTGTTCAACCCAGGATTTAAAATGTTTTCAGGGAGAAATCTTGAATGGAGAAAAAAAAAAAAAATACACAGTACTTGTTTTTGCACAAAGTGAGGAGGCAGATCCACTAATCCGCTACCACAGGTGCACAAATACCTGTGTTAGCATAGTTAATACGCATAAAAGCCCCTAGGAGAATAAAAAAGGAACAAGGAAAGTTTCCCACACTTTGACTGTTTTGTTTCTCTGTGTCCTTTTTTTCAGTCCTGCCAAAATGCAAAGCAGCCTCCCAGTCATGAATGAAAAATAATGATGGGGGACTGAAAATGAATAGACGAGAGAAAAACCAACAGTGACTCGTGTAACTCACCTGTTGGTGGGAGTTTTTGTTTGGTGTTCATTCAGACGGCAGGCGGCTGGGCGGCCCCTCCCTGAGGCCACTTAGGTTCCCAGGTAGACAGACATGGGAGGAGAGTTCCCACCGCACTCCCCAACCGCTCTCACCTGAGCTTATTGGTTGGACATTGCCTCATTGGTGAAACACGACACTCTTCCAGCAGTGCAGGCAGGTGTATGAAGCTGCAGGGCAGAGCTGGTAAAAGTGTGTATGTGTGTGTGTGTGTGTGTGCGTGTGTGTGTGCGTGTGTGTGTGTGCCAGATATGAAGACAAAGAGACGTGCGAGGAGGAGGAGGGTGATGAGAAAGTTTCACTCAGCTTTGTCATACCTTCAGACTCTCGATGCATTACGCATGCGAGGCGTGGCTGAGCACCTTGTGTGTGTGTGTGCTTGTGTCTGGGAGCCACTTTGTGTTTAGCAGCTGTTCCCCCAACCTCAAGTCATGTGTAAACAGCAGGTATTTTGCCAATACATAGGCAAATGAGGCTCTTTAATCAAATGATGATGGTTCCCACACAACCTACGACAATCGCTAGTCCCTCAAAAGGGAAAAGAGGAGCTGGCAGTCATTTCTATGCAGATCTCTTTTCTCATTCTCTTTTTATCTGTTCTGCAAACAGAAAACACCAGTGAAATACTGTTAAATTGTCAGGTAAAAGACACTGTACAGTACATGTTCACCACATCACCCTGCGTGTTACACAAATATGTATAAAATGAATTGCAAATGTTCGCTGTAATTCAAACATTCGTCACTGCATCTATAACCACACAGCTGCTTTAAATGGTGATTGCACTCAAATCTGAAGGAAACTTTCATTTTGGGAAATTGTATTCCTGCATCCATGCTTTTGTTCACTGCTGAATTAAATGGATCACATACTCATGAAACCTCCGGAGGGTCTGTTTTGAATATAATAATCATCACCACGTAAACACAAACACACACACATGCTGAGTTTTGTTTTTTCCCTCTCCTCTGGCTCTGTGCAGACACAGTTAGGTTTATAACTATAAACTCTAAGCGATTCAATCCAACTTTTGCAAACCAGAAAGTTCTAGCCGACTTGTGAAACTGATGCATTTTGCACTGTGGACTGGGATCGATCATTCCCACATGAACATTGGGGTGTGAGACTGCATTGCATCTTTCCTGAGAACCTTTACTGACTTCACTTTTTCAGCCTCTATTTACAGTAGATAAAGAAACTTATGTTAAACCTTTATTTAAAGCACCCATAAAATGGATGTCAAAAGTGCTATTTGTTTACTGTGTCTGTTAGAAACAGAAGTAAAGGAGTTGGTTGCAGCAGACAGTCAGGTTATGACTCTTCTGCACCAAAACTGTAGTTTTTGTACGGTTTTTTACTGTTGGCAAATGTTATAAATATGTTTATATTTTTGCATTTCCGTTGCCATTAAATATGTCTTCTTTTGTGTTTAGTTTTTCACTTTTTGTTTATTATTGGCCAGCCTGGATTTGTTTAATTTATGTTAACATGTAAGAGTCTCTTATGTTGTAATTTTCAATTACTGCATATAAATCTAAACTGAATTGACCTGAATACAAGCTTCGCTTTATTGGTTGCTTTGTTGTTGAAAATAAAAAACCCTTTGTTTAACAATTTACATGTAACATGCCTAAACCATTTCACTATAATCACATCAGAGCTCTATCTTCTTTCCTGAGAATAACCCAGACGGTCTATTTTTGTCAGTGAGGTGGAACATGACTGCAACACTGATTAGTGCTGAGATTCCTGCCACTCTTTAGAAATCTGCACAAAGTCACTGCAAGGTGTGAAGTTCAACAAGCTGGTCACGCATTGTCTCAGTTAAGGCCGGTGTTTGCTTCCGAATGGAGAACAGGTACACCGAGATACGAGTGAACTTGCTCTGCACCCAATCATGCCATGAACTCGAGGGTGGTTTCCTGAAATCAGCTCTTATCACACGATATCGCTTCAGCAGAACACCGTGACAGCCGACTTCCTGGTGTGGTTTTTGAGAAGGCACGGTTCCCATGGTTGGCCCCGGCAGGCCCCCACCTGAAGACGTGCTCATTGTCACCTCAGTGTGATCAACAAAGACCAGTAATAGATGGACATATGAGACTCACTTTCAGTTCAATGTCTTAAATGTGTTTTTTTTCCCGAAGGTTTTACATCTGATGTGTTAGCCACATGCACAACAAGTGCAATTACTACATCTACACACATACTGACCTTATTGTTTACCCTGCTAATAATAGATCATGTGAATACTTTTTTACAATTGCTCCCAGGTCAGGGTCATGCTTTTGTTGTCATATGATTTCCTCCTGTGTCTTCAGAACACCTATAAAGCTGCATGAACACAATGGAGGCCCATAGATGCTTGTGCTGGTATAAAATATATTCTCTGGGATCAAAAGCCTAACCAAAAACAGTTGTGAAACACAGAAGTTCTTTGTATATCTTTCACAAAACTTCAGCAACTATGAATGTGTATCATTGTGCGGCTGTGTGAAGGAACAATTAAATGTGTTTATGTGTGTGTGTGTGTGTGGGAGAGCGGCTTCTGCCTCCGTCAGTTAATGTGTGTCAGTCTGCAAGCGAGGCAGTGAGCCCGGCTGTGTGCCTGCCGAAACTGCACGTGTATGTGTGTGTGCATGTGGGTGTGGGTGTGTGCATGCGTGTGTGTGTGTGGGGGCGTGCGTGTGTGTGAGTGTGTGCGGCCGCTGACGGGATCTGTCACTATCAGAGCCACACATCTCTGGCACTGTCTGTGTTGACACTCAGCCTGAGGGGGAACGAGCCTGCAGAGGTTGAGGAGAGCAGCGGTTTCCCACGGCTGCTGCTCTCGGTCTCGGCCCTGCCTCTGCATTCCAGGACTGCCAGCGCTCTGTAAATGTTTGGACAGCCTTGAACAAATAACACACCTTGAAAGGCACAAGCACAGGCTCTCTCGCCCTCTCCCTGCACACCCCTTCTCTTCATCCACCTTCTTAAGCTCACATAACTGACACCACCGACTCACCCAAACCGCAAATCTACCACCAAATGCTTGCCTACTGCCTCTCTCAAACTTTCCCAGTTTGATTCTCAAACACAAATAAACACCAACCTGTGCTGTGTTACTATTGTACACTTATGTATACAAATTTTCAGACACACACCTGTGTATACGTAAATAGACATGCATGTCTATCATGTACTTTGTAATGTTTAGCAGTTATAATCTGATCTACCATAAAGGTAAACAGTCTCTTGTTTTTGTGGACACACTTTTTAAACATCAATGTAATTACATTTTTTTCTCTGAAAGAATAAAAAAAAAATGATTAAAACTGGTGCTTTAACCCTCTTCCTCTGAGCCACCTAGCGTTCCTGCTTGAGGTGCGTGTAGCCTGCTGCACCAGACGTGACTGCTGGGAGTCACCCAAGTCAGACCATGCCGGGCTGAAGCTCAGTTGCTAATATCAGTCAAGGTGGAGCCGTTTAGGCATAAGATGTCGCAGAGGAAAAAGGCCTCTGCCCACATCCTGTTTCACTTCCAGGAAGCATTTTCCACCCTCTCAGGGCACATTGGCAGGTTTTATGGGCGAGAGATGAGTGAAAAGTTGTGTACAGTAACCCAAGAGTTATGTCTGTGTTGCAAGACTCCATACCACTTTATTTATGTTTGGAAACGAGCAAATGCAGGAAGCAGATCTTTTTGAAACTAGACAAAAACGTTGTGGCATAGAGGGTGGCATGAAAAAATGTGTGGAGAAAAATCTGAACTCACATCTAGCCAGAGACTCCATCTGCAGCTGTAATCCTCTGACCTCTGTCTATAGAAATAATATCTGATATATTTCTTAAACTTTATAATATTCTTAATTTTGCCTTAATGCTCATTCAATCTCATCCATCTTGTCACCATATGCAGAAATGCAACAGAATTTCAAAGGCAATGGCATAGGATGCAAAAATAGCTCCATCCGTTGGTAGACAGGTATTGATGATCTTGTAGTACTGGTTAGTCTTTTCACACAATGATTAAGCCGGTGGCAAAAGGGTTTTGCATAAACTTCTTCTGGAAGGACCTCTTTCTTAAAGTTTTCCACTTTTACCTGACTCCGAACTCATCGCATAATGAACCCCCAGCAAATATTTGACGACAATAACAAAAAGCTAGCACGTAACATTGACAAGTTTTACAGTGGATGAGTCAACTGGAGGTGACGTGAGATTTTTGAAGGACTTGAAGATGACTGGAACAGTTACTGTTTTTCACTTCTCTCTTTTCTGATTCCCTTTAAGTCCAGGTTCTTTTTTCTGTTTAAGGATTCCAGCTACTTAGATAGAGTTATGCTATATAATCTCTTAGTTTAGGTTAGGGGTTCATGCTATTCATGCTATTTGGCCAAACCCGAAGGGCCAAAAAAGATCCATCTGACTGTAGCTGTTCATTGGTGTTGCTTTATCTGTTAAGAAGCAGTATTTGGAAGTGCAGTTTGCATCCGTCTTGTTACGCACATCATACTCCGCAATCTCCAAACACAAATAGTCTGCATTGCCTCATAGCCACACAGATGCTTCCTGCCACAGAGGAGTTGTAAACATCATGGTAATTTAAAAAAATTAAACAAAACTGCACCTTGAAAACAGCGTCTCCATTCTCCAGCCTTCATAATAAATACTGATGGTTTCAGACTCGCCAGCTTCCGTATCATTAGGATAGCTGCCTGCATAAGTCATTCACCCAGTGTGTAAACAGTACTACCAGGCACCAGGCCCGATGAACAACAATGTGGCACGAGCAAAGATAAACCTAAAGGATTTCTCGAGCAATCATTATTGCTGCACCCTGAGTTTCTGGCTCATGGCAGCGCAAAACAGAACACAGGAGAGCGTCTACTGCACTCCGAGGCTGAGGCCGCAGCCACTCAAGTGTGCCTCTGTTTTCATTGTCGGGAAGCCTCAGGGTACATATTTCTGTAATTTGGCCTTTGTGCTCAGCAGTTTTGCAGCTGTGATGACATTTGGGTGTCGCCCCCCTGTTTCTCACGATCCTGCTGCCAACGCTGCTCTGGCCACTGGTCGTCAGCCAAGACGGAGGTCTGTGTGTCAGCCCCCACTTCTTATGTACACGTGCGCAGTGAAAGAAACTGCTTTAGAATAAATATACTACGGGTGAATGAATTAAACCACAGTGGACTTTTTTTCCTCAAAAAAACTATACTTCAAAGCTTTCAGGGAGAGGAAGGTTCAGTACTTGCACAAGCCTTCATTGTTTTTGTGCTTTGGAGGTCACGCAAATGACCTGTGATGACGATGTTACAGCTTAAGCTTCTGCCATCGTGGAACTTGTTTGCAACAGCAAGACTTGTTATGGTTTCAATACAAAGTTTGGTCTGTAAAACAAAAAAAAACAACTCTTTTCTGTATTAAGGTCGAAAAATCTTAAAAAAATACAGACACTTAGGATGAAAACATTACATTCAGTTAGCTCTTAAAGCAGCACAATGTAACTTTTCCACCTTAATATAATATTTCCAGAGTCATTGTGATGGTACATCAACTTACAACAGGTTTAATGACACCTCTGTCATGGTCTGAGGGGGTTTGTATCGCCTTCACTGGCACTATGTAACTTCAAGGTGGATGGTAGGAACCCTTCCACACTACTGGTAAAGCACTACCGCTTTTGTCCAAAGGAGCCGCCAAACTCAACAAAAGCTGAAAGTTACGTTGTGCTGCTTTAAGGTTTCCAGGGTGATGCCACTCATGTCACTTTAATTCTGTCATGGCTCTGGTATCCTTCACATTCACAGCCCTTTCTATCAATACAGAATGTACCAAACCAATCACAACAGGACAGGGGGGGCTTTATGCAATGACTCTTATGACGCTTTTACACTAGTACCTACTCAGCCCGACTCGACTCGCCTTGTCCTCATTTATTTTCAACACCCAGATGAGAAGTGGGCGGGTTGGAGCGAAGCTGCTGTGACGTATTTGATTGTGTGATCTAAACGAAGAAGATAACAACACTAAAGATGTAGAACATGGAGTAGATGATATATATGTGCTGCTGGGTCTGTGGCTTGTGTTTGATATCAAGTTAAAAAATGAGAGTGAAAGAAGCTTCAAGCAGCAACGCTTTTTTTTTGTCTGTTTGTCTTGGCGCCGCTGAAAAGTCAGCTGGAGCCTCGAGCAGCTGAGAAGTGACAGAGCGCCTGGTAGATCTGGTCGTTCCTTATCGCCCGTCTACATCCCTTTTTAATTCTCTCCTCAGCCACCAGGTTTATGAACATCTGCACCTCAGAGTTGGATCACGAAACAGACTTTTGCGCTGCCATTGCCCCGCCCCTGGACCAATCGGTGGCCTGTAGTGTGATGACGTCAGATGCAGCCGACTCAGCACGCTTAGAACCTCGGCAGAATAGTTACAGAAAAAGTATCTACTCGGCACGCCTCGACCCCTAGTGGAGAAGCACAAAATCGAGGCGAGGTGAGTCGGGCTGAGTAGGTACTAGTGGGAAAGCGCCATTACAGGCAAATGAAAGCGTCACAACCAAGATGGCTGCAGAACTGCTGATAGAGCCTTGGCTCAACAAGTTTTAGTTTTTACCGATACCAGTCATTCACTGGTGCTTCTACTACACTGCATGTTAGTTTTATGATACTAGTCTTGTTTTGTACTATATCACTGTCATACAGCAACAATATTATAGCAACAGGGGATGGGAGTGGCCTCTGGGGACTGTAGGCAACTGCAAAGACTCATGGGAGGGTCTTTGGGTTAAAACGACCACTTTGCTACTTTTATAATTGAATAAACTGGTGGACATTTAAAGGAGCATGAGGCTCCTTTTTAAGAAATGAGACCGTCTTTGCCACGACGGCCGTCGGGGGTACTGCAGCCAACAGCGAAGCCGGCACGGGAGAACGGGGAGAACGTGCATGCAGCGTCATGTGACGTCACATCCGCAGGACAGCGCGGGAAATTCGGACTCCGAATTGCAGCACATTTTGCAGCACACAGCCTGTTCAAGGCAACAGAGAGATACGCTAGAGGGCTCATTCTTTTTGGTTTGGAACGCTTCATCTGACATTATTACTATAAAACTTAAAACGTATACGAATTTTTTTCATAAATCCTGCCTCAATCCTGCCTCAAGCTCCTTTAAAGTTTCAATTTATACATTGCTTAGCTTGTTTTTTTTTCTTTGAAATGCCACTGTGACTGTTAGTTGTGCTGAGCAGAATGACGTGTGTGTGTTCAGTTGTGTTGTGACAATAGTGAAGCAGGTATATCTCATGCAGATGAGTGGAGGATCAGGGTCAAAGTTAAGGTAATAAATCAGAAAAGGGGTTTATTGAACCCACGTCTACAAGCTTGTTCAACTGTACACCAAGCGGAGTTTAAAGGTAATTATGCCGTAAATGCATTTGCTTTGAGCCATGAAGCTGTACAGCCAACCTCATGAGAAGCACATCCCATCAGGAAATTGGGTCAACTACTTTTTGTAATGTTCATGAAAAGACAACTCGATTTGTCCCCTTGTAACTTTATGGCCAACCATAGACTTTATATAACAATAGGCGTTTTTAGATTGGATCCCGCTAATATTGCTGGATGATGAACGCGTGTTTAACGCGCGTCTGCAATGTAAACGCAAGGCGTGTTATTTGTCACCTGGCGCCTGAAGGCGAATTGACGGGAGGGAAGGCGAGTTGGGAGACGTTATCTGCAAAACGAAACCTCACCTGTGTGGGCGTGTAGAATGACATCATTTTCAAGAATAGGATGGACAAATGTAGGGATAAGCATTTTTTTGGATGGGTTTTGCTTCTTGCAAAGCCTCAGTTTGTCATTCTTGTGGCCACTTGTTCTAACAATGGACCAACCTTTGTGGTTCTGGACATACGCCAGTTTATGGCGTCCTCGTCTCTGAGTAACTCACGGATCTCCTTATTTCCCAGTTACTCACCTTGCAAATATAGATCCTACCTGACCTGTGACGTCTTGCTGCTGCTCTTACTCTCATCAGCCGTTTCCTTCTATTATAAAATAAATAAAAACTTCCCTGGTGGGTTGTACTCAGGTTACGGGATCAACTAATCCCTCCCCGTTTTTCTTCCTACGGCGCACAGCCATGTTACTCACTAAGCCGACGGGAACACACCCAACTCATGTCAATCAAAGTTAGCTTCGCTCCCAGCTCTTTTAGTTGAATATCTGCGGAGTTGCTGTCAGACATTTACAACAGGATATACCGTTTAACTTGTCAACCCGATGCCAAAATCAAAAGTGACTGTCGCGTTTAGACGACGCTGGATTAATACGAACGGCTGGTTGCTTCGCAAAGTGTGGTAGCATAACAATTAAGGATGAGGATGTGAATAAAGGTTAGTGATTGGCTGAGCTGACTGCCAATCAATCATATTAGAAAGAAATGTATTGCTTGATATAAACTCTCCTGGCGCAGTACAAAAAAATTCATGCCCCTCATATTTGTCATGGGCGTGTAATCAAACAACTGGTACCAAAATAGTTTTTTTGAACCAGCTTGTAAATATGTTTATTTCTGCTCTAAAGTTGTACATTTTAACGTGGGAGTCAATGAGGTTTTCTTGCTTTTACAGCCAGCCTCCATTGGTCAGTTGAGGAACTGCAACAAATCTTAGTTCCTCATGAGACTAAGTGAGGAAGTATCATGGTTGGCGCTTGTGGCCGGCAAATGATTCACCAAACCCAATAAAATTAAAATATTTTTTACCCGGACTGTTGTGTTGGTCCAAATAATAACTTTGTCTCCCATCATATAAACACACTTTGAGATAATTTCCTTATTGGGACGGACTAATGAGCAAGGAGGGAGAGGTTTTGAGTCTCAGGGGAATGATAATTGTGGGAGTTTGCCATGTTGCCTTCATCTGCTCTTTCTCAGCTGTCCTCGTGGAGCCATCGGTCCAGCTGCTGCCCATTACACCAAGGAATGCATCCGTGGGTCAGATGCCAGGAGTGTGGTGGCACATTAATGTCAGAGTGACCACGGGTCCAGGCCACTTGTGAGTTATTAACGTGGCACACTCAAATCCTTCCCATGCCCTTCAGTTACCCCTCCCTGCACCACCCACTCTGACAGCAGCTGCCTGACTCCGGGTTTCCCAGAGTCAGGAAGCAGGGAGCGTGTTAACATGTGCGTGTGTGTCCGTCCGCCATAGGGTGGGGAGTTTATGGGGTCATGGTATCCGATTAATTGGTCAGATATGCATACCAATGGTTCCTGTTTTGTTTGTCATGGTTCAGGCTGATTCATGTAACCACGTGGGAGTTGATGGATGAGAAAAACTGTTGAAACATCATTGGTTTTCAACAAGCTGGGGAACAATTCACTCATGGAAAATCAATCACTAAATGAGTAAATTAATCATATACTCATTTTAAGTGAGATACAAGATGAAAAATAAACTTCTAAGGTATTTTTATGCACGTACGAGAATGGACAGACAGGGGAAAAACTTGTGAAAATGATTTTTTTTTTCATTTCAGAAGCAGGAAAGCTTTTAATTCACTGGATGTGGTTACGAATGACGTTGTGCACTTTAAACCGCTGCATGTGAATCACTTCCTGGTTCCACAGCATCAAAGGTAACTAAAGCTCTGAAGTGCCTTTGAAATCTCCAACGACCAGAAATAATCAGTCGTTCTCTTTTTTTTTAGGACGTCCCTTTAAGGATGCACTTTGGGTTGAAACACAGTTGAATGTTCATCAAGTCCACATATTCCCTCAATGTAAAACATGGCAGTCATTGTTTGAGCTGGTTTGATTGGCAGATTTTAAAGATTTAAAGACTCCACTCATGCCGCCCCGTACGAGCCACAGAGTGTGTTACAAAGCCCGATTGCATGTGGATTGCAGTTTTTCTTTACATAATCTCTCAACATATTCAGACAGTGAGCACCTGGGCGGATCATTTTGGTCTTAATGATATGGCAAACAAAGCAACCTAAATGGTCCTTGAGGAAGGTTTATAGTTGGTTCCTAATTGCGACATGGGACAAAAAAATCAAACCACCCCTTCATTTAATTGGCTTCTTTTCTTTCATGTTCCTATACATGTCCATTCAGTCATGAGATGGTGGCAAACAAAACCCTTGCTCTCTTCTTGACCCAAACACCCCTTTAATTGCCGCTTCTTGGTCAACTACAGATGCAGTTGGTCCATCCTTTAGAAAAGCATTCGAAAATGTACCCGGGACCATAAGATAAACATGTAATGGTCTGTAAAGGAGAACATTTCGAAAGAATGCAAAGGTTTCTGTGCTTCCCTGTTTTATATACACCTTTGCAAATGTATTAAGTTTGTGTGAATCAACTAACTGGGTATCAAAACGGAAAAACAGGAAAGCGGTTGCTGTCATGTGAGTCAGACCACTTCCCTGATTTTGTTTCTTGTGCACAAACAGTTGATTTTTGTTCAGTTTTAGCATTTTTCTGGAGGAGTCACGCTCTTTAAGTTCTAAAGCAACAACTTTACTGCGTTCAAGATGAGAAAATTGACATGTTCATATTCATCCCAACATGCAAAGATCACTCCTACAATGTTCTTGTTCTCATTTGCACTTTAGTTTCTCTTTCACAGAGATAAATATGTGGTTTCTGTACACGCTATATGGTAACATGTGTCCCTGTTTCATGCATCTGCTGTCAAGATCATGACCCGTGCGGTTCTCACTTGTGGCATCAGCATAATGGGTGCATGCCAGGGCACTGCTCCACAGCAAGAAGGCCAACAGAACATGCGCACGTGCAGGAAAAAACAGGTGAAGAAACAGCATGGCATCTTTGTACTGAGTGGCTCACTTATAGAGCCTTCGGGTAAAGACTGGTGGCTGTAAGTAAATGTAAATATACCCAGGCAGTTTTAAGCATCCCGTTTAACATGGCTGGAAGAATGTGTGAGAAAGAAAAAGGAAAAGAAGAAGAATCTGTGGTGTTGGAGAACATGCAGCGCCGGTGAATATGATTCACAGACAGATAAATGGAAGAGCTGTTAGTGGTTATTTGTGTGTGTCTGAGCCGCATTGAAGCCGCTGTGTGGGATCCTCTTTTCAGTGTCCTCCCCTTGCACCGCTGCCTCTAAGCTTTGACCCCCATCAATAAGATGCATTCAGAGTCCATCAAACAGAGGAGCTGCTGCACCGACAGCTATGAACCACTGGGGGGAGAAACCATGGGAAACACTCTTAATTGTCCCCAAACCTTTTTAAAGAATATTAAGCTTCATTAGCTGACCATGAGCCTTTCTTCAATGGGTTTTCTTTAGGAGACAGCTACAGCAGCCCACTCATCCAACGGGCCATTAAACGTGACAGGTCTTTGTGAAGAACAGAGAGACAAACTCGGAGGAAAGTGCAGTGAGCAACCCCCTACTTAAACAATAAGTAGACTAACAGGTTAGTTGGCCTTGCATCTGGTTTTTGTCGAGGTCTCTGTGCAGCCTGACTCGCTCAACCAGCCTCAGACCTATTAGACGGCTATTAACTATCCTTGTTAAGTGAGTCTAGTGTGGCAGGGCAGATATGAACAGAAACATTGTCAAAGGATCATTAAGGTTGACAGTTTCCAGCTTGAGTGATGTCATAGCTGTCCTTCTCTGCATTCCTCTGCTGGTACAAAGCTAAATGAATAAATAAATAAATGACTTGGTAAAAAAGTTCCCTGAATAATAAATTAGAACTCTATTACATTACAAATGAAGTAATATCGCCAATCAAGTCCGTCCCCAACCCCTCGAAAAATAGAAAATGGCAAAATTAACGAAACGATAAAAAAATTATAACAAAATTAAAGGTATAGTCTGTAACCGTATTCAAAAACATTTATTGTTATACTGGGTGAAATGGTCCTTCCATCCTGAGAGTAGCCAGTGAATAATGTGTTCAGAAAAAGGAAAGAAAAAAATCTGACCTCTCTGACAGCTTTAATCCTGTAAAGACTCTGACCAATCTGTTTTTTGCGCACCGAGTGGCACGGATTGGTCAGAGGACCAGAGGATTGGCAGGGGGGAAGGAACCAATCAGCTGCCTTCATTTTAAGTCCCCCCCCCCCTCTGTCCCATGCGTGCACTCGTCACGTCGAAAATTTTGCCGGAAAACTTCACACACCTGAGTCACGTTTGCTGAAGAATGGCGCAGAAAACAAGAAAACGCAGCCAAAAATACCACCTCCCCAGTATGGGGGTCCGTGGGGATGGAGGCGTCACCATCCCGGCGAGGGCGGACAGCGCCGGTGCGGGTGGCGGTGCGCAGCGGTGCCGTGCAGGCTCTGTTCCCACGGCTACGCCGTAGGGTACGCCGTAGCCTACGGCGTAGGGTACGCGGCGACGTGCACCATTCTGCGTTGGTGTAACGCGGAACCATAAATCAGCCTTCAGTGTGTGCTCTGTGTGCTGTTCTGAACACTTCTCTGTTGTGCTCATTTTGCTGGGACGTGGGGTCCCTCCGCCAAGACACAACTTTTGCGGTATGCGTTCATTGTTGTGTCTAAAAATGATGCGCAGTGCCCACCCAATCAGAAACGGTACAGATATTCTGTGATATTTTTTTATATGTATAAAGAAATAAAATTATAAAAAAATAAAGGATCCCCATAACTTTGATTGGGTGGGCAGGACGCACGTTTGGGTGGGCACAGCCCACCCCTGCCCCCCCCCCCCCTAAAACCGGCCTCGCTTACAGGTGAATGAGACATGGGGTAGTTTTGTTGAAAATGTCCTGGAAAACTCGACTCCTGCAAATGCGCGTTCCCCAAAGTTTGTGGGGGCGTGGCTTTGGACGGAGCGCTGACGGGAGGGGGAGGAAGTGGTGGGGCTTAGAGGAGGTGCCACTTTCAAATCTTGCTAGCTCTCCAACATTACAGACTATACCTTTAATATAAATATAGCATTCTATATTTTAAAATAATTAATTAATTAATCCTTGAATAAAGTGAATATTTTAGATTTAGTCTAAGACTTGCCCAGGATCCCCATCTGTCACCTGATAACAGCTAGGATAAGCTCCAGCCCCCCCAGACACCCTGGGCAGCACAAAGTGGCATAAAATTATTATATAAATACAATAAGAAATATTAGAAAATGTTAAAAAAGGAAACATAATCCTTAGTAGCTCTGAATAGAAAGGAATTTATACAAACAGCACTTTTAAATTTAAAAAATGGAAAATTAAAACCAGGCTAAATCATGGATTCATGTGTTTACAAAAATCACTGAATTTGTAAATAAAACAAGGAATACACATTTTACTCACACGTTTAAAAGCCCCACCACAATCTCTCTGAAAAAAAAAACTTCCTGTCTATATAAATATTTATAGCCATTATGATGTCACACACTGGTTTTTGCACTACTGTTTTGCAGCCTTGAGGTTGATTTCTTTTTGCTGCTGCAGTGTTAAGCGTTTATAAGTATGTGAACCACTGATGAGGAGGAAATTAGTGAAGAGGTGGATTCGGCTGAAAAGCTGCAGATACTACACTGGCTCATATGGTAGCAAAATATCAATCACAAAGTAGCATCACTCTAAATATTCCTGTGCTTTATTGACACTTTATTAAACATCTTATTGTGTTGTGATAAAAAAGACTTTTGATTGAGAATCGAAGGGTATGGTCTTTTTCCCAAACCACTTTGAAGACAGACAGCAGTAGCTGCTAGAATAGTACTGAAGAGATCAGTCTGAATATGTCCACGGTGTTAAAGGGCGCACAGCTCACCAACCTGGCAAAGTCCAGTTTAATACATTGTAATCCTTTAAAGCGCGTTGAGTGTGAAACTGTTTGTGAGCAGTTGACAGTGCGGTTACATAAATGATGAGGTAGTCATTGTGAAATCAGGAAACTGCCTAGCTGCATATGGCATGGACTTCAGATTCACTTCAGATTAGTGACACTGTACAGACTGTAGTTTATTGCTGTTTGTCTGCTGACTGCGACTGGAAGTTATTTGTCTCTCCCTTGTGACTTATACGCCATTCCTCACATGTTTTACTCTTTAAGTTGGTTCAAGCTTTGGCGTATCCCATTTTCTACAAATGAGCCTGAACGACGAGCAGCGTGGTTTTAATGACATTTTGACAAGTCTGTTCCATGGCGATGTTTTGTCTCTCTTTTATTCGCCTTTTACTGAGCCAATTATTGCATTTGGCAACTTCAATAGTCATACATTCAATGAAAAATTCTGGAAAAAGTTACAAAAGAAAAAGACTGGGATATTATCCAATGGCCCTCTAGGGTTTACGCGTGTCAACGGAAATGGGCAAAGGTTTTTCACTGAGGTTCCATATAAAGGGTTACATCTATATATTAACTTCTGAGTATAAGACAATGTGGTCGGTAGTCAGCGATCTTGTTGCATGCAATAGTCTCATTGTGTTTATTTTGAAGTACCTAAACCTAAAACGCAAAGTACAAAAGTAAAACTAAATTGATGGTTATTAGAACCAGATAGTTTCGGGGGTTTATGCAAACTTTCCAAAAAATCCTCCATGGATTCATATAGAGTTCAAAACAATAGAACAAATGATCACATTTTTCTTGTGTGTTTTAACATTTTTAAAATTGACATCAATTTCAATATATGGCCTCAAATACAATTAAAGGCGTTGCTGACGTAAATGTTAAAGATATACCATACCCTGACCTAGTCTTTCTCCAGGGCAAGATAACATTGTCCTTCACATTTGTCACCTCGAGAAGTCTTTATGAGTCTAGATGTAGTGAGTCGTGTGTTAATGTTGGTGTTAAGCTGTTGCACCTCTTTGTGCTCAGGCCTTAACTCGGCTTTTAACGTTGACTGAGACCGGAGGATTTAGAGGGGACGGCCAACCACTCATGTAATAGATCAAATCATTTTCAAATGTTTATTTTTTCAGACTATGAAAGGCCCTTTGGAGTTCAATTGAATATAATCTTTTAAAAGCAATGAATTAATCACATCATTAACTCTTGGAGAAATGCTAAAAGTAACATTATTGTTTTGCAGCCTTAAAGAAGAAAAAAAGATGAGAAAATTATTTTTTTCAGTGTTATAATTCTCATCCATTTCCTCAAATACCTACCAGTGACTAATAACCAGTGACTTAAACACATTCACTTTACACCAGATGTAAGGCGAACTGATTTATTTTTACAAATGGAAAAGCTCGATTTCTTCCTTCATTTCACTCATTCTGTGTCTGGGCTGCTCACGGTGACCCTGTGACATCATTACTCAAAAAACTCAGCAAACCTGCTTCCCATTGAGCCCTGAAAATGGCATATGTTGCGCAGAACAGGCCCTCCATTAATCAAATGCAGTTAAGCGCTAAATAGGCAGATCCTGGATGAGAGACCCTCCCCTACCCCCACCTACACACCCCCACCCACAAACTACCCGCCTATGTTCATATCATCCCAGAGAATGGGGATTCAACACCTTGTCATCCAGAGATAATTAAAAGCTATGAGGCCATGTGAGCTGATGGGATTGGGATGAATGTGCGGTTCTGTGATGTCGAGGGAGTGCACGCTGACCGCCAGGAATGGGCAGGGCCGTCATGTTGGCGAAACAAAGCCGTTGCTGTGCAATCAGCTCGGTGTAAAATCGCCACTCTGTGGCCCTCACAAAGGCCCACAAAGGCAGGGGGCTGGTGGCTGCGGCGAGAGTGCGGCCGCACAGCTGTGAGCAGAGCCTACACATCCCGGCTCAATATGGGCTTTCCTCACATCTGTAGCAGCTTGGCCTCTGCTTCCGCCAGGCCCCTGGACAAAGGGGGCCCTCAGCCGACCCTTTTGTTGCAAAGTTTTTCAGAGTTCCCTTTTAGCCTAAATCTTAAATATTTCATTAGGCCTCCTTCGCCCCAGCAACCCTTTCACTACCAATTTGGAGCGCACTGCTAGGATCTGTAGTCTGCACCCTCCACCCCCCCACCCCACCTCCTTCACAGCAGTAACGCCCAGATTACAACAAAAGATGTCTCCTTAAACTGTTGTGGACCTGCTGTTGCGCAAAACATGCAGTGTTTAAAATTAAACAATAGACAAGGCATATTCAGTGTTCAGTTTCAGGCAATTTAACCTTTTTTTCATACAATAAAACGGAGTTCAGTAAGAATTTAACATGTGTCATCATTTCACAACAAAGTTTTCCTTCAATAAATGCTCAGATCTTTTTCTGCAGTCAACCTTGTCCACTTTAAATGGTCGGTGATGTCCACTTGACAATGTTTACTACTCCTGTACAAACCTTTTCAGTGTTCCTCCCCTCAAAAGTGCTTCATTTGCCGCGGGCATGACTTATTTTGTCTGATTGATCATTAATCTCATAGGTTGTGTTGATGTTCAATAAAATCTGAATTGTGATTGTTTTACATCAACGTAAAAAGCAAAAATGAATCACTGAGATAATGATCAGCATTGTGATGTTATGTGTACCGTTGCAGATGAGGTCACAAGGATTATAGTTTGATTTGAAGACTATTTGAAAACATTAAACCTGTTTATAAAATGTGGAATTTTATTGAAAGCCAAATACTTTCATGGTATATATTCACATTAGCAACACAGTGCTATTGTTGTTGGATTTTACCTCAGCTTTTGACACCGTCGATCATCATGTCCTGCTCGACAGGTTGAAATATTGGGTTGGGGTATCAGGTTCCGATTTAAAATGGTTTTCCTCTGGTCTAGAAGATCATTTTCTGTGGCTGCTACTAAATTTAAGTCCTCTTCTTCATCGTTCACCTTTGGTGTGCCACAAGGGTTCGTTTTGGGGCCTTTATTAGGGCCCGGGCACCTTCAGTGCGAAGGCCCTATTGTATCTGTAGGAATTTTTTTTTTCTTTCTTTCTTTCTTTCTTTCTTTCTTTCTTTCTTTCTTTCTTTCTTTCTTTCTTTCTTTCTTTCTTTCTTTCTTTCTTTCTTTCTTTCTTTCTTTCTTCTGACAAAAGGAGGGCCTTTTTGCCCCCCTAAACGTGCCCAAAAAAGTCACCAAATTTTGCACGCAAAACAGGCCTACCGAAAAATTTGATATTTAATGGTATGCATTAATGGGCGTGGCGAAATGGCTCAACAGTGCCCCCCGGAAAACTTTGTGTCTCAAGCCCCACAATACGGTTTCACGTACATGCACGAAAATTGGTACACACCTGTATCATGGGGCAACTTAAAGAAAAGTCTCTTGGCGTCATGGCCGAAAACCGAACAGGATGTCGACCATTTTGAATTAATCGTGTCATTTTGGCGAAATTTATGCCATTCCTTCGGCAGTTAATACGGCCCGAACCGTAACGTGCCCCCAAGTGTGTTATACATCAAAATGTGCGTCTCCATCCTCCGACACTACGCATTACTTTTCTCTTTCAAAAGCGTTACCGTGGCGACGCTAGACGCCAAAAAGCGCGCCCACCCTTCATCTGATTGGTTCAGACAGAAAAAACTTTGCGCCTCAAGCCCCATAATACGGTTTGATGTACATGAACAAAAATCGGTACACACCTGTATCATGTCGCAACTTAAAGAAAAGTCTCTTGGCGCCGTGGCCGAAACCGAACAGGAAGTCGGCCATTTTGAACATTCTGAATTGATCGCGTAATTTTGGAGCAATTTATGCCATTCCTTCGAGAATTAATACGGCCCGAACCGTATCGTGAACCCAGATATGTTATACATCAAAATGTGCGTCTCCATCCTGCGACTACTATTACTATTACTTTTCTCTTTCAAAAGTGTTACCGGGGCGATGCTAGACGCCAAAAAGCGCGCCCCCCCCTTCATCTGATTGGTCCATATTTGGTAGTTCCCCAAAAGGCACCAAATTTGGCATGCAAGCCAGGCCTGGCGATAAATTTGATATTTCATGGTTTGCATTAATAGGCATAGCCTAACGGCTCAACAGCGCCCTCTAGAAAACTTTTATCTGCCATAACATTTGAATGGTTTTACATAAAGAGTCGTGGGTGGTGTCATCGGACTCGGTATTGAGTCCTTGACCATAATTGGTGAAAATGATTGGTTGTCCCTATTTTCCTGCTATAACATTTGAATGGTTTGACATAGAGAGTCGTGGGTGGTGTCACCTGAATCAGTATTGAGTCCTTGACCTTCATTGGCCTGAATTAGCCCCGCCCCTTCTTCTGATTGGTTGTCCCTATTTTCTGCTATAACTTTTGAATCGTTTGACATAGAGAGTCGTGGGTGGTGTCATTTCTGATATGCTTATGGGGGACGGTGGCCATGTGTGCGCGGGCCCGTTCATCGCTGCTTGCAGCTTTAATTGTTCATTTTATATCTGCTGCATTTGTGGCATATTTTAGGCTCTTTTCAAGACATTTGTTATCATTGTAAAGCTGATGATATTCAGCTTTACATTCCCTTTGAACTTCAGGATGTTTTTAAGATCTTGCTTAGGTGTTTGGATTCTGTCAGGAGTTGGATGAATGACAATTTTCTTCAGCTGTATGATGCAAAAACTGAAAAACAGATTTCTCCCCAAGATAGCCTAGAACAGGGGTTTTCAATTCCGGTCCTCAGGCCCCCCTGCCCTGCTTGTTTTAGATGCTACCCTGCTTTCAGCACACCATGATACAAGAAGCTGTGTCATCAACAGAGTTGTACAGACCTCGATGACAAACTAATGAGGACCATTAATTAGAATCAGGTGTGTTGATGCAAGGCAACATCTAAAACATGCAGGGCAGGGAGTACGAGGACCGGAATTGAAAACCCCTGGCCTAGAGACTCTTGGTCCACTTGCCTCATTTATTAAGCCCTCTGTGAGAAACCTCAGGGGTAACTCTTGAATCTGTTTTGTCTTTGGATTCTCACATTAAATCACTTGTTCATTTTTGTTTTAATCATTAAAAAAAATATTGCCAGGCTAAGTCCAATTGTGTCATGATCTGAGATGGAGATGTTCATTCATGCTTTCATTTTATCAAGTTTCGATTATTGTAACTTGATTTTCACATATTTAAGTAAAAAAAAATCACTGGAACATCTTCAGGTTGTCAAAAACACTGTTGCAAGACAAATAACAAAATCTACCCAGTTTTCACATGTAACCCCCCCCTTAACAATGCAGCTGCAGTAACTTCCTTATCACCACAGACCCCGTTTAAAAGTCTGGTTTAAATATACAGAACTTTAAATGATCAGGCACCAATTTATATTAGAAACCTTTTGCAGCCTTACAGCCCCAGCAGGTCCCTGAGATCACATGACCAGACACTGCTCGTTATGAAACAAACAAGGATGAAAAAACTAAAGGGAACTCCCTTCCTCTCAGCCTGAGATCTGTAGACTGTGATCTTTTTTTAAAAAGCAACTAAAAACACACCTTTTCAAACTTGGTTTTGCTTAGTTTTTATTTGTTTTTATATTTTATGTTTTTTCCTGTTTTATTGTGAAGCAAGATTTTTATCTTGAAAGTTGCTATAAAAATAAAATGTTACTTTTACTTACTTACTTACAGGTCAAGTGTAAAATCCCAAGAAGCTATAAGAAGGCCACACATAAATACCGTGTATAAAGAAGAGGTGACCAAACACTTCCATCCCAATATTAAACACTTGTTAATAAGCTTTCCGGCCCTGCAGCAGAACTTCTGACAAAATGGACAGAAACGGATTTGTCCTTATGCTAAGCCTTAAACTTGTGTGATTGGATGGAAGGACAAAGCGTAGCTTTTGTTAAAAAAAAAAAAAAGAAGAGAAGGGGGGTTGATCTATCCAGCACTTTAAAGCATCCTAATGAATAATTCAGTGTTATCATTCAACTTGATGCTCAATTATTATGTTTTTCTTCTTTCTTCACACGTGAAGGACCCCAGCAGACAGGGGGTATCATACAGGGGCACCTTAGGGGAAGTAATGTGCACACAGGGACAAAACAAGAAAGGCTACAGCGCAGTCACTCCTCTGTCAGCTTGATAAATATAATGTGTCACCAATTAAAAACTCATTGCCATTCTTTAATTCAGCCAAGGCCTTGTTAACCGCTCCCTGGCAGGGAGGCTGCCGGAGTAGCCGCGGCTTCTCCGACCAGCTCCACCATAATAGAGGCCCCTGCTTTCCCATCCTTTTTGAACTATTACCGTCCCTTTGGCATGTAAATAAGACATTCATTCGGCAGCACGTTTCCAATAGAAAAAAATGACCATCGATGTCTTTGATTTTCATCTTTTTTGCCATGGGAAAACAAAGAATTCTATAGTTTCAGATTTTTATTCAAAAAATAAAAAAAACACCCTTTTTGGGCCTTTCTTTTGGAGCATTCTCATGCTAATCATGTTGACTCAACTTTGTGCAACGTGGCTATACAACCCATATGAACCCTAGCAGGAGTCCATTACAGAAATACCATTTAGCAAGCTGTTTCTGTGAGAAAGTCAAATGTTTGAGGGGGTTTTTTGTAGTGGCCAGGGACAAGGGTCTCAGAGGAGCAGCGGGAGTCCTGAAAGACTTCAGTGAAGATAAAGGCCACTCAGGTCTGAGATAGTTCCCAGCTGAAGTTAAAAGTGTTGAAAATGTAGAAAAGCAGGTTTTTCTTAGGCAGTGTCTGACTTCTTGTCAAGCATGACTGCTATGCTATTTAGCATCTTTCTTCTCTGACACTTGATAAGTGAATGTCATTAAGCCTTTTACTGACACACAAAAAAAGAAATCTCAAATGAAAAACCGTTTCCACTGATGCTTTTTATTTAAATTCCTCTTGGTGTTTGTGGATATGCAACTGTAGCAAACAGCACGCTATGGAAGGATAAAGCACTATATTGTGACGAAAACGCACATAAATGTTTAAAGATCTGAAAAGATTGTTCGAATCAATTTTCCCAAGCAGGACTCCAAAACCAATCAAAAGATGTCATCTCAACAGTGAGTCCTGGGCCTCCTCTGAGTGGGACATGTCCAAAACACCTCAACCGGAAGGTTTCCAGTAGGCTTCGTGACCAGACGTTACACACCTCACCTGGATACCTCTGCTTGAGGAGCAGTAATCCTACTCTGAGTCCATATCAGCTCCCTTTTCCCCACAACTGACCAACACAATGTCCTTATTGCAGTGGATGCTCCCCCCAGTCCATCCATCAATCTGCTCTGTTTTGCCCCTATCTATTAACAGAACCAGTTGATTGTTGAATTCCTCTACTTGAGGGAGCAAATTAGTCCCAATCCAGACTGGAAAACCCACCCTTTTCAAGCAGTGCATGTTCATATAAATATGCTTAAGACCACTCAATCAGAATCAGAAAGTCTTTATTGTCTTTGTACATGGGTAGTACAATGATATCAGGAATTCTACTCTTACTGTATGTGCTGCTTTTAATATATAAATTAGCTGGCCTCCAGCAGGAGGGTCCCCCCTTATGAGCCAGGTCCTGCTCAAGGTTTCTTCCCTCCTAAAGGGGAGTTTTTCTTGCCACTATTTGGCTTAAGGTTTTTCTCCCACTAGGGGAGTTTTTACCTGCCATTGTTTATGTTATGTTTATGAAATAATTGCACGGGAGTCATGTTCTGGGTCTCTGGAAAGCGCCTAGTGACAACTTCTGTTATACTAGACGCTATATAAATAAAATGTAATTGAATTGAATTGAAATAGACATGCAGACAAAAAAAACATAAACCCAGTTCTCATAAGATGAATTAACTGCAAAAAAAAAAAATGTTGCTAGCTCCGGTTTGTAGTTACCCAAAGACACACAATAGTGTCTGTCTTTTAGTCAGAACTCCAACCAGGCAAGTGCTGTGCCAGAAAGTCCCACCCAGTCCGTCAACTGCTCTATCAAGATGTTATGGCCGACTGTGTCGAATGCAGCACTGAGATCCAGTGAGACCAAGACTGAAATGTTGCCCATATCTGTATTAGAGCGGGTGTCATTAAGGACATTTAGTAGAGCTGTCTCAGGGCTGTGGGCGCAAACCTGACTGGAAGACATCAAAACAGTGTCATTTAGTGTCAGGATGTTATACAGCTGTTGAAAATCAGCTTTTCCTATCATTTTACTAAGAAAGGGTAGGTTTGATTCAGGCCTATAGTTGTTTATAAGTAATCTGTCTAGACTATTCTTTTTAAAAGTGGCTTAATGACGGCTGTTTTTAGGCACTGTGGTAAGACACCTGAAAGCAGAAACATATTTACAATCTCTAGCAGATCTAAGGCCATACAATGTGCAACACTTGCAAAAACCCTCTACAAACCCTGCTGGCAGAGTATCAAGGCAGCTAGTGTTGGAATTCAGGTGATGTATGATCTCATCCAAGTTCTTATGAGTGATTGGATAAAACTGTGTCATGGTTTCTCTCAGTGGACACAGAGGCAGCAGTTATCCCGTGTCTAGCATAGGAGCACTGACTGTCTGTTTTTCTGAATCTTGTCAGTAAAGAAAAAGGCAAACTTATTGCAGGCACAGGTTGGATAGAAGTTCAGGTTCTGTTAATTTGTCAACAGTAGTTAACAAAGTACATGCATTATTGTTGTTTTGGGAAATGACATATAGAAAATATGATTGCCTTTAATTCTTTAGTTTTAGCTGTCTTCAGTATTGGATTGTTTAAGGAGCACTACTCTGAGGGTTTTTTGCATCTCATGCCTGTAGTTGGACACAACAGTGGTATCATCAGCATATTTAATGATGTGGTTAGTGGGGAACACTGGTGAACAGTTAAAGGTGTACAGTGAGTGGAGAAGAAGACTCAGCACACCTCCCTGTGGTGTGTCAGTGGTGAGTGTGCAGGTGAACAAGAGGTGAGAGCTGTGAAAACCTGTGTTTGTCAGTTTTTTATCCTTCTACAAAAGGGGGAGGCCCAAGGTCAAATGCTTCCCAAGAGAAAATCAGGTATGACAGTATTGAAAGTAGAGCTTTAGTCCACAAAGTGCAACCTGACATAACTGCACCTGTACTCCAAGTGATTCAGTGCAGAAAGTGAAGTGATGGATATGGTATTGTCTGTGGATCTGTTGATTTTGTACACAAACTGGTAAGGATGAAAGGAAGGAGGGAGACTGGCTTTTTGTGTTTGACCACTGGCCTCTCAAAGCACTTTGTAACAGTCTAAGGCCACGTTTACACGTAGCCGGGTATTTACAAAAACGGATATTTTCCCCTCTACGTTTTCAAAAATATCCTCGTTTACACGGACCCGCATGAAAACGCTGTTAACGTCATGCCAGCCAATCAGAATCCTGGAAAAAACATCAACAAATGACACGTGTAACTTCCAGTTAAGGCTGATTTATGGTTCCGCGTTACACCAACGCAGAGCCTACGGCGTAGGGTACGCGGCGACGCACACCGTACGGCGCGCTTCGTCGCGTACCCTACGCCGTAGGTTCTGCGTCGATATAACGCGGGACCATAATTAAGGCTTTACTTCCAAGACGGAACGAGAGTCTGAGAGAATTTAAAACAGGTAAAATAAAATCAAATATTGACGGTGGCCAAACTAATTGTAAACACAGGTCGCACTCATGACGCTGGTGAGTTTCTGGTGCATAATGTGACGTTCTGAAGCTTAAATCTCAGTTTTCCTCTGTTTTCCTCCGTTTTCCTCCGTTTTCCTCTGTTTAGACGCAAACGTGAAAACTGAGTTTTTGAAAATCTCCACTTTGCCCGGAGTTTTCAGAAATGATCGTTTTTGGGGGCTTTGAGCTGCGTTTTCGTGTAAACGAACGGCCAAAACGCATGAAAACGCCTCCGTTTTTGCTCCGTGTAAACGGGGCCTAAATGAGGGTCACAGGTCTGTAATCTGACAGGTTGCTTGTAGATATTTTTTGGGGGGGCAGAGGAGATAATAGATCATTTAAGAGAAGGTTTATGGCCTGTCAAAGAGACAGATAGAAGATTTTGGTGAAGACAGTAGAGTTCATTACAACATGTCCTGAGTATTATCCCAGGTACTCAACCAGGACTAGTTGCCTTTTTAGGAGTGATTCTCACTGAACCCCATTGTAATCCCATTGAAAGTCGAGTGATGTATCAACTGTATGTATAAACTGTTGAGCTCCGCCCCCATCAATTGCTGTTGTTGATGTTTTGCTCCATCTGTAGTTGGTGAGATGATGTAATCCTTGCCACACCCTTATTGGGTTATTCTCCTTCACCTGGGGCCTCATTTAAAATGGACTGCGTCATACTAAAAGTGCACGTACGCTCAAAAGCCGAAAATGCCGGGCGCAAAAAAAAATCCGGATCTATAAAACCGCGTGCACGCAGACTTCCACGTAATTCTCTTTATAAATCACAGTCCAGCTGGAAGGCTGCGCACGTGAATCCGCCTGGTATCCCCGCCCTCTACACGCCCACTTTCTACCGAAAATGGAATCATTTTGCATATGAATGAGCCTGCTGAGCATGCGCAGTGGCTTCCTGCAACCTGTTTGGCTTCAGAATGAATGAATGAACGTGTCGAGCCACCGTGCCACTGAATTTCACTGAGATCTGAGATCTAGATGTTGTTGATGAGGAGGAGGACAGGAAAACCACATTATTTTGTTGTCACAGTAAAAGTAGAAAAATAAATAGTATAAAATAAAGAGAGTGAGTGGCAGCACGCCGTTGCTGCGCGGAACGCCGTGAGTTCCCCGGTGCAACAGGGGGACACACGTCCCCCCGTCTTTTCAAAATCATGTTTATTTTCCCCTTACTTTTTACAGTTTAAAAACTAACGGTAGGCTCAGCCTTAAATTGCAAATTATCAAGACACTGTATGAAAGCGATACGAGAACGGCCCCGCAGCCCTGCTTCACCACCACCCCCCACCACCAGTTCCCCGTGTCTTAAGTAAATTCTTACGGGAGGGTCCTAGTTGCCATAAAGATAAGCAGATTTTTCGGTTAGTTTTTTCTTTTTAGATCCGAGGATTTGCGTAGAAGGCGGCTTCCGCAACTTTCAGGCGCTTTTTCTGCGCAAGCAAGCTTTATAGATGAGGCCCCTGGTCTTCAATTTTCTCTTTGAAGGTCAGTTTGGCAGCTTTAATCCACCTCTTCAAATTAACTGTGGCAAAGCTATATTGAGCGCAGTCCCCTGACCTGGATGCCCCGTCACGCTCGAGGAGAAGCTTGTATACTTCTGAATTCATCCAGACTGGAATTTTTTTATTAACTTTCACTTGGCTGATAGAGGTTTTGATGTAGAAAAAGCACAGTCTCTGTATATTCCTGAAGACCCTGGGTTCAACTAAGGATCGCTCAGTTCTTGAAACACAGTTGTAACCATGTTGTAACAGTGTTACAAGTCTGTTACAGTCTGCAGGGATTTGCAATTCGCGTGACTGGGGCGTAAGTTGAAAGGAGGACCAGTAAGAGGTAGTCTGACAGAGCCAGATGTGACACTTGGACTGTAGGTGGGCATGTTTTACGTTAAATTATGCATCATCCAGTGTGTGGCTCAGTTCACATACTAAATAAACTGGGGAAGCAGTCTTTAATCATTTATGACTGAAATCTCCAACTAGAGTATGAAAACCGTTGGGATAAGAACTCTGCTGTTTATTGAAGATGAGCCAATGACAAATTAACATCAGCATCAGGTGGTATATAGACAGCTGTAACCACTGCTACAGTTTGCTCCCTGGGAAGGGAAATTGTACTGACAGCGATTCTCAGGTGGGAAAAGTGTGACTGTCAGTGGTCCAACTCTATGTTCGATGTCACCAAGTCACTCTGGATCGCACCTTACAACAAAATATCATTGGATATTAAAACATTTTCTTAGTCCTTGATCCTAAAGCCCATAATTGTGCCATGACAGTACCAAAAATGTGAAATGTATGGCTTAATAAATTAGAGAGTTTGTTTAAAGATTAAACAAACTTAAAGTCACCCTCTCTGTCCAGGTGTGCATGCTGTTTATTGAGTCATTTGATGAGTAAGATACTGTATTGGGGCTTATTTTTCCCACCTGTATTGTGATATACTGTTCTGAGCAATGAGGAATGAAAACAGATTTTGAAACATTTCCAAGTGCTGAACTGTGGGATGTTTAAGGGTCTTCCCACTGAGAATGGCCCAGCCTCTGAGGGACACTCAGAGGCTGGGTCATTTCCACAGAAATGCTGGTATGTAACATATTCCTTTCAACAAATGAGCCAGGTCATTTGGAAACATTAAAGTACAGAGTAGAAAATAAAAGGAATGCAATGTGAACATCTGAATGAGCCCAAGACTTCATCTTCATCCCCATACAACCCCACGACCCCTCCCTCTCCACTCTCCCTGCTCATTATCCCTGTCAAACAGGCCCAGAGCCCACTTGGCACAGCCTTGTGGGCTTAATTGAATTAGACATACCCGCTTGTTTAGGCATTGTGTGGTGGCATGAGAATCTCACAGCCATCTCTAGGAAGGTAGAAGAAAGGAGAGGGACCAGCAACACTTGTCGGGAGATCTAAGGGTTGGAGCCTCTCTGGGGTGGAAGATCTGCGGCAAAATAGAAGACCACCAGTCTCCCATCGTGCCCCAGCTCAGTGCCAAGTGAAGGGGTGTCAGTTCACTGAACGCAGAGGTGTGGCAAAGCACCAACTCCCCAACAAACTGTGAAACCTTTGATTTTATTGTGTGTAGAGCTGTAGGAACATTTGCCAAGTTACTTGTAAAACAGTATTCAGTAACAGGAAAAGCTATAAATTAATATATCAATAACAATATATAACGGGTAGGAACATACTGGGCAAATCTATGCACAATGAAGGCTGAGATTTGCTAATTTTCTTGATTCTGGGTACTATTTATATTTGCATTTTTGTGTTTTTATCTTGAAATAATGTATATCTTTCATCTGTTGTTATTCTTGTAGGCTTATTCTGAAACCATTTGATGCAACTTTTGACACCAATGTCTACACTTATCGTTCCAGCTTAACCCTCCAACTTCAACATTTTCCATCTACCGCCTGAAAAGATAAGCTCTGATATTGGTGGCTGATTTTAAAGTCAAGAGTCACTCATTTTGTGATAAGAGATTTCTTACTTTCTTTATATTTTTGCTTTAAAATGGAAATAAGCCTGTTCTAATACGATTGCCCTTTTCCTTTTATGGAGATGGGTTCTAAATGGACGTGGTACAAGGGGATGCCAAGAGACTGTGACTACATAATGTCACCTCCCTAACCCTCGGGGTCAGGGCCAGATTGACACTATAACCCACATCCCTGATCCTCCTTCAGCATCTTTAGAGATGCACCCGGCCAGCAGTAATACGGCCCGCACTTTATTCATTTAGGGATCAGCCAAGCTGAAAAGATAAGCTCTGAATAATCAGAGCCCATGGACCACGAAGAATCTGATGGGGTATTCTAGACTCTAACTTTCTCCCTCTCTCTCCTCCTCTTTCTTTGCACTCATATAACTGAAGGACACCTCTTGTTAGATTCAGGCGGCCAGATGGGGCGAAAGAGGAGTGGGATGATCTGTGTTGCTTTAGAGAGGGGTGTGATGCCGGCTGCAGGGACCTGTCACTCACGTGCAGGGGGAGGGATTGTGCAGCCCAGTGAATCCTCCACAGCCACCAGTGGACAAGATGGAGCTGTGTGTGGACACCAGACAGCCAGACAGTACACCATCCTGCCTCCTTTTCAGCCTTTTTCTTTGCCTCTCTCATGGCCTCATGGGCTCTTTATTCTGATCTCAGAAACAAGAAAAAAGAAATATCTTGAGCAGTCCCAAGGCAAATCATTTGGTTTTTAGACAATTTGATTATGAACTTCCTTTTACTTTTTTTTCCAGATAAAACATATTTCAGGCTAACTATGACATAGATAGCATTGATTAGTTAAAAACCTTCTCTATAGCTAAAGTGCAAGCAATAATTCTTACAAAACAGTTGCTTCACAGTTGTAATGATAAAAGTATGCCCTCGATGAATCCATACAGTGTTAACACGTTTATGGACCCTAAGGGATAGGGATACTTACAGTCACTATATATATATATATATATATATATATATATATATATATATATATATATATATATATATATATATATATATATATATATATATATATATCCATATAATGGGGCAGAAACAGCTACTGAAGCTGTTGCCAAGAACACAAAGTTTTATGCTGACGTGTTTGTTTGACTTACAGTTTTACTGAAAAAAAGCTAATTCATGCCCTCCGGGTTTGTGCAAGGGTCCCTGTGGGTTTGCGTGATGTAAATATCCTCATCTGTCCAAGAACGTGTGTCAAAACCCCAATGCAAACTTTTGCGTGCAGCTTGAGTATACACAGATCAGTCATAACATTATGAGTAGTGACAGGTAATGTGAGTAAACTGTTCATCTTGATACAGTTCAATGTTCTGCTGGGAAAACCTGTGACCTGGCATTTGCATGAATTTCACTTTGATGCTTGTCACCAAACTAAAAACTTTTTCAGACCAAGCTGAAACCAGAACACCTTTTTTTTTAAGTGCTCAAAGAGTCTGAGGTGTTGATTTGGTCTCCAGTCTGTCGGTACCAATCTGATGTGACCTGATGGCACCTGTGGGGCAGTAACTCATTCTATCTGAAGTTTGCGCTCTAAAAGGAAACTCCCATCAACTTCTCGAAGGGTGCCACAATTATGGGTGCTTGCTATGGCCATATTCTTAAAACCTTGCTGGGATTTTCCGCTCAGCTTTTTTGTTGCTAGAAAACCAATGTTTGAAAGGTTCACTGCGCTGCTTTTGTGGTGAGCTGATTATGTGATTTTTTTTTTTTGGTAGTAATTCTTACACTTTTTTAACATCTGTTATGAAGAGTCATGTTTCCATGTGGAGGGGGAAAATGAAGATCAAGCAAAAGAAAACTAAAGCGGTTTCTTTTGTTGACCGTTGGGGAGATTTAAATCAATGTTTATTAAAAAATAGATTAGAGAATAACAAGATTGAAGGAGGAGGGGTCACAGCACTTTCTTACAGCAAACTATTTAATACTGGGCCTCTTACTGTGAAGAAGCATTTGTGCGCCACCTGGATATAGAAGTGTTGATTTGTATGCCATTTGCACTAGATTAAAACTGTAATTTGTGAAGTGAAAATTCCACCACAAATTGTTTACCCTATTTCAGCAAATACTGCAGTCATGAGACAATTTTGATCCCATGTGAAATTCATTGATTTGTGGCTGGGATTTCTTTTTTGGACCTCTTTCCTGTCATGAATATGACAGATGTGGTTTATTTCACTGCATAAAGCACAGTGATATAGTATTTTTGGTGGGCAAAAATGTAAAGAAATGAATCAACATGAGGCTCATGCAGAGGTGCATGAAACACGAAGTCTAGATCTGCAGAATGGGTGACAATGCGATGAATACTTGCGTGGCTGCATCACGCGCAGTAGAGTAGAGACTTTTTGTCTTACTTAAAGCACAAAGCTTCTGACAGCCCAAAACCTTTAGGCTTCAATTGAAAGTCCCGGGAACATTTACCATTAAGTTTACTGTTACCCCTGGCATCTTAAGCACATAAGCAGATATGGCATTTTCAGATTTTTCATGTGTCATAAAGTGAGATATAGTAACTGAAACCTAACTCTTGAGTGTCTCATCAGGCACCCATCCATCCATCCATCCATCCATCCATCCATCCATCCATCCATCCATCCATCCATCCATCCATCCATCCATCCATCCATCCATCCATCCATCCATCCATCCATCCATCCATCTTCTTCCGCTTCATCCGAGGTCAGGTCGCGGGAGCAGTAGCCTAAGCAGGGAAACACAGATTTTCATCTCCCCGGCCACTTCGTCCAGCTCATCTGGAGGGAATCCCAAGACCCGCTCAGGGCAGCCGAGAGACATAGTCCCTCCAGTGTGTCCTGGGTCTTCCCCAGGGTCTCCTTCCAGTGGGACATGCCTGGAAGAGCTCACCAGGGAGGCGTCCAGGAGGCATCCTCACCAGATGCAAAACCCACCTCATCTGGCTCCTCTCAATGTGGAGTAGCAGCAGCTCTACGCTGAGCCCCGGAATAATGCTTCCAAACGTATTGTCTGGGATATTCTGAGAATTACTGTAGTTGCATCATCTGCTTAAAAAAAGTCCTGTTAGCGTGAAAGAAATAGACAAACTCTAGATCTACTCGATAAAGCAGCCAGAACTCTCTGAGAGACAGTTCAAAATTGGTAATTTCTGTGTCCTTTGTAGTTAATGACCCCTTAGTCAAAAAAGTAATTTCTCTGCCCTGCGTGGAAGACACCAGAACAGACAGACAGGCCATCATTAGCAGTATCGTGCAACAATGAGCTAGCGGTGGGGAGGCCACAGCTATATTGGTAATGTCGGGCCCCAGGTCAGCTTGGTCCAGAGCCAGTGGAAGCTCACGCTGTGCTCTGCCCGTCCAGTGTTGTCATAATAGAGCACTTTTACTGTTTGAAGGGTGAGAGAAAACAAACCCGCCTGCAGCTTCCTGGAAAAAGGCACAATAACAAGACCACACACTCATTTCTCATTAATCAGAAGCAGTTATGATTTTACTGTTTTATCCTACCCTCTCACACCTTCTTAGATGATACGGAGATCCCAACGGTTAGTAAATTGTCGCGGCAACATTTGCTCCAAACTGGGACATGTTGAGGATTGCATGCAGCTTAAAGGTTTAATCACCATAGATCTACTGTTGAATGCCAATAGAAAATGTTTTCTTCCCATATGCACTAGTGATTACTAATACAATAATAAAAAGTTGTTGACAGGCTGCGCTGCAGGGAGTAGCAACATTTATTCCAGAGAAATATCCTCCAGTTATTTCCCTCCCTTTGTTGGCCTATACTCCTACAGTAGCCAGGCAGCGTTAAACATAATAATCCCAATAATTACAATAACACCAGACGCCGCGCATGGCATTGAACAGGGCCGTATAGCATGACAAGCTCAGACGAACCTGCAGCCACTGAGTAAAGCAAAATATTTTTCTTTGCCCAATCACATGGGCACATTACTTCCTGTCCTGGAGACGGTGTCACCCAGCGGCTCCATGTTTTCCATTAAAACTTGTTTCCTGTGTTGTGGGACATTTTTATTGGTAATAATGAAAAGAAATATACGCTCACACAAAGCCCTCACTGATGCCCTGTTTACAGTAGTGAACCAAACATGATTTTCAGCAAGAAGGAACAGAGAACATTGGTTCTCGAACAGAAAATTAGATTACTGCGAACATGAACTTTGCTTTTTAAATCATCTGATAGCTCATCTGGGGTCCAAACAGAGAAACATTGATAAAAAAGTGATTGGTATTTACTGGTTAGACAAGCATAGCTAGTTTTTAATACATTTATTCATAGTTCAATGTAAACTATTGCCTATTGCTTAAACAATAAGACTTTTAAAAAGTTGTTGCAGATATTTTCATCCTTTTCATCCAATTTAACAAGTTTTTAAACATCCTTTCTATCATTTAACCACCTGACTCTGAGTGACTGATGAATAGGCGATGTGTAGACAACTGGAGTGGCCCATATTATAAATCAATGGTGGTTTGTAATTCTCTTCATTTAAACAAAGGGCAAACGAATAAAAACTCATTAAGATGACATGTGAATTGGCAAACAAACTGTTTAATTTGTGTCTGCCGTCTGAAGGCGGCTTTCTCCCAGTAGGGTTGGGAGCAGCTCAAATTTACATCTGATTGGAGTTTAATGGCCCATGGCCGCTTTTACTGAACGGTCACTATGGCGACCAAGCTTTTCTCAAGATTTTCCACAGAGTAAAATGTCCTTTTTTTGTCCATTTGAAATGTGTCATGCAAGCTAAATGGGGCTGGGGCTTGTATGTATCAATTTGTTTCTGTTGCGGGGCCCATGGCAGCTCCGCAATGAATATATGGGCCATTGAATCCTCACGCACAATGGCTGCAGCTGATGCTGTTGCCACAGAGACACGCCCACACAAAGGGTTGGAATGATGACATATGGTCCAAACCTGCCCAGTCGGTGGACCCCCAATAGGTCGACTGCATTGACAGACAAAACCTCACGTTAGCCATTTATCCGTGCTTACTCATTTCATGGTAAGATAAACTTTTTATAAAGTTTCCACAGCCCATGCACAAGAAGCAGACGAATGATGAAAAAGCCACCATGTAAAGTGGGGGGAATACATTATTAAGTGATTAACAAAGGCTTCTTTACCACCTGCTTCTACATTAATACGGACATTAAAGGCCTCTTTTTTTGTTTAAGGTGAAAGAAGGGAGATGGAGGCAAAAAGCATTAACTTATAGACTTAGAGACTTACTGAGGCAGATGTCAGTAGAGCCAAACTCATTTCTCTTGCTTCTAGATTTATCTCTGTTAATAACATACTTTTTTTTTTTATTTGTAAAATGAAAATATAAAAAAATTATAAATTAAGTACACGTTTCTAACCCTTCTTAGCTGAGACGTTCAAATGCATTTATTTATCAGTTTGTTTTTTTGCTCTTTTCCTTTCTGGGAAAGGAAAACACTTTCACGCTAAGTTCATGTGTATAATTGTGCACTTTCTTACAGTCTTTCTTACATAGTTCATAAAAGTCTGAGATGAATGTAACACAGTTTAAAAGTAATATTCAGATCAGATATTGTGTGCTGATCTACTTTATACAAAGTACTACTTAGAGCAGCTAAAATATTCTTTGTTAACGAAAATACATAGTCTGAGCATGCAAAGCTCACAATTTACAATATTTAATCATCTTATTCAACATGTATTTTATCTATGTCATTGTTTATTTCAACAAAAATAAGTCCTTCAACACAAACACAAAAGTAGTGAGAGTGGAAGTCCCTCAGAGTCATGATTTAATCAGAGAAGATAAGCGTGAGTGTGAACGAGACATTGAAGTTGACTTAATCATTTAACATTAAAATATGTGATGATGAAATTGCCAGCTGTGCAAAGTGGAAGGTTTTTCTATAAGCACACAGGATACAAATCATCTTGGGACTATGCAGATGTTCTACTCATAGATCCATTTAGGGGTGTAATGTATCTAATCCAGTTTAGTTGCTTATTTGTGTTTAGATGTACAACACGATGAGGTGAAAGACTTCCCCGGTGACATGAGGGGAAATTCTTGACATTCTTAACATTCTTGGCCATGTCCAAACAGAAAAGAGTAATTAATTACTTGATGACATCCATCCATTCTTGCATCTATTTGGCAAATGCTCTTCAGTCCTATTGAGGGTCTGCTGGTGCATTTGCTGCAATCAGGCAAAAAGTGAGGTAGATACCGAGCACCAGTCCATCACAGGATGCTTGATTACATTATCAGCTAAAAAGAAATTAAACCCTGCAGTCTTGTTGTTAATCATTTAAATCCCTCTGGTTGACGACTTTACCTTTGACCAAATAACTACTTTCTGATATTTTACACAAATTTGATTTATTATGGAAAACATGTAATCAAACAGACTTTTAATTTGAACTTTTAGTTAGCCTTAAATTCCAATACACAATTCGTCTTGTAAAGGTCAACAGTTACCAGTTTACAAACTAATTGTTGTCAAGTTGGCTTTGACCATCCTTTACAAACGCTACAGAATCACACACCATAAATCCTGCCTCTTTCCTTTAGTACAAAAACTAAAAAGTACTAATACTGTCCAGTAATAAACTGCAACACTCTCACGTCTCAGAACTGCGATAAATATTTTATGCTTCACCTTCAAGATGACAAAAGCCTAACGTGGATGAAGTCATATTAACAGATGGGCATTTTCTCAATGTTGGCATGTGATCTGCTTTTCAGAGTTGTCAGGCAGTTTGAGTGATTAAATAAATAAACAGTGCTGTCCAAATATTCCTACTTCATTATTCCTACTGTTTTTATCTGTTATTTGGGGTGCTAGCCAAATGTGTTTCACAATGCTTGAGCCAGAAAACTAATATGAACCGATATGGCGGGTAAAAGTTACAGAAAACAAAAAGTGCAGAATTATACAAAATAATGCATGTGATGTTTTAATTTACATTGAAGCATTTAAGTTTAAGTTTAAACATATCAAAAACCCAAATAATTAAGCTACACATGTTAAAAATGACAAAACTGAACTCCTAATGAACTAATTTCCTGCAAATAATGCCTTATTTATATGAATTTTCTTTCTTAATATAATAATGTAGGGATTACTGCTCGATTCTGCACAGCAAAACAAGTTCCTCACTAAATATTTGATATGTCAGTCTACTGTAGTCCTTCTGGAAGCTTGCTTTAATTACACATGTGAGTTTTCATCCCCCAAATGTTTTTCTTAATACTAATAATATTTGTCTGACATATTCTGTTTCTTAACTTGAATTAAAAAGCTAGGTCGTGAGTATGCTATGTTTTTGGCTACAGATGATGTAATCAGGATTTACTTCAAATAGAAGACGTTTGAGGTGAGAAATATTTCAGGAGGTTTAACACAAAAAGGAGAGGTCTTTAGAAGTAATTTTCATTTGTTTTAATTCAGTTGACTAAATTAAATTCAATAAGACATTTATCCCAAAAAGGAAGATTTTTTCTTGCACTCTCTTCAAAGTCATTATAGATGGTTATGTGGGCCCCACTGATCTCCAGATCCTCTGAAAACTTTCTTTTTTTTTATTTTATATTTTTATCCCTGATTTTTCCCACCCAGGGCTCCTACCTAAGTCAGTCCTGGGCATTGCTGTCCCTTTACCAACCCCGGGAGGGCCCTAAACCTGAAGAGTGAGCAGGCCGCTTCTTTTCACCCAACAGGGTGGGGCTTCTCCGGCTGGAAGTAGCATGTGGAAGGATCAGATCCTCCCCACCCCATCGGACGCCCCGGCTGGCCAGAGGGGGCTGTATAGCCCAGTCTGCATGGTCTTGTGAGGGTAGCTCACATTAGCTACCCAAAGGAAAATGGGGAGAACATGCAAACTCCACACAGAAAGGCCTTTTCGCTTTTTTTCTTATCATTGTTAATTGATTGGTTGATTTTATGTATTTTTCTTATTTATGTGTTTTCTTATTTTTTTGTTTTTGTATAACATTTCTTTGGATTTTTTTAGTTTCAAGGTGGTACCAAGGTCTTCTAAATTCATGTGTCAAATATGATACACATGGTGTTATAGGGTTATTCACTTTGTTCATTTTTTTGGGGGTTGTTTTTTTTAAGTCGTTTCTGTCACTACAGCAGATGAATGCAGATGAGATTGCACTCTCCCTAACATCCCATAGAAGATATGCAACATCTCCCTAAATACAGGCAAGGGGCCTCAGCTTCTGCAAGAAATACAGTCTGATCTGGCCATTCTTGAAGACAGCATCGCTGTTGCATCTCCAGTCCAGTCTGTTGTCCAGGTGAACATGGACATATTTATACTGTTCCACTACCTCAACTTCTTATCCCATGATGGAAATGTTGTGCGACCTTCTTCTTCTCTTAAAATCCACATTCAAAATGAGATGATTGTTCTCACTTGATGCCACGAAATGGTAAAGTCTCCTGCCTAAGAAGTGTTGATTCTGCCTTTGTATATAATGTGCAAAAGTTTAGCAAAACCTGGCATACAGTATTTGTGTTTATGTGGTGTTGAAATAACAGAGAGAAGAAATTTGCACATACAGTCTAATTTCAGTGAAGCACAACCCCAAATAAGGAGAATGTAGGAGCCAGTTTTGAAGAAGTGTCATAAGAACTCAGAGAAATTCTTATTAAAACATGTCATAATGTATTGGTGTCAGGGGAGAGAGCAACACAGACGTAAGCATCCGGAAAGAAGCAAAGAAGCTCCAAAAAAAAAAAAAAAATTAGAGCTTTTATCAGTGTTGGGAAATAAGGAGGCCCTTCACATCACAGCTCATCTTCGAAACATGCTGTTTACATTTGCTGAGGATGGTGCAAGAAGGAAAGCTTCAAATGACAGCACATGTGACACTTTCATCCTGAGCGATGACAACACTATACTGCCAGAAGCAGCATTCCCTTCAGCTTTCGCTCATGAGAAACTTCACTTTTGGTCTTTCTGCAGGTTTGAAAACATCCAGCGAGCCACTGTGATTTGCAGGGTACTCTGAAATCCCAGAACCCGCTGTTATGACCAAAGCAGTAATATCCTGGTTGAAAATGTAGCTCTTCTGTGTGTCTCTGCTGTAGTTTTACAAAAACATGTCATAGACATTTAGTTTTGACCCAAAAACGTAATCATTTTTAACAGATTCATGAACCTTTCCATGGTACATATCTCATGTTTAAACATTTGCTCTGTTTCAATAGCAGACTGATAGATGTTTATCCCAGTATGTGTATCTGCTGATGGAAGTACCGTATAGGATTTAACCACAGATGACACCAGTGACACTCACAAATGCATATGAGCACATACACCCATTCATAAAATGCTCCCTACATCCAAATGCGTACTCTGCAGAAGACGGGTCAAGCCATAGTGTCAGTGGATGTCAGCTAAGCTGACAGGGTGAGAGAAAAACCCGGAAGGAGATCTCACCCGGTTTGATTTAGAGGTGACAGGTCCTTCTGGATATGACCTGTCTATTCCCTGACTTCACCCCGTCCGACCGCCAGGCCATCCCCTGCATGGACGCCTCCATTGAATGCTGTCAAAGAGAAGGACCCAGAGGAGAACATTACTGTGTGAGGTCAGAAACCCCCCAGGTGACCTGGGAAAACCCCTCTAAACACTTCAACGAACAAGTAATGTTCACACTGGATCAGATTTAAAGTGACACTTTGCATTCAAATATTGAGCTTTCAGAGCAGAAGCAGATGTTGAACATATTGAAATCTTAAGTAAAATACAGGCTGTGAGGCCAGTCGACGAGGCTCTGGGTCTGATGTTACATTCCTGTTTTAGTGGGTCAGCATAATCTTGCTGAAAAATATACATCACTGTTCCCGACACACGTTTACTCACACACCCTTTTTGTTATCTTATGAGCAGATTCCCACACTTGAGCATGAATGTGCGGACCCCACCCTCAGACCCCACACTGCAGAGCAGTCTGCAGAGCTCCCTTGAATTCACACAGTGATCTAAAAATACCGCGAGGGAGGAAATCCCCACATTCCGCAGCAATGGACCTGCACTACAAAGACATCCAAACAATAAGCCTCTCCCAGCTCGGAATCATCCCAGACAATAAAGGAAGACTGAGGCATCAGAGAGTTGTTTTTCCCGGACAGACTGTTGTGTCTAGGGGTGGAAACCTCTGACCGCCGCTGCTGACTCATGGCGACCGGCCATATGTGAAAGAATAGGCTGCAGCATGGGATGGATACATGTGGGGACCGCCGTCCAAAATGGCACGAGTCCATAAACTGGCAAAGCACGGTGCAGGGATGACAGGGTTACTGACAGCGAGACGTTCGCACAAGTCAGGTCCACTTGCTTCTTGTTCTTGGACTGAACGGTGTATATATACGTCAATGGCACTTCAAAAAAACTGATCGAGTAAATCAATAAACACATGTGCATATGTAAATGTCACGGACATCCAAAGGTTAGACATGTGGCCAACAAACACATGAACCACAAGCATCTTTACCAGGAAAAACAGAATGACTAATTTATGGCCTGTGAATGTTTGAGGCATAGACAGTGGGTGAAAGCCTTAGATCAAATCTCTCTGAGATTCTCGTCCACGTCTTTGTCATCCTCTGTGGGCACAGCAGGGTTCAGATCAGGGTTACTACTCTCCGTCCATTACCTGTTCTACACTGCAAAAAAAATATGAATGAATATGTTCCAGTCAAAATTGTCTTATTTTAAGAAAAAACATATTTCTGCCAATGGGGTGACTAGAATTATTAAAACTATCAAACGTAGACTCTTTTTTTTTTTTTTACTGTCTCAGAAATGAGTTTTTGCAGTGTACTCTTGCCACCCAGTACCGCGTGAACGTAGCAACACCTTTCCCCTTGATTGACAGCTTCACAAAGGAAATAGGACAGAGTGATTTGTCAATGGTTAAAAATCAGCACAAAGAACTATTGATTGGAAGGAGACAAAAAAAAAAGGTCTGGGGACAATGAGTGTGGTTGTGAGATCTCTCCAAAGTGATCAATACGGGAGTTATGCATGAGGGAACCATCCCACTCTCTGTTTATACAGTCAGATACAGAGTAAAGACCAGCTATTGTTCAGCCAGACCAGTGCTGTCACTCAACACAGAGGAGCTCTGCAGGGGGCGGCCAGGCATCTTCACTCCACACGTGCACAGACACCAGCTCTAAACACTCACATTAAGCCAAGACTGCTCAGTCTGTTGCAATGGGTAGTGGTAACACATTTCTAAGGTCATTATATATTGGTTGAGGTTCGTATTTGATTAAACAATATCTTAATTGCTAAGTTCTACTCAACTATTTCTCAAATCATCTGCCTGCATTTTTCTTATTGCTAAGCTTTAAAATGCAAACATTGCAAACAAAATGTTTTTGCTCCTGCTCCTCTGGGAGAGCACAGACGGCTGCAAGAAAATATCTGACACCATCTCTGTACAATACAAAGAAAATTTCAAACCCAACCCGTCCGATTAAGGCAATAAAGGTGTGTTGTTTGAGTGAGGGAAACACTGGGGTTTGACATTGGACTACAAAATAAAAGGCTTTTTTTGTGCATATGCTGACTGTTGCCAGATATTTTCTCAACTGGACCCTGACTAACTATCACTCTGCAACAGGTTTGGAAATTAGAGTGGATTTCAAATGGACCTTCCATCCTGTATTCCAGATCGTAACCAGATTAGATCAGCGTTCACATGCCATCCTGTACTGGTTTGTTGGGGTAAAGTTTAAGCCAAAAGGCAAACATGTCCATTTACTGTATTAGTCAACTTTGCTCATCAGTTGTGGGTTGTGACCAAGGAATAAGGTCACAGATGTGTCTGAAATAAACTTCATGGAGAGATCATTTTCCTTGGTTTTCGATGGCCCCGGTGTACCAGGGTTATAGACGAGGTGGTTAGAAAGAGGGAGGTCATGGATGGATGGATGGATGGATGGATGGATGGATGGATGGATGGATGGATGGATGGATGGATGGATGGATGGATGGATGGATGGATGGATGGATGGATTAGCTGGTGGTTATAACAGATTACACCAGATTGTCCTTTTCCAGGATCACAGGCTGATGAACATTGCTTAGAAAATCATGTTTGATGGCAGGAAATAAATAAAGAATTTATGTTCAACAGCAGGAATGCAAAGTTCTCTATTTCACTACATGTTGGTGTTTTGCTGTGAGACCAGACTGTATTCCAACATCACCTTTTAAAAAAACAGTAAAAGCTCCCTCCAGGAGCATGAGTCAGTAAAATATACTTCGTCCACATTTCATGAATGATCTTTTCACTGCCGCCAAACAGACACATCAATATATTCCGTTTTATAGAAGGATTTGTTTCGTGACAATTTCACACTTTTGTGAGACCAAGATAATTTGTTATGACGTATATTAGAGACAGAAATAGGGAGGGGACGTCAAAGACGGAGTCCGTGTGAAAAGTAAAACCAAAACTGTCTCCATGGCTAAAAGAGAAAATAATAAAATGTCAGGAACTGCAGCCAGGAAATTTCCCAAACATCTTCCAGAGTGACGCCATATCAGAACAAAACTATACCCACAGTACTGACTCCTGACTTATTTCTCCAGACAACCACTGGTGCTCTTTTTGAAAACGCAGAAACCAGTAACTCACAGGGGAGGGGGAGTGACAACTTCCTTAATGAGTGGACTACTGCTAATAAAAATGCGCTCAACAGTGTCTGATGAGCGTCTGCCCCATGCTAATCTTATCACGAGTGTATTCATGGTGAGGCCCGGTCTCTTCAGCTCTGGAAAGCCGGAGATGAAGTGCTTGTGCTGGATGGGCGATCCATCGTGGAGCCATCGGCAGCATCAGACGCAGAGACACAAAGCGGCTGTTGAGGGACTGTTTACCTTCCGTCAGTCTTTTGTTAAGTGCCACTAAAAAGATGTTTGTTATATCAGCAGAGATAAGACTGTGACAGAGGGGGAACTGACGTGCGTCATGAAGCTTGAACATTTATGTTGCGGAACATCTGTATTTCATACACCGTTTAAAGTTACATTATATGGAGCACTTGTTCATAGTCTGCTGAGTAACTTTCTCTACAATACTTTTGTGGACTTTAAAAATGTAATAATTTAAAACTTATTTGATAATGTTTCAAAGGCTGATACATTTCATCATTGGGAGATATTATGGTGTAGATTTACTTAAGAAAAATATATGACTGGACACTTTCTTGAATACGCATTTTTATTTTTGCCAACAAGAATTTTACATATTTAACATTAAAGTGAGAGGCCTAACTGCAGTGAAGTTATCAAACTACAGGTTACTTAAACGAATGGGACTTCCTCTGAAAGGATGGAAATGTGTGTTTTGGTGTGTGTGTGTGTGTGTGTGTGTGTGTGTGTGTGTGTGTGTGTGTGTGTGTGTGTGTGTGTGTGTGTGTACCCAGCTGCACTCTCTGCTGTCTCTGCCCATTCTTTGAGTGCATGTGTTTGCTGTGAGCCCATCCACTTATTGACACTTGTCTCCCCTTCCCCTTGCATGACAATCCAAGCAATAAAATCACGAGTGGAGCACACACTGTTCAACAGTTACCATCAAGAAAACAAGAGCGAAGAGGATGAGTGTTTACCTTCCCATGGTATGAAAAGAGGAGGGAAGGGGACGGGGGGGGCACACATTCGGGCAAATAGAAACAAATATTTTAGCATCTGCTTAGCTTTATTCATCAAAATCTCCAAGTGGGACAACGCTGCACTCAAGAAAGAGAAAGAACGAGTTGATCCAGTGACATAGAAAGGGATAAGAAGGGCATTTATATTTCCAAAAGTTAAGAGCTGGCCACATCTGCAATGAGGATTTGCCCCAATATGCACAGACAGACACACAAAGGACAGCCCATATGAGTATGGAGCAGACAGGACATCCTGTTTAGGAGACAATGCCCCCCACCTCTCTCTCTCTGCAGCGCTAAAGTGATAATGCTCTGGCAACAGTGCGGCTGTCACCACCTCGCCTAACAAGGGTCCAGAGAGGACCACAGGTCTCTGCTCAGCGGGACAGCTGATCAGGAAAGGATGCTTTTCAACACATCCAGGAGTAGAATATCCTCTTGTCAGACATGCAGTCCAGGGACTGCGACTTTCCTTGAGCTTCCAGTAACATGCTGATGGAAAATGCAGAGTGCTGACTTTGCAATGTTGTTAATGCAAGGAAAAAAGAGCTGTTTGTTTTTGGTACATGACAGTCTAATTAAAGAAATACATTTGTTATGAAGGAAATCATTAATATATCACCTTTTGAGTTACGTGGATATTCCCATATCAACTCGTATTCCCATCCTGTATGATCAATGCAGAGCAGGACATTGTTTATCATCATGTAATCACTTTTTTTATGTTTTGCAGAGAGCTCCAGGTAATTCAGCTCTGTTCATGTCCAAATCATGAGTTGAACTGTGAAATTACTCGTCAACTGGTCAGCTAAGGAAACTAAAAACAACTTTTTACACAAAAGAAGAGAGGGATTTTTAAATATCATTGTTGTAATTATGTCATTTACTTTCTCCTTATATCTATATAGGCTATCATTTAATTCCCTCAATCACTGGGAAGACGCGTCCATCCAATATGTGGCAGAGACACAGCCCGGCCAGCTCTCTCCAGAACATGTAACCGTTGTGTTTACACATCTGCTCTGTAGGTCCTAGAGATTCATTTCAGACACTCAAGACAGTAATAACAGTACAGAACATTGCAGAAAAGACCAAACAAGAGCAAAACTGGACGATGTCATAAAAGTGCCCACTGAAAGGTCTTTTGTGCTTCTTTAATAAATCTTCTTTTCTCCAGGTTTAATACATTTACTAATTTCCAAAGTTTTTTTCTTCAGTGTTGTTTCTCTAGCCTCAAATGTACCTGAACACACAAACAAAGTTCTAGCTGTAAGTGACACTTTCTCATAAAAATTGAGAAGCTAATAAATTATAGATGTTTGAAAATGTTCATGTTAATCATAATGAGCACTTTCAGATAGCGTATTGGAATTACTGGCAGAAAAACACAGCGCTTGTAAAAATATAATACACATTTAATTCCCATGATCTGCATATGAAATAGGACAAAAGTCACACAACAACACTTTGCAGCCACACACACACACACACACACACACACACACACACACACACACACACACACACACACACACACACACACACACACACACACACACCAGGATCAGAAGGCTGAAATACAGTCATATAAACAACAGAGACAGACATATGAGTCACACCACCGGGATGATTGTCTTTAGTGTCAAACCAGCGACAAGCCAGAGCATGTAGTGAGACATAAGAGTCACAGTGGAGCAAGCCTCACACGTGCACGCTCACACCATCATGATCAGGGGAGATTTATACACTAGGTGGGGACATTGAGTTATCTCCAAATGATTTCAACTTTTAATTATGATGGGAATTTACTAAATAGATCAACAACAAAACAGAACACAGTATTACACGATTGGGAGATAGTTCATCATCACAACTATCCTCATCAGACTGTAAGATATTCAATCGATGTCTTAAATGCTTACTATTGATTTATCTCTCTCTCTCTCTCTCTCTGCATATATATATATATATATATATATATATATATATATATATATATATATATATATATATATATATATATATATATATATATATATATATATACATATATACGGTATATATATATATATATATATATATATATATATATATATATATATATATATATATATATATGTACAAACAGAAATCTATTCATCTGCCATGTTCTGAGTAGTTTACGTGGTCAGAAAATGTTTTAATTATTTATTTGAGCCATGTTCAGTCAAACCAAATCAGTTTAACTTCTGAAACCCCAAAATAATCCATTTGCGTGATTTTTTATCCTTGAAAACGGTAGTGCATTAAGCTCTGAGGTGTTGACCTCACCACTTCTCCAGGATACATTTTCATGTATCTTACATCGGGACGACACAGTTGAGTACATCTAAGTGCAGCTAAACTTCTAAAATAGAGCAACAGCTGAGGAAGCTGCAGGAAGACATGGCTCCACAGCAGTTACAAATCATAAAATAAAATGTGTCCAGATTTAAAGACAGGGCTCATCCGATGCCATCTTGGAATCTGCAGATAAGGATCATTTTGACCTTTAGCCTCGTCAAAATGACCCTTAACTTCCTGTAGTGGAATCTGCATCAGTGGCAAAGGCTGTAAACCACAGGCCTGGTGCCATGAAACTGAAGAAGCTGCTGAAAACCCAAACCTGGCCGCAGACATATGTGCTGTAGACAAGCGGCGAGGATCAACAGAGACCACTCGGCACCCGGACCGTGTGATATCTGATCCGGCTTGACACGTCCGCGTGCTTCTGCCCACCCTGTCCCACGTCCTCCACCCGCACACTTCCAGCGTCTCACACTCAGCCCCATGGGATAAGTGGTGCCTGGACTATAAATATGAACATATAAACCAGGAGCGAAAATGATCAACAGAGGATGAAGGCGAGAATGGTTCAAACCTAAATGCATAAATGTTTGTTTATGACGTGTCAAGGGGTCTTAATATTAAGCGAGACAAGAATCATGTTCATCAACTGAGTATATCTTTGCCTTATAAGACCCTTCTAAACACCTGCTGATGTGGCCAGTACTTTCATGAGTTTCAGCACCTTTTTTTATCATGTCCCCACTATTCTAAATGTGTCCATCTGTCTTCACGTCCTCTCCCTATCACCCCCTCTGATTCTGGAGAAAACAGGTGCAAGGCGGAGTGTCAAGACGCAGACTGACACTTATACACTCTTCATGCCTGAGGCCTTCTCCAGCCCTGCCTTTGCCTTACCAGAACCTGCGGCCAAAGCCTGCACAACATTTCTTTCTTTCTTAACAGCAAAAGCATCCTTCCTTATGCTGGAAGGAGGAACAAACCACTGCAGGTCTTTGGTTCAGTTACCATGTTACAAACTTTGTGGTAAATGTCTACAAAGTGAGACTATTGCAAATTAAATGTGCTTTTAAATCTGTTGTTCTTTCAAAATGTATCTGTCTGACCATGCTCACTAAATGTGGACGCAGTCGTCCTTTTTCAATGGGCGGACTGACAGGTGAGAACTGGAGTTTCAGCTTTGCATGCGTAAAGCGCGCAGTGCTCACTGTAAGTGCCTGTAGTCGAAACTGCATATAAAAAAACATTAAGTGCTCCATGGAAGAGGGCTAACTCAACAATGGAGTTGTGGATTTGGAGGGAACGAGACGCTAAAAGTTTGGCGGCAATGCTGTGCGCGCGTTCTTCCATTCAGTCGCTAATGAGAATGATAATTTGTGGCTCCTCCGATGACCCCGACTCCTCCTTCCATAGTGACTTCTCCCAGGGGACGTGATTGCGCAGGTCGCAAAGGGACATGATCCAGCCCTCTATAGGAATCTCTTTCATCACTGGAGAGGGGGATTCCCGCCTGATTCGTTTTCATATAATTGTATATAATCCATATCTGCAAAATGCTGCAGGTTTAACCTGAAAATTCAAGTTTGAATATACTGACGCAACCCGGTAGGTTGCAACCTGGGTGCACTTATTTCAGCCTGTTGTTTTTAACTTTAGGGCTGAAGTTGTCAGCTTTTGTTGGACAGCCTTGCACCAATGCGTTCAAACGTCTCAAATTCTTTTGGTTTATTCAGTTTAACATAGTGAAAACAGTGTCAAAGTGGGTTTTCTCTCTGTTCATATTCACCCGTGCGTCTGCAGAGCAGACGCAGCAGCTTTAACCTAATTTGCAAAGCGATTATTTCAACGTGCAGCCATGAAAATATACCGCTGGACCCAAGCCCCCGTCGATCCCTCATGTTTACACCGGACCAGGCGCCCTTCTTGGCGTCCACGTGTGTGTTTGCTCGCCTCCTCACCTCCGCAGAGCGGCTGCACGACCCGGCCTGCCAGCGGGGATTTACTGACTGGCGCGGTGCCCGGCCGCAGGCAGACTAGTTCGCTCGGTTCTCACGACCTCAGCTCCACAAAGGCATCTCTGAACTATTAACTCAGACACGAAGGCAGGAGGAACAACCGCAGAACCCACACACGGTGCCAACTGGTGTTTCAGTATGCGTCTTCGCAAAAGGAAGCTGCTGAAGCATCACTGGCAGGGGAGTTTCGGTATGCCATTTACTGGCGGTGTCATCTGCAGGGCACTGGCACATCGGAGGGTAAAAGTGAGAACGCAAATACACGAATCAACAAGTCGCCTCAACTGTAAAGGAGAAATCGATACCGAGAGACGTCCGAATTATCAGTGAAAAACAGTCATCACAAATCACGTATGCGCATGGAACCTCGTCGACATAGGCTACACTTCCAAGCTTTCATTATATTCGTTCGTTTAAAATAAAAATAAAACAATTCCCCCACAATATTTTAGCAGAACCTCTTAAATCTGTAGAAGCTGCATTAATGTCTGAAAACAGATCAATATGGATCGTTACTCTGTATATATGCGTGTATATAGGCCTAAGTTTAGCCTAAATATTTTGAACTGTGCAAATCAGAGAGAATATTTATGTTTAAAACTATGTGATGGTGGTCTGAACTAGTAACAAGTTTAAAAAGAAAAAAAAAATCTTGGCCTGTAACAGGCAAACGCACCCCAGGCGCGCCGGTGGGGTATCAAATGTTCCGGGGTTTTGACCGGCGGTCACCAGGCGGTAACCTGAGCCCGAGAGCAGGGGCCTGCACACCGCAAGTGGCTGACACACGGCCAGCATGCCCGACACCGAAACACTGCTCTCTGCTCCGGGGAGGAAAGGTTTACCCGCAGAGATAAACAGAAAAAAAGAAAGAAAAAAGAGGCCTTCAATGCACGTAATCATGCCATAACGAGAAAGACGTGGGGCCACAAACTTCATTTCACTGCATTCTGTGTGGGTGCCAGAGTTCTGTAGGTGATAATCATCTTTCAAATTTTCCATGACCTGCAACAGGTTCATTAGTACCGATGCTCTCGCTCTAACCCTGGAAGAAACGTCGAAGTTCCCTCGTTTTCTCCTTTATTGAGGTGAAGGCCCACTGGGAGTGGAATTGAACAATTGCTGCACAAAAGAAAGCGAGGATCCTTCCATATTCTCCTTTCACTGAGGCAATCTGTTAGCGACATTAACCCCTGAGCGCATTTCCCAGGCTCATGAATAGGGTTTAAGACTTCTTAAAGCTCCCGCTGCATACAGGATGAGACCCCTTTCAAACTTTTAATTACCTTTATAGCAATAGGAAAATACACCCCCATTGTCCAAAGGGCCATTCTCCAAAAGGCCAGATGTAAGAAGCTCCCGCCAAACTGGTGACAAGGTGGCCACTTGAAACATACACATTACCTTAACGTGGGAATATGATCAATAGCACCTTCGGTTTTATTCTCTTGCTCATCATGACTACATAGCATATAGGGCATAAAAATGAATAAATTAAAAAAAACAACTAAAAAAAGTAAAGCAGAAAAAAAGCTGTCGAAAAGCCAAGAATTTCAGAAATATCTTTTATTCAAGAAAGGGTTACCACCCAACTTCAGTTTTTCTTTTCAACACAAAACAATACAGAATATAAAACACAGCTTTGGTATGACAATCAATAACGCCTCTGTACAAAACTAAACCTTTTCATAAAAAGTACTTCATAACAAAAGTTTTTGATGTTAATCTTCTATCACCCTTAACAATGACATCCAAATGTTGGAATCAATAAATAAAGAAAAAAGAAAAGAAAAATCACATAAGCCATTAAAGGCAACGCTTGTTCCATACAACGAAACATGGATATCTACAGGGGGGTACTAAAGGCTGATTTATGGTTCTGCGTTACACCAACGCAGAGCATACGGCGTAGAGCTCTGCGTCGATTTAACGTAGAACCATAATTCAGGCTTGAGTGGTTAAAGTTACCATCCCATAGCAAAAGTCACAGGTCGACCCCCGCAACACCTGGTTGTGTATAGTCTGTTAAAAGTATCAACTGGAGGAGGAGGAGAAGAAATGCAAACTGTTTTTTTAAGCAAGTCTCTGGTCCTTATTGAAACTACCAGGGCCGCCACACCGGCTCGCTGCTGTCCGGGCCGGTGCTGACCCCCACCGGGCTGACCGCCTGCGAACCCCCGGAGAAGGACGTCATGCCGTGGACCGGGGACGGCGCGCCGGGCGCGGAGCTGCCGTGGACGGGGCCGGGGTTCAGCGCCACGGGCACCCCTGCGTTTGCGTAAAGTGGGATGACGGGGGCCGACGCGGAGCCGAACGCGTGGTTGGGGATCAGAAAGGCAAACTGTCCGTCAGACGCGGGCACCAGCTGGAAGCCGCCGAACACCTTCGGGGAGACGGCCTCGGCGGGGCTGAGCTTGGAGCTGATGGGGAGCGTGGAGGGCAGCTGGACGTGCAGCGGCTGCTGGCCCTGCAGGTGCGCCTGCTGGGACGGGCTCTGCTGCTGCGGGTAGTTCATGGACATGATCTGACCCATGCAGCTGGACAGGTGGTTGAGGAGCCTGGACCTCACCTCCGCGTTCACGCCCTCCGAGGTGGACAGGAAGCGGGTCACCTCGTTCATGCACTCGTTGAATCCTGCTCTGTATTTGCTCAGGACCGTTGCGTCTGCAGAGAGCGCTGCTGGGATAGAGAGAGAAACAAGACGGGATATTAATGAGGTGCGTGTGACCCTTTTTCTGCAGGGTGGAATGATTTCATCATAGCCCCCAAGCCCTACTTTTATTTCTGAAAAAAGAAGTCACGAAGAAAAAGCAGCTTACCGCTCATCTGCACCCGCTGCAGGTTCCTCAGGTGCTTCACCGTCATCTCCAGGATGTCCGCTTTTTCCAACTTGGAGTGTCTGGAGCTCTAAAGGAAACAACACCACGTTAAATCAACATTCAGAGATTTCTGATATCACATCATACTTGTTAAGAGTAAAAACGAGAAAAACATTTGTCTCAACTTACATCTTTTTTAAGTGCGTCCAGGATGAGAGTCTTGAGCTGCCCAAGGCTTTCGTTAATTCTCGCTCTCCTGCGTTTTTCCATGATGGGTTTGGACGACTGCAAAAATAAATAAATGACATTCATGAATAATTTGTTGACACATAATTGGATGTCGTTTCGCTCGCTTGTAAATGAAAAAACAAACTTTCATAAAGCCTCAAACTAAACTCCGAACATATAGAAATCCTTACTTTTCTATGCTCGCTGGCGTTTTTCGGTTTGTCCGGCGTGTGTGATCCATTTGCGGGGGCCCCGGCGATGGGAGACGCCGTCTGCTTTTCCATAGTGTCAGCTGGCATTTTTTGATTGAAACCAGGTGAAAACAAGATGTAAAGAAGTAAATCCTCTTTGGGGAAACCAAAACAATTGAACGGAGAGAGAGAGAGAGATAAAAAAAACAGCAATCTCTTGAGTGCCACTGCAGAACAGAACCGTGTCCCACGGTGCAGTTTGCGTGGTGCCGCTTGTTATCACTGAGCTGACATCTGAGATGGCGTGCGTGCCTGCGTGCGGTGCGACGTGCACACAGCTACTTTCCACTTGTGCTGCCGACACACGCCGCTGCGGTACTTATAGACGGCTCGCGTGCTCCCACTTCGTGTGAAACCCTCTCTGCATTCTTTCCCACACTCGCTTCAGCCAATGGCGGCGAGGACTCACCCATCGGGCGCGGGGCGGACCGCTGATTGGACAACACCCCCGCGGGCCGTCAGTCACGCGCTGCTCAATCAGCCCTGCAGGGACAAACAACAAAGCGGAGTGCGCGGCAGCGGTCGGCCAGAGGGCTGATAAGGGAGGGAGGGGGGGACTGAGTGTTTGCTCCTGAAGCCTGATTTATGGTTCCGCGTTAAATCGACGCACGCAGCCTACGGCGTAGGGTACGCGGCGAGGCGCACCATACGGTGCGCCTCGCCGCGTACCCTACGCCGTAGGCTCTGCGTTGGTGTAACGCGGAACCATAAATCATCAGCCTTAACTTTCCTCCTTGCTCGCCAAAAATGTCATAGACGTGCGTGCTTTTGTACAGAAAGAATGCTAATTTTATTTATTTTTTACACAAAAGTGAGTCGTCAAACTTTGCAAATATGCGTGGAGTCTAAAAAAAACAACAACACCAGAGCATTAATTACACTATCATATGACTGCGTACCAGAATCAGAATCAGCTTTATTGGCCAAGTTTGAACATTGCCCAACAAGGATGAGGTGGACATGGCAATGACGGCTCTAAATAAAATAAAATAAAATAAAATAAAATAAAATAAAATAAAATAAAATAAAATAAAATAGAGACAGAAATAAAGTTTTGGCACATATATATATATATATATATATATATATATATATATATATATATATATATATATATATATATATATATATATATATATATAAAATTACTGAAAGGTGCAGCAGTATGATGTAGACATGGTAATGATGGCTTTCTCATCGACACTAAATACTGACTGACGTCGATAGGTGTATTTTCTTCCTCCTCGGGCAAGAAAAACAAATACAGTCTTATTAATCTATTTTGAGACAGACCTTGCGCCTCCACGGAAAAGACGTCTGTAATGGCACGCGAGGCGGTCCGCAGCCGCGCGCACGCAGCCAATGGCGTGTGGACACTTTATGCAAATATCGCAGCGCTGCTCTCTGATTGGCTGCGCGGGCAGATCCGTGTCAATCATCCCCAGAGCGGGAGCCTTCCAAGGGACTGAGGAGGAGGAGGAGGAGGAAGAGGGGCGTCGGAGGGGCGCGTTAAACCTAAATTATGGTTCCGCATTAAATCGACGCAGAGCTTACGGCGTAGGGTACGCGGCGACGCACACCCTACGCCATAGGCTTTGCGTTGGTTTAACGCAGAACCATAAATCAGCCTTCAGTCCGCGTGCCATCGGCGCACACTCTTCTCCGGTCTGCGCCGAGCACGTGCCAAAACTTGAAGATTATAGTTTGCAGACCGAGGCGTGTTTAAAAGCCAATAATCTGGAAATATACGTTTAAATAGATATGAATAGACTCGATCTTTTGAATACGAAGCCGTTATGCGTCAAACTGAAACCATATTATTGTGGAGATTTTTTGCAAAGCTGCGTTTAATGAATTGCGCAATTTATATAGTGTAATAACACCAGCTGTTTGTGTAAGCGCGTCTCGCAGGATCTATGGTTATTGCGGTTTTTTTTTTAAGTTGAGGAAGTTGACCTTTAGATGTAGAGACTGTCAAGTCCTCAAAACACAGACTTTTATTCCAGCGCTTCGTGGACATGATCCGTTCAACTAGACTCTGTAGATGCACGAGCGAATGAAGGAGGAGGGCTCCATCTAGAGTCACATCTGTAAAAGTCAGCCCGTTTAATGGGAAGGCTCTCGGGACACTTAAGAAAATAATCAGCACACACAATCTGCATTTAACTTTCTATTTTTTTTTTTTGCTTGTTTTTCTTAAACTTCCCACTCCAATTTTATTTTCATTAATCAGTCCAATAACTCATCCATCCATCCATCCATCCATCCATCCATCCATCCATCCATCCATCCATCCATCCATCCATCCATCCATCATCCATCCATCCATCCATCCATCTACAATCTATACCCACTTATTCTAATTCAGGGTCATGGGGATCTAAAGGCAGGGATGCACCCTGGACAAGCTCCAAATAATCAAGTAATATTTATATTTATTTATTTTATTTATTTATTTCCTTTTTTTGGGCAAACGGGGCGTGGGGGTTGGTTATGGATTAATGCATTTTTAGATAAGTGTAGTAGGTCCATGTGGACTCAGATTAATGAAAAAGTAATCTGGAGGAAAGAGGAAAGGCTCCCTGTTTTGAGATGACCACAAGGTGGCACATCATGGCCTTGAGAAACAGAATAAAGCAATGACAATAAGTGTCTTTCACACCGTATTTTGCTAAATATAGGCATAATGGATATGTACATATTCATTATTTGTATTTAATTTATTTTAATGTATCTCCGCTTTATTTACACAGACATCTGACCATTAAATGGGAAACGATCATTTCCCAAGGAAAGAAAAAGAAAAGACAATAAGAAAGTAAGATGATAATAAAAGACTGAAGGGGGACGATGGGAAGCTTTAATCTCTTTAAATAAATGTTTTATTTATTTGTCAATAATATGAAACTAACACATTGTTAAAATTACATTTTGGCACATTCACATAGAGGCCCTGTGATGAATTGGAGATGTGTGTCTCCACTGATGACACCAGGGGTAATTCCCACCCTCCCTGCAGCCCTGCTGAGGATCAGATAGGACATGGATGATTGGAAATATGTGTACAGAGAAATAATTAATGCTTTTATACTTATGTAAAAACGTCCTTGGAATAAAAAAAAAAACACTTTCATTAAGACTTTTTGTGATTTGTTTAAACGGCATTGTCATACAATAATATAACCACTATGGATGCTTTTATTTTCATCTCAGGTGTATTTTTGTATCAGACTGCAGTTATAGCAGATCCAGAAAACAAATATAGTAGATTTAATTAATATAGAAAATATTTAAGAGAGCATCTCACATGTCAGTAACTTATTTGGCCATAAAAACAGTAAACAAGAGCGATTCTTTTAGTGACTCTGTGTGGGTTCAAGGATTACAAACTAGTACTTTTATCAGGAAAATAACAAATATTTGGGTGTTGGCATTTTTTTCATATTCAATACATAATATTTATTTTTCAATGACTGAAAATCCATCCATCATCTGTAGCAGCTTCTTCCGGTTGAGGGTCATGGATAAGATAAGATGGATCTTTATTGTCTCCCTTAGGAGAAATTTGTCTATATCATGGATATGGCCATGGAGGTGGGCTGGAGCCTGGTCCAGCTCTCTTTGGGCAGAAGGCAAGAGTACACCCTGGACACGTCACTGGTCCATTTCAGGGGCACACACTCGCACACACTTCTGTAGGAAATGTAGAATCACCAGTCACCATAACAACTGTGTTTTTGGACTGTGGAAAACCTATGTAAGCACAGGTAGAACATGAAAACTCCAGACAGAAAGGTTCTAAGCAGGAACCTTCTCGCTGAGAAGCGACAGTACTAACCACCAATCCACCGTAATACCTCAGAAAACCAACAGAAAAAATAAAAACAACAATAAAAACAAATAAAAGACGAAGAGGAAGAAATGAAAACTGAATTTCTGAACAGAATGTCTGTGATCCATAGGCAAGGACTTAAAACTCTCAGGAACACTTCTGAAAACGATACCGTCAGTTGACACAGTTCATCGTTATAATGCGATCCAGCAACAAAATAGACATATACAAACGAGATCCAGAAACACAGAGATGTTTTCTGGAGCCAAATCATTGAAGATGGATCAAGACTGTCTTGAGGAGTGATAAATCAAAACGAGAAGTTGTGGTTTGTATTCATAAACTCTCTGTCATTCTGTCCTGCAAGCTAAAGAGGAGAGGCGCCATCCAGCTTGTCATCATGTTTTCAAGCATCCAAACACCATTTATGTTAGAAGAACATGAATGTTCCACTATGTTCTCATCGAAGATTTTCCTTGTTTAAGTGTAAGACAATGAGAAACAACATTCTACACTTATTACAACAGGACTGTTCGTAGTTAAAGGATCCAGGTACAAAACTGAGATGCCTCGAGACCATACCTGCCACCCTGTTTTTGTAAAACTATGTAACTAGAAATATGAAAAAGGAGGCCTCGCAAAAATAAGCCGTTAAAGTCTCATATTCAGTAAGAAAAGAAAAACAATTCGTCTCATGAGTTCTGAAAAATGGTTATCCGTTAAATCTATTTTTCCATTAATGGTCTCTGACCATTTTTTCCCCTTCCATTGTTTTCTTATAGTGACAGGAACACGCATTTGAAGTGGATCAGATCTGTCTGAAAACACAGACACAACAACCGTTGGTCACTCCTAAACCGGGAAATTTGACTCAGTCTGAAACAACATGAGATTTGCGGGCGGGCTGCAACAATAGGAGCATTACAGAATTCTAAGGAGGCAAATATGTCTTAGTAATCTTCAAACTGATGACAAAGCCTGTGATCCTCTTTCAACTCAAAGTTGATTGCAACAAGCCAAATGTAATAAAACTTGAAGGCCCACGTCAGACCAGACTATTTGAGTATTAGTCATTGCTCAGTGTGGTTCATGCACCCCACCCCCCACCCCCCGGGTGAGCTCTGTTAGGGCATGCTGGACCCTTGTTTACCCAGGATCCTGAGTCTCAAGGGCCAGCTGTGTGTGCTTGGGTTCACATCGTTGTATTTGCTTTCGGATCGGCCCAAATGAAGCAGAGCTAATTCTAAGGAGTGCCACAGAGATTACACAACTGCTCTCTGCAGCCAATGAGATTTTAATTTAATAATTCCGTATAAGTGGAGGAGCACCTGTTGAACCCCATCTAAAGTCCTAACAAGTCTAACAACCCTTGGTATTTCAGGCTTCATCCATCAATAATCCCTCCTCTTCGTTCCTGCATTTCAAAGATATGGACTCAGAAAAAAAGATGAAAAGAATTCTCCTTCTACAAAAAGAAACTTTTTGAGCGACTCTGTCATTAGCGCGTCATTAAAGCCGATGCCGACATCGCCGGCCTGAGAAATGCCGAGAACATAAAATGCTGATGATCAACATTCACCAGACACCAGAAGTACTTTGCTTTTGACTTGGCTTTCTGAGTCAGGGGGTCTGCAGGAGGAGATGTCGGTGGAGATGAAAGGCCGGAGAAGCTGTGTTTGCAGATTTAGCAAAGTTCGGTAGCCTGTTGTCCAGATCCGCTTGCAGCTCAGCAGCTCCCTTTGACTGCTGCCAGCTTAATTTGTTGTCGTACAATGAGCCTGTGCACCTCTCCAAATCCATGTGCAGAATGCAGAGGGAGAGTCAATTATATCTGTATTAGCTGGTGTTGGCCAGGCAATCCCTCTATACATACTCCCAAATCAAGAGCTATTGTAGATGCGTTTACAAGAATGAATCCTAAAATCACTGAGAAGTTACTATGCCCGTTTGGGTGGCTTCTGCTTTGTTTCGGATGTTGCAGCTGCATTTCATGCTCCAAACGCAGAAAGGTAAGAGGATGCTATGGTTGTCCATACATAATTTGATTTGATGATACAAAGTATATAAACTCAATTTGATTAACATTTATAGAAAAGGATTAAAGTATTTTCTGTGCAGGACTACCACTTTCCAATCACTACGATAACTATTACTTAGGTAAATGAGCTTGATGTACTTCTTCCACCAAAGGTAACGCTTGATGACGACCCCGAGACGATCATTTGATGTTCTGTTTGGAAATCAGGGATGACAGTGGAACTTCAAAGGTCCTGTTAGTACCAGTTAGCGCTGTGAAGCCTTTGAAACAAGTGAAGCCAGAACCCTGGCACCACCAGATCTAATCTTCTGAGTGAAAGGACTCCTGCAGGTGCTGCTTCCACCCCTCACTCTGACCAGAGGGATTTGCAGAATTTGCAAAAACACAACACTGATGGTTCATTTAATGATCCTAGTAAATGTTGAAGAGTCAAGGTGAGTGCATTGCTGTGTAAAAGTGTATGAACGTTTCCTTATGAATGTGGGCAAACGGCAAACGCAGGGAACGTGGGATGTTTCACATGCTTTGTTGCTAGGGATTTCACAAATCTGCTAGTGGCCAGATGTATTAAAACTTTTACACCCATCATTTGAGCTGGTATTAAAACAGCTTTTTTTCCCTGCTCAAGCTACTCTGTGTTTGATGAATTACTGGGACAGCAGGGTGCTTTATAAGAAGTCAGCATTTGAATAGATGAATATGAATTCTGAAATATTTCTCATGGTCTTACAGGGGTTGGGTGCATTCAGCCCGACTTTCAAAGCTGGATGTTTGCACCACAAATGTGAAAGGGGGGTAAAGGAATGGTGTTTTTCCATGGACTTTCAATTTATTCTTCTTTAATCTCATTACTTCCTCAGTGGTTTTCATACCTGCAGGGGAAAAAAAAACCCTGTGATCAATTATATTTGCCTCACTTTTCAAGCAGCTTGTTGTCATTTTGCCATCTGCAGACCAGCATGTCCAGTACAATGTGCTGCATTCACAGAGCCTCAGTGGCTTTCTGAACAAGAGAGAGACCCCTTTTCTCTTGCTTCTCGCCCCAATTCAAGGCTTTCTTCTCCCTTTTAAGTGGACTGTTGATGAGGTTAGTCTAATCAGATTAAGTCAACTCACATTGGTCTCTGCAGTTTGTTTTCCTTCCAAAGGCGTCCTGACATCTTCTATACTTTTCCTTTATCCTCCTCTTTGCACTTTTCATCCAGGCTTCTAACCAAAAAAACCCTTTCAGCAGATGTCCCAATGGACTCCTTTATAAACAGCAGTTCCCCAATGATATAGGTTATTTAGAATGGGTCACTAGGCTGCAATACATGGGAAAGGCCTTTAAAGTTGTGCAGTGACGCATTTGGACATTTCAACTGGTGTCTGCGTGAATGCCAGAGATTAGGTAAACACAAAGAACCAAATTGAATTTTGGAAATCACTGGAACCTTTAATTTAATTCCTAAATAAATGTTTGAGGCGTGTTTTGTAAACTACAAGGCTAATGCAATCTCCAGTATTATCTAGACTCTTGGATGAGAGTAGTGCATTCACGGTCCACTTGCTAAATAGTTTTTTAAGTGAAATCACCAAGATTTATTATTTACTTTTAACACGCTGCGACAACTACACTCAGAGGACGTTAGAGACACTTAGCTCGAGGTATAAGTGTCATCGTTCGTCATAATGAAAGTCTACGTTCATCTTTTTTTTTCTTTTTTTCCTTTTTAAGTTTTTGAGTGTATTATTTTGGTGTAAACTCTCCTGATAATAGAGTATTAACAATAAGACACCTCAGTTGACCAAAAATAATACAGGAACAGTAGCCAGGCAATCATTAAGTGCAGATTTTATGATGTTGATATCTAAATGATTCAACAGTTGAAGGGAAAAGCTTGTAAAGTTCTTGGTCCCTCAGTGAAAACATGTTGACTGAAGTTGTCATCAGCAGAGTACCGAAACTTGATTCTTCTACTAATAACAGGCTTACAAAGACAATGAGCACAATGAGTACAGAGGAGGTCTTTTCAGATGACTTCAGCCCCCCCCACACTCCCCTATCCCCCTTTTACAAAAGACATGGTAGCCCACGGACTGGATTGGGGAGGGGGGGTTGCAGAACCATTTCAAGCTAATGGATCTGAGAGACTGTCCACATAATTACATTACAACATTTCAGCCGGCCTTTGAGCTCCACACTCGCAGCTCGGGCACTCCACAGCACTTCATTCATAGCTCCACACTGGAATGTGCTATGACAGATATGGCCCTTTTGGCCGCTCTTGAACAAGGTTGCACTCCACGGGACTTTCAACCCCCTCGCTCTTCTGGATGGAAGTTGCTGGATTTAAAACACAGGGTGGGAACTCAAAGACAAAGGTTCAAACGTGGAGGGTGAATAATATTTAAAAACTGATTTAGTGTACAAAAAAAAAATGAGAGCAAGCAAGAGTATTTTAAGTCACGTGCAAAGCTGCACATGTACATGTAAAATCATTGTCCCCTTTCTGTATTTGAGTTCCTTTTTTTATTTGATCAATTTAGGCGTGGTTGCAAAACCATTTATACACAGAAAAATAAGGCAGAAAATTACCGTTTTGACTCTTTCAGCCTAAATTGAGCTTGTGTCTAATCCATTCCAGGCGAACCAAACCCATCTAAAAGGAGGACAGGATTTTTCACAGGCTGTGGTGATTAAGTCAAACAGATGAACCCAATATAGAAAAGGGATCATTTGTTGCTGCATTAATGTGACTCCTGTGTCAGATTGGATTTATAAAGGAGACTTCCAAACCTTCACCGTCAAAATTATTCAAATTTAAACTGATGTCTTCTCAATTCGTGACCAAAAGCTTCATTTCAACACAAAAGTCAGAGGCACTTTCGTTGCCCACGGACCAAGTGGAAAATCCCTCAAATCAATATAACACAAAGCAGCCGTTTTAAAAGATTTCCCCTCTTGATTACATACCGTATTAAAGATGCTATTGATCTTATTGTTCGGTTTGGTTTGTTAAAGAAATGCTTTGCTCTGGTTCTTCTTCACAAAAAAATGGCTCCTTTTATGTTGGAGCAAAATCAATGCAAATTAATCCTTTATTCATTGCCCTGTGTATAATTCGAGTCTTTGCACTTTTGTCTGGGGACCATGAGCTAAACAAAAATCATAAAAAAAGGTGGAGAATGAGAACGTTTATTGGCCAGAGAAAAAAGAGAGATGACCCCACTCATGGACGGACAAAGACTCCTTTATGGAGCTGGTGTGAAACCATGAAACGGGGGTATTCCACTCCAGACTGACCAGCACCACAGGAGATCCAAAATGTGCGAAGATGGTCCCCCAGTGAAACCAACTCTTTTAACACACATAGAGAAGATTAAGGGAGAAAAAAGAAGCATAATCTTTGTCTATTCTTAATTTCAATTTCTGACGTGGTGACAGGATGGCGACACGGCCGTGTAGCAGACCGCCTGTGACTCTCACAGGTTTATTATAAAGTCTTTTATCATCAGCTGAGAAATATTGGGGAAAAAAATATACGTAACGCTGCATTCAAATCAGCTGAACTATCAGCCATGGGCTTATAGCCCGTCTACATTTGTTGTCACCTCAAACATGATCCCCCTGATCAAAGTCTCCTCTGAGCCCCAAACACCACCGCCCCTTCCTTGTCCCTGTGATGTGGAGATTCACACAACTCTCAGCGAGTACCCGCCCTTTAACTGCTATTTTGGGCCAAACACTGCAGAGGAGACGATTTGTGTGTTTTTCTTTTCTTTCTTTTTTTTTTGAAAACGCATGTATCAATCACATCAAACGTCTAGGAAACAAAAGTGGAGGTTGCCAGCATCAGACAAACACTCCCATTAGTCACTGCCCAGATGAAGGAGGACGTGTTTACTCTGGAAAGATCTCGCGCACTGTAAAGAGCAAAGTGAAACTACAGGCTTGCCCGTTCAACAAACACACAAACAAGTGAAGTACTGTGTGGTCAATTACAATAAACTCAGATCAAAGAGCACAAAGTGGACTTCTGTTTCATAATTCGCCATGTGGTACAACCGTTATCCTTTCAAGGCCCTCACACTCCCATCTTCCCACACTCGTGTACAAACTCACAATTAATGGGGTCTGAAAAGTGTGATTTTCAGCTCTCGTTCTTCTGTTCCTCATCCTTGTCCCATCCCCAGCCCCCTGCCTGTTACTGACCCTGCCAGCAAGTCCCTCCAGCCCCCCTGCCCCTTCTGCGGCCCCCTCTAACCCTGGGAAGAAGAGGCCCATGTCGGAACTAAAACTGGGGCTCATTAGCAGCGTCCACCTGGAGGTTGGATGTGGGCTAACTGGGGACCAAGGAGGCCAAGGTCTTGATCTGTTGCTGGTGAGCAGCACTGTGACACGCAGATGGGACGAGACCACTGCGGCGTGAAACTATGCAGCACGGAGCGCCTTCAGTCAGTCACACAGCAATTCAGCAGCGCAGCAGTTATGTTAGTTTGTTGTTGTTTCAGCAACTTTTTGTCATAGAAATTAGTTTGTGTTGATGGTATCACCACAGTGTAAACAGTGTGTAAAACAATTACATGTAACCTCTGTTCTTTGAAGTCAGATCAACTTCAAAATCATCAGTGGGTCCGTGCCTCTCCCTATCTTTGCTCCTCAGTCATCCTTTATGAATAATGCTTTTGCACAAATCATTATTACAATCACTTGTTTGAAATTAGCCCTTCTATGCACAAAATTGCCCTTATAACAACCATTTTCTTTCTTTCTTTGTTGTATTGCACGTGATGCAGGCCCTAAAGAAAGAAAGGATGCATAATAACAAATTAATTTAGGTTAAAAGGTTAAAAGGCATGAAACATCTTTGGTTTTCATCTGTCTGCAAACAAGCAAGTGAAAGTTGAGGTAAATGAAAGATTTCTTTTGGTTTGGTCTCAACCTTTCCAGGTCTAGGATTGCAAAGATGAGACATACTGAGATATGTTTCGCCGTCATATTACTGCAGGGATCGGATGTCCCTGAGGTGAGTCGTCTTTGTCTATGGAGACACAAATGTTTCCAGTGAGAGAACGGAGTCACGTCACTCTGATCTCAGAGACTCATCCGTGGAGTTGTGTCGGTGTGTGACATCACAGCATCTAGAGGATATTAGCCTGAAACATACAGTACTAGGAAATCAAATGAAATGAAAGCAAAAAAAAAAACAAGTGAATGTTCACATGTTTAAATATATTGAATATAAACGAACTTAAGACGAATTAACCCCGGGTGTATTGGGTGTGATCTCCCCTCTATAACACCACCAGCTCTCCTCGGCTACTATAGTAGATTGTTTCAAGCATCTTGCCTCAGTGCCTCTGAGCATTCACAGCGCCTCTTTCTCTTCACGTGATTTCCAGATGATGATGGTGAAATCAGGGCTCCATGGGAGTCTGAACATCTCCAGGACTCATTATTACTCTCATATATGAGGATAGTTCTTCATGACCGTGTATGTGGTTGGATGCAGGTAAGAGGGAAATACCTGTGCAGAGATCTCAGTGTGGAGAAGAGTAGCTCAACTGGTAACTGCAGAAGCTGGAAATCTTGTTTGTTTCTTGTTTTGTTGTTTTTTTCTATGGTTCACATATCCTCTGTTCACTGTTAAATTAAGGCCACTTTAGCCCATAAATGCAGTTAAAAAAAGAAGAAGAAGGAATAACAACATCCCTTTTAAGAGGCTGGAGGAGTTAGGACGGAATTACACAAAACTTTAATCCAGGGGACATGAGTCTGTATTAAAGGTATATAACATAATTTTTTTCACTTTATTTCAGCCTAGTGTTGTGTTTTCTTCTTTGTTTAACATCTATTTGCCTTGGATAATACGTTTCTATTGAGGATCATGTGCCCTGAAATGCACGTTGAATGAAACAGTAGGTAGGATTGGTTTTATTCATGCTGTTCAAACACCAGCAGTCCCCCTCGGGCTTCTCCTCCTTCATGTCTGTGGCTCCACAGACATGGACCGCCTCATCCCTGCGGTCTTTACATGACAACCGATTTCTACGGACCTTAAACCCCCCCCAATAAAATGTTTACTTCACTGTTTTCCCTTTTCCCAGCGACAAGTTTGGAGATAAATAAAAACCTGTGGTCCTCTGTTGCGGAGAAGTATTTGTGGTTTTCTGATCAAAGGGGTAGAGTCTAGGTCACGGATTGGTCATGATGACTGGTAAATCTCAGTCACGGACTGCCACATCAAGGACAATTAGCATCAGCTTGACTCTCCAGGCTCGCCCCTTAAGCAGGATGAAAAAAGATTACCTGCTGACTAAGCACATTCCACCTGCAGCCAGCGGTTCAAAGGGCTCCCATGATGATCACCCTCTGCACCTCACTGCTCTGCTGCCGTCCAGCCGACCACCTGCCCTGAGGCAAAGCTCACTCTGCTCCACACTGCTGGCGACACAGCGCTCCGTCAACATCCCAGCCCATTCACAACACAGAGAAATGCCCGCACCACTACCTGCCAGCCAAGTGCCTAAGGTGATGTTTGAATGGGCTTCACTTTAGAATTATCCACAGCTCCCACATCCTCCCCCCGCTCAAAAGGACGGCATGCGAGAGACAGCATATGGCCACCTCCTATGAATCCCCCTACTGTTTCCAAAGGATCTCATAAGCCTTCAGGGTGATTGGAGCTTCACGCTCCTCTTTACTAGATTAAGTCTAATAATCTCGCGGTAACAAGACCTTAAATTTAGAGCTGTAATTTACTGGGCCTTTAGGGTTCACCAGCATTCAGCGCAAGCTATTTCAACACTATTTTTATGATTGCAAGCAAGAGTCACGTTCCTAAACAACTTTCTCCTCACATACAAGGAGAGAGCTGGATGCTGGTGGAGGATAGTGGGAACGACTGAATTATGGTAAATAGATGATTGTCTGATTGTAAGAAGACCACAACAACTCTAGTGACAGACTAGAAAAACACTTAACATTTGAGTGAAATTCTGATGCTTCTTTGGACAAATCATTTGCCAAATTCTGGGATTATCACCGGCTCAAATCTAACTGGACACAGAGGAGGTGACATAAATACAAGAGTATCAACGGTGGCTGCACTTTAGCCAGATAATTTGTTCCAGTTTTGGGAACCAAAACAAAAACACGTCAGATCTTAAACGTTCTAATAGAACTTCAGATTTTAACTACAAAAGGAAACCGGTAGCCTGAACAACCTATTTTCATGGTATCACATACAAATCACTGCAGTAACCAGAGAAGAAAGGCAAAGCTTTTATGCAATACGTGTATTTTGGATTGTTTTCTTTGTATGTATTCTACGCTTGATTGTTTTGATGATCATTTATCTTGGGCACCGGTATTTTATGTCGAGCCATGTATTTTTCCAAACCCAACTTTGATGTTGAAATTCTCAGCACATATTTTATTTCCCACCCTTAACGGGGATTTCTTTACACAGTAACTTTAATCGGGTTACCATAACCACTTTAAATTCTTATCCCGAAGAAGGAAGTACCCCTTTTTAACCTAATTGGAGAAAGAAATGTCTATGTCTAGGAATAATCTTGCAGTTAAACTGATGTTAAGAGCCAAAAATGTCTCCTGTACTACCAGCGAGATTGTTTTGTTCCGTTTCTTTAATGTTTCAAGCGAGGGCTCATCCGTGCACCACTAGATGAAACAAACAACTAGCTACTTGGAGATAAGGACAAACCATAAAATGAACCCCACATTGTCCCAATATACTCAGGTGCGTGTGACTGTAGACACAGAAGCACGGCATGTAGGGTAGCTGCTCATGATAAAGAAACATACTTTCCATGTGGTTAGTTTCAGTAAAAGGTTGAGGTATTCGTGCAGTCACAACTGATCTACACACACTTCATCCTTTTCAAGGTGGACAGGGTCTACCCCAGCTCTCAGAGGCAGGGTTCAGTCTGGATAGGTCCCATAGGAACCTCTCTCCAGAATTATCGTTGAGTTTGGAATGAATAAAGTGCTCCCACCCCGCTACTGATCAGAGCAGCGCTTTCACTGAGCGACAGGGCCGAGTGAATTCTCAGATATCTTCTTCTCTGTAACTCACGCCCAAAAATCCATGACCTGCTTTCTGATCCAACGACAACAACGTCTTTCATTTCATCATCAAATCCAGTTTTTTGGAGCTGGTATGGAATTCATTTGGACTTTGAGCACTAGTATTTCATTTTGTGTTAACCCTGTATGTCCTTTGTCACCAGTTAAACATTCCCAATCCATGTCCTCTGAGCAGTCCAATGGGCTACAGAGCATCAGCTATAACATATACTTGATCCAATCCCAAATTAAGGAATGTGAGCATGCTCCAAGCAAATACTCTTACAGATGTGATCAGGTTTACATCAGAACTAATAACAGCGACGCTGGTCCACACCTGAAAATGTTGCTTCACGATAAAAGCTCAACAATTTTCCAAAATCGTATGTCCTTTATTGATTTGTCTAATGAGAAGCAGATTACATCTGTACACGTAAATCCCATGGATGACTGACATCTCACTGCCCCTCAGACTGTGATGACATTATAATATTAAACGTTTTGCATAAATATTAATGAAAATTAAGTACTGCTGGAATTTTTGTGCAATGATGTAGTTGTGCAAAGTGATTTTTTTTTTCCTTTACTGACACCAAAAGAAAAAAAAAAGTCTGAGCACTGATTTTATTTGTTTATTTATTTATTTTGTAAAATTGTGAAGGACATTCTAGACAGACATTATGAATAAATAATTGTACATTGGGCTGCAAAATGTTCTTATAAAATACATCTTACAATTAATTATACTTTATGGTATGACTGACTACCCCGACAAATAAAAACAGATTTGACCACGCTTCCCTTTGTTAATATTGTTATTAAACGGTTAAAATAATTGTGTTGTTCGGTTTTCTGCAACAGAAGAAAACGAGTATGTTTAGGTCGTATATTGAAAAACACGGCGAAGACAAAAGCATTCCAGTGTGGAGACAGCTAAAGGCTCCTCACCATGAAAATGGACTAAAACAAGGTTTCTCTGCTTGAAGGTGTCTCTTCTGACCTCATGTCAGACGGCCGACTGGAAATGTCAGGAATGCTAGACTGCTGCTCGATAGGAGACCATGTTCTACTTATTGGCTTCTAGTGGGCAAAGCGGACGAGACAATGTCCGAGATGAGTTCCCACACAATAGGAACGAGACATTTATGACTCTTCAGCCGGAGCAAAAATGAGAAGTTCACACTTGGGACACTCTGAGCTCTTGTACTCCCACTGACACACGGGGAGAGACGCTGCTCTCAGCTGAGACCTCTCACATATTTGGATTGTGTCTGGAATGCTGAAGAAAAGGTCCCCCCTGAGTCCGACCAGGCTGTCCCATTTGAGGTGATTTAAATGGCCTGTTATTACATTTCTCAGCCAGTGTGTCTCTAACGGTATCATAGTCCAGTGATGCTTTTAATTATTTGTTTCACTGGTGCTCATTACACAGGAGCCAGCGTAATACTGGCTTGGTATTACTCTGGCATGTAAAAATGGCTGCTGGTAACCCAGGTGACCATAATGAGTAACTCAGAGACATGCAGTAGGTATAAAAAGCTGGACATTCATCTTTGAGCGTTTTTAATTACAAAATAAACCAAAGAGCAGATATAGTACAATGAATAACTACATACCTATTCATTACAGTGATTTAAAAAAAAACAATATTTTGTCTGATATATGCCATAACTTAGTACATAGTCTAAAATTATGCACCTAAATAGATTTTTATATTTGATTTATTTAATTAAATGTTTTTACTTGATTTAACTGTACTTTCAATTTTCCCTTTTTCAGAAATATCATACTTTTTAGACATGTTTTTATCTGACTACGTGTCAACAACTCCACTGGATGCTAATCTTTTCCCTGACTTTTTCATACAATTTCAAATGTTCTGATGATGCAATTTCTCACACAAAACTTCCCCAAAAAAATCAAAGCTAATTTGTTTCTTTTTTTCTGTTTATGAACAGCTACAACACTTAGATGGTGCTTGAACACTGATAGCTCAGTAACTAATTAACTCATTTAAACCTTTGTCCCTTTCAATCCTATATTTGTAAATTACTTTGAACAATAACAGTTATTTCTACTATACAATATATAATGTCACATTAATATATAGAAAGCACTTAGCTTATAATATTATGAATTCTGATATCTTTTACATTACTTGAAGAGAAACAGAAAAAATGAGAGACATTAGAGATTTTGCCCCCAGACAACCTTTTCAACAGGTGTGTTCATGGGGTTTAAAAGGTTTTGTCTTCCTTTACAGAAAACTCCTTTACAGAAAACATCCTTTTTTATCACCAAAGCTGTCCTGTGGACCCACCTGACCACAGAGAGCCTGTTTATTGTCCTTATTTCCCTCTGAGATTAGTAGTTTTTCAGTAAAATCCGAGGTGTTCTTGGACAGAGCTGGTCTATAATGTCTTTCATTTGATTTTCAGCATTGGTCTTTACACACTGACATTTCCAGAGTAGTTATTTTCAATTTCGCAGTGAGACATAACATCACAATTCTCTGATAGTTTTACACAACTTTGTCTCCTTTATACTTCTCCTGAAATTGTGGCCTATCAATTTATCATCAAACAAACCTATATCAATTTATCATCAGAAAAACCGATATCAGTTTACCTGATGATGCAGTCTTCCAGAATACTTGTGCTTGTATTTATTTGCATCTCCTCCAAGTTTTTTTTCAGTGCATGCTGGCATTCTAAAGTTTACTTTATTTTCTAAACACAACCAGATTAGCCACTGGAACCAGTGATCGACAGTAAAACTCTCTCCTTTGAAGTCCTGTCACTCAAATACAGGTTCAGAATCAGAAAATTGTGGATTTAAAATTTGTTGAATTTTGGTTCCAAATTTTTTTCCAAAGGGGTTTTGGATATTTAAGATGATAAAATAATTTCAGTGCAATTTGGATCGAAGCAAATGATTTCACTTACTCAGCAGCTCAACAAAATTAATCCAGAGTGGTTTCACTAACTCCTTTATCAGTTTCCTACTACGGAGCCGTGTTGGAAGGTGTAAAAACCCTGAGAAAGAAATCATAAACCCTTTTAAAACGGGAGACAGTATTTAGTTTAGTTAGCCTTTTAAATCTTTATGTTTGTGGATATCTTTGATCTATTTTGCATTTTTCATGTGGGCTTACTTTGCTCAAGCGCGCTGATCCCGTCCTGTTAAATTTGGACCTATACTGCCACCTACTGGTGATGTATCATAAAATCTGTTATAGATATAAATTCTGGGGTCATTCCACATAGGCGAATTTTGTTCAGTTATTTTTTTCTTGTTTTGTTTGGGTTTTTTTTTTTTTTTTATACATATAGGGAGAATATGAAATGGTGTTACATACATGATTCTGTGATGATAATTAAAGAAACGCTATGTGTTTTTATGTTTTTTCAAAGTTAGTTAGTTCTCCCCAAGTTTCTGCTCAATAGAAAAGCTTGTAATTATATAACAAAACCATTGACGCATTTTATTCTTTCAGTTTGGAAAAATTTGTCATACTCCTTTCCCTATTCTCCCTTATGGACCCACAAATATTCATTCAGCGCTTCAGCCGGCCCGCTGCTATTTGGACTCCATGTCCCAGGCCTTTCCCAATTAGACCCACTTTCCACTTTGAGGTTTACTTACTCCAAGACGAAGGAGAAAACAGAGTCTTTTAACAAGTGGGCCCCTTTCTCTTGTCCGCATAGGGGAAGTTTACCCACATCTGTCTCAGCGCCTAACCCCTGGAAGAGAAGGGGTCAGTGCCAAGACCAGAGGTCACCACTTGTCCCATTGTGAGCTAGAACCAACATGAACCCCATTCGAATGCTGCGGTCAGCAGGAAACAGTGCCCGGTTGGTTTTTAGGGCCATGGATGTGTGAACTGAACAGGAGTTGTGCTTTGAGCCGGCTTGCCGCACGGAAGCGCTTGAAAGGGACCCTTCAGGTTTCTTAATTAAGTAAAGGACAAATAGTTGTCCTGCTTTGTTGCTTCTTTTCTGCATCATCAATGGCACGGACAAAAATACAAAATAAAGCTGCGGCTGGAGAATTTGCAGGTGTGCATGGATGCATGTGAAGTTACTGGAAGGAGTCCTGCCATTAAGAAAGAAAAAGTTTATGTGGCACTCAAGGGGGAGGTCTGTGTGAGAACAGATCTAGTTAAGAGCGTCACAACAGATCTGACAAAACAGGCGGTCAGGTCGGGCCAGACTTGTTGCGCTGACCCAGCAGTATTCTCTCAAATTATATATATATAAAAAGAAAGGAATAAAAAAACACAGCAGCCCAACTTCCTTCTCCTGGTACTCCCACGTTCTCCTGCTTGCTTTCTTTCACTCATATCAGCAAGCCACCGTCCATAATTGACCCGATTCCCAGCTTTCTGTTCCTTTGACCACCCTTACGGCAGCATAAAAGTGGGCAGCATAGGTGGCAGGAGACTGCCTGGCAGAAGGAACAAGGAACGCAAAAGAAAGTATTCTTCTAATGTCTTAAAAGAAAAAAGGAAAATCAGCATAATGACCGTGCTCCCCTACCACACATTCCCGCAGGCCCTCCTCCCACACCCATCCACATCCCAATCTTGATTAACCTCGCCTCTTACTCCTCCTTTCCCACCCACTCACCCACACACACTCATACACACACACACACATAGACACAAAGTGCCTCAGAGGCCCCCTGACAGATGGGGAGAGGGTTTTCTGGGGGTTCCTCTGAACAAATGGCACCCTGGTTTAGTGTGGTGTTGTCAGGGTTTGAATTGATCCCCGGGACTACAGAGCCTTCTCTCTGCCAGCGTGTCACAATGGCAACAAGTGTGTAGAGCTGGGAGCAAGCTTGTACAGGCATGGGACCCATACCTCATGAATGATAGCTAAGCAAATGGCCTTCCTTTCACTGGCTTTCATTGTAGGGCCATCTCTCTTTCTCTTTCATACCCTACTCAAAAACCTTGCCCAGCTTTGTTAGTTTTATTGGGGTTGATTGGTTTGGGATTCTGAAATGTGTTGGTTTTTGTGTGAATTTGTACGTGTGAACGAGAACAGAGAGAGGGTGTGCTTCTGTCCGTGTCAGTGGTGGTATTTCGTTGCACGGGGAGGAGGGTGTATTTTTGTACATTTCTGCTTGTTAAATTGATGGGTGCCGTGGTCTCACGGTACGGTCCGAGGAATAATGTAAAGCTATCTGTCATTGGCCAGAACCAATGAATGGGACTCAGTTTTATATGAATAGCACTTCCTGGGAGGTCGAGATTTTTTATTCCTTTTTCACTCAAAGGGTTAAACACCATGTGTACAATTTTCACAGCTTTCCATAAATTTAGATACACACCAGCAAGACTTTCACATCGTTGTAACAGCAATACAAGTGCTCTGGGGAATTCAGATGTGCCTTTATTAAGAAAACTTAAATCCAATGCATTTTTTTTGTAGTTTCTTTTTTTTTAATGGTTTTAGCTCTCATGTCAAATATTTTTCTGATATGGTCTCGTATATCAGCATAATGAGGCCTCTGTCCCATCAAAAGATAAAGCCTGGCTGAAAGTGTGACCCCTCAGCTGACCCCCGGTAGCGGTTTACGGGCCCAGGAACAATCACCCTATTGGTAGATAAAGACGGCATCGTCCCTCCGGGCTCATTTCATCACTGTCACTTCTCCTCTGTCTGGTTAATGTTTCACTGCTCCTCTGTGTTTTGCTCCTCGGCTTGCGGGAGAGGGGGAGAAGGACGGGAGCAGAGGAAGCTTGGTTAATCACAAAAGGAAAACCGAGGTCGATCAACCGATTGGTAAACAAACAGGCCAGACGGAGTAGAGAGGACCGCAGGACCCAAGCTCGCTTATCTTCCTCATGTGACATCTGCATCCATCATACCTCATTATCACAACTGTATCAAGAGGCGTTGATGGGGCAGATTACCTGCCGGATATTTAACCCCGAGATGACAAAAAACAGACAAAGTTTTTAACCTGTCACTTTTTTTCCCTTTGAAATTGAGGTCTATTTTTTTTCCTGCTTCCTCTTAGGAGTGAAGGACGTAAGTGTCAGATATAAAGATCAGAAGCGTTTATGAAGGATGCTCCAGAAATGTATCTTGACTTGACTTAAATCCATCTGAGAGCTTCATCTGTGTTTCTTGGACTGTTGGAAACTGTCATGACTTTAGTTGAACCTGTCTTTAGCGGTTAACAAACATTCTTCATATTATTTTCATAATATTATCAATTAATGATATTTTCATTTATTTTTTCAAAGTTTTGATCAAACTGCATTTAAACTCATGTAAACATTACAAACCTTCTCGATAAAACACATCTGAAGTTAATGAGGTTGCACACACTTAAATATGTATTCTGGATTGAAGAATTAAGTATTTTAAAAGCAAGTTTGAGTAAAAGAACAGCGACTGACACTTAATGACTCCCTTTAAACTTAAGAGTGGGCAACAGTCCCGGGTTGCAGAGCAGAGGCTCCGGCCTCATACATAAGCAGGTGTCAGGTTGATGCCTCCCTCACTCCCTTTTGTTGCGTCCGCTCTGCATAGCAATGGCAAGTACAATGCAATATGTTTGAGTTGTCAAGGTGGCGGGGCAGATCGGCATTGTTGAAGAGGCAAGGTCTGCATATCAAGAAAACACGGAGGGAGAACAGGCAACTGAAAGGGCCTTTGAATGAGAATCAATTAATTTTCATTTACCTCCATTAGCACTGGGCAGGGATTTGCATCTGTGAAACCATTGCCAAACTGGCAGTGGCCTTTTTACTTGAGGGAGAGGGCCACATTAAGCTAATGATGGGGGGAGCCGAGGGAGAGACAATGGGCTGTATGTGAGGGAGGGGTTGCCCGGCCGGCCTCTTCTCTCATTAGCGCCTCAGTCCTCTGCTGGGCTATCACACGACGAGCCCTCACAGGCAGATCATTAACTGTTAGCTGGGACGTGAAAACACCCACACGGCTCCGAAAAATTGCTGTTCTGAGCCATGGGTCATTATTACGTTTACATTTTAACTTGATGTCACCATGAACATATTGTGACACCCTGTGCTAGTTTACAGCTGCTTTTCCGGGACATGTTCAAACTTAGTTATGAGCAAATTTAACAAAAATGAATGCATTCTTTTTCTTGACATTTCTATTTTCTTCCATAGCCAAAAAAAATAAACTCATCTAGTGGACAGTTTTTTTTTCCAAAACCTGAACGATAGAAGGACTTTTAAAGGAAGGCCTGAGACTAATTGAGCTCAGCAATAGATTAAAAAAATGATGATAAAAAGAAACGAGTTGAATATAATCTCTACCAAACGCATTCCTTCATAGTTTGTGAGCTCCCGTTTGTCTACATTACACCATTATACATGCAATAAATAAAAATGTATTCACAAAGCACACCAGAAAAGTTATTTGCATCTATTATTGGCATCTTCATTCTTCAGATTTAGTTGAACCAGTCAAATAAATTTAACAATGGTTTTCAGACAACTTTTCAGACAACTATCGGTTCCCACACCTTTTATGAGTAAGCAGGTGCCGAATAACCAATATCCAAGCTGTGGATCAGACAGGTGGTATGATGAGGCTTGGAGAGGGCTCTGCTGCACAACTCCTGTCCTCGGAGAAGAAGCAAACAGTCACGATTTTTCATTTTTTCAAAGTGGTAGATACTTTGTCTCTATTTCCCTACCTGAACTTTTGATGATAACGTGTCAGCATGCAAAACATACCAAGTCTACTAAAGTCTCTGACCTGGTTGTGGCGCTTAGAAGTGATTTTAAATTTATTTTACTGATTTGTTGAACTAGCTATGTTCTTTACCTTACCTTTTCATCAGAAATCAAATTTGTTTTTTATCTGACAAACCATCCATACCCCAAGTTTTCCGTAAGAACCCAGCAAACTTTACCAAAAGAACTAAAAACCAAGGTTAGGCATCATTTTCCCATTGTGGTTCACGTTTGTGTAACAGCCTCCCTAAAATGCTGAGCATAACAGAGAGGTTTGATGTTTTTAAAAGCAAACTCAAGCTCTACCTTTTTGGTCTGGCTTTTAATTTATTCTTAATTTTTTTTTTCTATATAAATCTTAGATGCTTTTACCTTTTTAATCATGCATTTATTTTAAACATGTGTTCAGTTCAGTCCAAAATCAAATTCTTCCTACTCTATTTAACAACTGATATTTATTCCCTTCTTTTAATAAGTGGTGCATTAACGATAGCAAAGAAAAGCATGTGAACCTTTTGGAATTAACTGGTTTCTGCCTTATTTTGCCATCTGATCTGATCTTCATTTAAGCCGCATTAACAAACAAACACAATATGATTAAGCTGCAAATAATGATAATTTAATCTGTCTTTATTGGACATTCACACTACATAATAATTACTTAAATGAAAGCTAATTGGAGTCTGTAGTTTCCTCCCCTGGAGTTCAGTACATGAAATGGGTTTGAGGTGTGACATAGATCTGCTGATAAGTACATGAAGAAATGTTATGTTTGCAGCTCATAAGTAGCGTCTGCTGACATTGACTCACAAAATGAGATATCTGAAAGCACATGATAAGGAGCAGTTGATCTTCGTAAGGCTGGAAATGGATGACAAGTCAAAAGCGCTTTTGCATTAGTCTCACTTCTCCCCGGTTCTACCCGCTATGGCCCCATTTTGCGCTTTCGCACTAGGGCTGAGACGGGTAAAGCCGCTCCAAGTCGATACTTTTTTCTGTAACCATTTCAACCAGGTTCTTTGCGGGCTGAGAAGGGACTATTTCTGACGTCACCACCCTCCTCGCCACCGATTGGTCGGGGGGCGGGGCCGTCACCACCCTCCGCGCCTCTGATTGGTCGGGGGGCGGGGCCGTCAGACGTTTGAATCAGGAAGCGGGAGTCAGAGCGAGGCGACTCGCGGCTCGCAGCGATTTTATTATAAAGCGCAAAACGTCTGTTTGGTGATCCAACTCTGAGGTGCAGATGTTCATAAACCTGGTGGCTGAGGAGAAAAATTTTAAAAAGGGATGTAGACGGGCTGTTTTACTCTCAGCCGCTCCCGGCTCCAGCTGATTTCTCATCAGCGCGACATGAACAAAGCGGTTGCGCAATCGAGTACGTCACAGCAGCTTCACCCAAACCTGCCCGCTTCTCCCCTGGCAATGCGAAAACACACGTGTGGAACCGTGCCGTACCGCGCCGAGCGGAGCCGGGCTCAACCGATACTAGTGCAAAAGTGGCAAAGAGTTTAGGCATCCATTAGTCCACAGTTAGACAACACATACAGTTGAAGCCTATACAGCTACACTTCCTTGAAGTGGACGCCCAGCCAAGAAAACTCCTAAGGCAATATGCAGACTCCTCAATGAGGTACAGAATAAGCCATGAATAACAGCTAAAGGCTTGAAGATGTCACTGGAACCAACGACCAGTCTGTCCTGGACCCTCATTGTCAGAGTTTTCATTTCATGCTGCACCAAAATGTATGTATTAGCGAAAGGTCTTGATTGCAGGCAGGTCAGTTCAGTACCTGGACTCTTCTCCTGTGAAGTTATGGTGCTGTGATGGATGCAGTATGTGGTTTAGCATTATCTTGCTGAAATATGCAAGTCCTTCCCTGAAAGATGTTGTCTGGTACCTCTCTGGATGAGTAAACTGCCCAAAGCAAAGGCATCAATGCAACTCTGCACCATCAGAGATGCAGGATTTTGAACTAAGTGCTGACAACAAGCAGGATGGTCTATCTCCTCTGCAGAAGCATTTCCATTCACAGATGACTTCTTCTTTGCATGATGGAGCTTTCAGCTGCATTTGAGGATTCCATGGCAGATTGTTTTAAAAAAAACAGTGATCTCTAGAAGTGTTCATGAATCCATGCAGTGATTTCCAGTCAAAGTAATCATAATGATAGATATACTTTATTTATCCCAAGCTGGGAAATTGTAATAATTGTAATAATGCTTATTTTTAATCCAGTGCTGCCTGAATATCACAAGCATCCAGTTTTGACCTCCAGCCTTTTCCCCTTTGTACAGAGATTCCTCCTGATTCTTTTAAGCCTTTGATGATCTTATACATCGTAGATGGTGGGATCTTCAAAGTCTTTGCAATTTTACATTAAGGAACATTTTCCTGACATCGTTCCACAATCTTTTGATACAGTTCTCTCTGAAATGCTCTTCTTATACCCAGTCACGTTACTGACCTGTTGCCAATTAATCTAATAGTCAGATGCTCCTCCATTTGTTTTAGATTTGTACCAGTTACTTTTCCAGCCTTCTGTTACCCCTGTTTCAAACTTCTTTGAGATGTGTTGCTCCCATCAAATTTAAAATAAGCTATTTCATGGGAAATATTACATTAAAGGCCAGACAGATATTGTCAGGGTTTGACATACTCCGTACTGTTTTGTCCTCCATGTTTCCTGCCACGTTTTTCCTGCTCATGTTTTTTGATCCTAGTTTTGTTACTTTTGATCCTCCCAAGCAGCGCTTTGTTTTTGGTTTTCTGGAATAAATCCTGGTTTTTGCAACTCCTGGCTCCTGCGTTTGGGTCCAGACCATACACCAGACATGACAGATATAGGTAATGAAATATTGATTTATGGGATTTGCGGATAATTGCTTTCTACTTTTATTTACATTTTACACAGCATCCAAACGTTTTGGGAATTTGGGCTGTGCAACAAGTACTACTAGATCCATGGTAACAAAACGTCCTTACTGTACAGTTGTAAACTTTAAAATGAGCTGCCAGGACAATATTAGCACGCAAGGAAATTGTGTCCATGTCAAAGAGAGCCAAAGAGAAAGAAAAACTCTTCAAAAGGAAATGTCCTCAGCACCCTGAAAACCAAATACTTTGTACACAGGAATATTATGATACATTTTTTATCTAAGATGATAAACTATTGCAACAAAACTGCAGATCAATCAGAATACTCAGGATATCCTAATATGGCTACTTACTAAAGAAGAATAAAACCCGTCAGACACTGTTTAATAACATAGTAACTAAGTTGGTGTTTTGATGTTGACAATGGAAAGGTGGTCAGCTCACACGCCTGTCCAAAATCTGAGCTCTGGTGATGGTAAATGCTGGAGCACATGACTGACATCACATTCACTACGCCCTTTAAGGGTCCAAATTCTTTATCATAGTCTATTCTCTTGAATATGCCAGCGACTTCCATCATCAGTGTTGTGTTGAAGATCTGGAGCAAAACTCCAGACCTTGAAGTGAAGTGTTTCTGGTGCTACTTCATCAAAACATTATAATGCAATGACTATATCTGCTACTATTTACTAGTCATGTAGTTAACGTTTTTGTGCATGTTGAGAAAGTGACAAAACATTCATTTTCCATTATGTATTTTTTTACTTTGGAGAACAAATGCATGTCAGAAACAGGAAGTCAAAGTGAAGTAGGGTCAGATAGGAGGGCCTGGTCGTCTTGTTGGAGCGCTGCCGTGCAGAGCCTCGCCTCCACGTGCAGGGTGGAACCTAGACAGTATGAAATTGAGCGGAAAGTATGAGGAGAGAAGGGGATGAAAGAAAGAGTGGGAGAAGGGAGCAGACAGGGTCACAGATGTGACATCACATGAACAATAGGAATGGCTGGGGGTGAGAATGTGCAGACGTCCTGCGCAAAGCTGTCTGCCAGCTGTTTAGTTCACCTGTCTATTAAAAGGGAACACATTTCATGGTGTATACAGAAGAAGAGACGGATTTATTGGGACTACAAGCAGAGGGCTCTTAAGTAGTTTCACTATTAGACAGGGACACATAAATCACTTTTTCTTGCGTTTCGAAATATCCGGCTCTCTCAAACATGCTGAGTCATCAGAGCACACAAGAATATTGGTTATCAACTGATTCTGACAAACTGTTGACAGCCATAAAAAAAAAAAATTAACAAAAATAGTCCTTTGTCAAGAAGATGTTTTAGTCAAGCCACCACATAGCACAAGTGTTACAGTGACATCCAGTCTTTTCCAGGACTCTGGCAGCTTGAAGCTAAAACAAAGCAGACATGACCAGAGAAGAGGGGAGAAATCAGATGGCGTATTTGTTCATTGACAATTAGACCATCACTCAAGAGAATACTGAGGAGGACAGCAGAAGTAGAAAAGGCAGGAGGTGTTTAGAGAAAGGGATGAAAGCAGAGGGCACTAAAACACCCACTGAGTGAGAGGGATTGAGAGGGAAAACGGGAGAGGGTCCTGCTATTGAGGACCCGGCAGAGCAGAAAGGAACAGAAAGCAGTTTACAATACTGTACAATGCTGTTCTGCACCATTAAGTGGCATGGAGGGCAGGGCTGGGACAATTGGCTTCTGTCCGTGAAGAGAAGGCCAGCAGCTCTGGAGGACACCTCCTTTTCAGCCCATATGGCCGTGGCTGCCTCACAGGATGTTCCACTTGCCGTGGTCGCATGCTCAGCATCTGGACACGTGAGGTCGCTCCTCAGTGACCAGCTCAGCTCCGGAGGAGGGGCAGGCGACAAGGTCTCCATGGTTATGCTGCTGTGATACACAAGGATTCAGGGTAGCAATCAAGAGATTAAGAAAAGGAAGTACTTCTGGGTGGATTTTATGGGATTTAGAGTCACAAAAATCACACTCCAAATCCTCCATCAGGACTGTAAACCTCGGGAGAACAGGTACCAAACCAGAATAAATCCCATAGCAATAATAAGCTTAGCTTATTTAAAGAAAGCTCACCATTTCAGCTCATAAAATCTTTGCAGGAGGTTTGCAGTGCAGATGAAAAGGTTCCCTACAGTCCTTTTTTTTTGGTTTTTGAATATCACATGAAAAAACAAAAGAAACATTTGTCACATTTAAAATAAAGAATAAAGCCGAACAATTTGTATAACTTATGATTTTACGAACCCTCTGTCCCCAAATTCCCCAGTGCTTATAAACATAAACAGATGCATGTCTAAACCATTTACACTCACATAATATTGTGTTTTTCTCCACGCCTAGAGCAACTGTGACACCTCTGCCACCATTGGGCCGTTTGTATCACAAATGCTTTTACAAAAACCTTTGTCCAAAACTTCCAAATGCCTCTAAACATAAGCAGATGCACGTCTGAAGCATTTACATTACTTTAGCTCTTGTATTTTCCTTTGTGCTCAGAGCAACTGTAACTTCTGTCCCCATTGGACCGGCGACAAAGAACTGTCAGAATGATGGATTATGAAGCTGAAATTGCTGAAATTCAAAAAAAGTGGCCTATCTTTGCTTCTGTCCCTTCTTAAACAGATCCAAAAATCCTCCTGGAAAGGAAAAAAAATAATAAAACGCCAAGCCAAGTGACCACAGCAGAAAAGAAGTTAGGGGGTGAGAATCTTAACAAGTGTTTACCCTCATTCTGTTGCCAAGCTGTGCGGCAGTAACCCACCGTAGCGAAAGGCAGTGCCTCATCCAGGAAGAAAGGCCTCAGTCTGCGGGGTCAGGGGTCACTAACTCCACCATTGTCTCTGATAGGGCAAGCACACTCCAGCTTTTCTCTGGCTTTCAAAGGCCCCGTGATGGGGGTGGAAAGATAGGCCTGAAAACACTGGGTCAGGACCGGGGACTTTATGGTTGTTGGGTGGGGATAGATTCGGACCCCAAAGGTTAAATGAAGAGCCAAAGCCCCCTTCTGTCCAATTACCGAGGGACAAACGCTCTCTGTGACCCGGCGGGGTCAGAGTTCAGCAGAGCCTTTGGTAGCGGCACACTCTGGTGTTTTGTGGCCCAGATGAGATGAACCTCCACTGTGTTTATCTAAGTGACACCCTGACCAATAGTAAAAGTATAAATAATTAGGGGGCTTGTGAGCTGCCACTTAGTGGAATTAATTTATAGACCACTGATAAGTGACTCAGTTTAAGACCTCTGAAAAAGGTAAACATATATGGACAATATGTGCAATAATGCTGAACAAAACCGCCAGTACAATACAGTAAATACTGTTAAAACTCATTTGATCTTTTCTAACATGTTGCAAGTTTCAAAGGGGGAAAAAAAAAGTTGCATTTGCCATGAGCTCCACATTCTTGGTGAACAGCTCTCCTAATCGTGTGCCCGTCTCGGTCTCAGGCAGCACTTGTGGTGTTAATACCTGCTCATACAAAGGTCCGGTGGAGCAGGGTGGTAGGAGTCCCATATCCGGAGATGACTGTGGATTAGACTGTTCCTGAACCCATGGGCTGCCAAGGATTAAGTTTTAATCATCTATACTTGTAAGGTTAACAAGCCCAGAGAAATCACATTACGAGATTCATCCAAAGCCCTTTTTTCCTGTTTTTCTTTTTTATTTCCACATTCTTGTTCAGCGACAAATCTTAGGCAGTCTTGAATTCATAAAATGATTTATGTTGATGTTTTGTTAACCCTAAAAAGGCGTTGGTTTTAGTATGACTCTTAATGTTTGTCTGGGATGCATTTAAATCTCTGGGAAAATATCATTGAAAATGCTGTTTTCCAGAAGATGGGAACATTTTATAAAACGCAAGAAACACTTGCATCTGTAATATGATTTAATGTTTATTCAAGCAAACTATTTTCAAGGTCTTCTCCAACCAATGTCATTGTACTTAAAAACATATTTAAAAACAGTACTGTGAGACAGGCAGCAGGGAGATATGTTTACAGGATTTCAGCTGGTCGCTGGTTATCTGATCCTCCGCTTCCTGATCCACACCATCCTCCATCAGAGGCAGATGTGGACCGCAGCCCCACCGTTGAGACTTGTAAACAGTGAGGGCTGCTATTATCCAGCTGAAATGATCCTGGACCCCTTGCAAAAGACTTCACCTTGACAGAAGAAATGTCTTTCCAGGTTCCAAACATGCTTCTGCATCAATGATACCTTAACACATATGCAAGCAACAGAAACAATGGAAAATGATGCATTCCAATACTTTTAGAGATGGTGACCTTTTACACCTTTTACAGCGCAGATGCTCTTTCTCATGGCATTAACAGATATTTTGTAACAATATTAAGCACTGTAAAACTTTAAATACATATGTTCTTTGCAAATATACAATGATATATACATTAGATATTTTTCTTCTGAACTGAGCGATGATCCTCCACAAGAATTAGGCATAAAGTGGTGATCTGTGACCTATGTTTGCTTGGAAAGACAAAGTATTTGGTGGTTGTACCTTTTACGCTCAATTCTCACACCCTTTTTATTTTAGAATCATCCAGAAAAACAATATTTTGACAAACATGCATTTGCTTTATTTTTGGTATCACGAGCCTTGTCAGTTACAGTCACCGTGTGGCTGCATCATTCCTCAAAATAAAGAATTTAAACCTTCGCTATCAAATCCAGTATTCCCTTGAAGCATAGAGGAGGTTACCACCAGAATAAAATCTCAGAAAATCAAGGAATAACTTGAAGAACAATCCATCAAAGCCCCAGGATGCAGCCGCCTGGAACACACTGAGCACTATGAAAGCTTTAAATCTCTTCCTCTGCAGAATCCATTTACCATGGCTTTGCCACACTCCACCTGGGGGGTGCTTACACTGGATACCAAGCATGCTACCGCAAGGATAAATTATGCATCCAGTGTTTGTGTGAGTGGGTCCTCCCTTGGGTGTGTGTGTGTGTGTGTGTGTGTGTGTGTGTGTGTGTGTGTGTGTGTGTGCACTTGTTTTTCTATTCCGGTGGGGTCCTCGACCTGACAAATGACTCACGCGCTGGGGACCAATTTTTCCTGTGGGGACCGAGACCCGGTCCCCAGAGGCACGAGCATTGCAATCAATAGAAAACAGCCTGCTGATATGCCTGGTGCAGTTTTCTAGTGAAAAAAAACTTGGACCCCATAGAGTCAATTTTCACGACTGTGTGTGTCACCTAGAGGACACACATGGTATTGCGGTGTGCTTATTTGCACTCGTGGGGACCTTTTCCTGACAAAGTGTGTAAGTGTTTATATCGTATAAACCTAATATTTTATTAATATTATTACTTTTAATAATAGTATTAATATTAATTTATGATATATATTATAGTTATAATTAATTTATATACATATTATGTTTATATATATAATATATATTATTTACATACACATTATGTTTATTTATATATATATATATATATATATATATATATATTAGGGATGCAACGGTTCTCGGTATAAAACCGAACCGTTCGGTTCGCCCTCCACGGTTCAATACGCCCATGTCTGCCGCGGATTTTCGGTTTTGCCATTAATTTTGCATTAATGCTTTACAATCCGCGTGTTTTTGTGCCTGTCAGCTGCTGCAGAACAGCGCTCCGCGAGTCACTGCTGTAGCTCCGCCCACTCCCCCTTGTAGCTCCGCCCACTCCCCCTCACACAGAGCAGACACGGAGCGGGGGAGTTGAGAGAAAAAAGTTTGAAGAAGCGCCGGCTTCATTCAAATCTCCGGTGGCATCATTTCGGTTTCGCTGTTGATTTCAACGACGGTGGAGTGAAAACAGTTAACAGAGCTTTTACTGTCTGTAATCATTGCTTGAGACTGGCTAGTGGAAGATCAGAGTCTCTGCCTGGTCAGTGAAACGTTACACTGACCGGGCGGAGACGGCTCTGATCGGGCCGGTTTATTTACTGAAGGAAATAAACAGGTTTACAGTCATAAACAAAGGCAGACTCTAACTCTAACGTCTCGGGCAAAACTCCCCCAATAATTAAATTAAAACACCTGAAAAAAACCCGAGGTTCAGCCCTCCCTCCCTCTGCCACCACCGGCTCCTTCATGACATCACGTGCATTACTGTGACCGACAGAGAGACGAGATAATTCAGGCTGATCTCCCCACTTTGTAACTCTCCCATATCAGGATCAAGCTACAATATTTTGTAATGTTGTAATAATTATAATTATAATAATTTACAATATTTTCGCGGAGGGAAACCGTCCTCCGCTCGCGTCGGACAGTTCACGCCCATATATTTCTGATAATGTACTCGTCGGGTATTATCCCTTACGTATTTAGTAGTGTAAAATGTACTTACTGTACTGAGTTTTCAAGATTAAGAGGCTGTTGACTATAAAGAATTATAGTAATTTACATTTTGAAAAGTGATGAGAGAAATAAACAGATCATTTTGGAAAAAAAAAGCTCTCTCATGCACATAAATGCTGATTTATGGTTCTGCGTTACTCCAACGCAGAGCTTACGGCGTAGGGTACGCGGCGGCGCGCACCCCTACGCCGTATGGTCTGCGTCGATTTAACTCAGAACCATAATTTAGGTTTAACTTAAACCGAAACCGAACCGAAACCGTGGCCTAAAAACCGAAACCGAAACCGAACCGTGGGCTACCTGAACCGTTGCACCCCTAATATATATATATATATATATATATATATATAATTATTTTAATTTCATCAGACTTTTATATTATCAAAATAGTTTTCCTAAAATCAACAAGGGAACCCATTTAATCAATAAACTTCCTTTCAGTGCAGATTTATTATAAGGAACAGAGTCAAGGCATGAATGCACTTTAATTCAGTTCACCAGATGGGCAATCATCATCCCGTCTCTCTCGCTGCTCTAAAAGGTTTAAATGTAACAGTACAGCGATCAGCAGCTGTTAAACATCCTTAAGAATTGATGAAACTTTGTTTAAAAGATTATTTTCATGTCTTACCTATTGGATGACAACAGATTTTATCTCAGAATGTCTCAACCATACCAGGCAGCAAGCCTGAGAAAATGTCCGCCAAACCGGAAGTAGTGACAGGAAGTAGAATTATGTGGCCAATCAACTGGGGCTCACTGATTGACTACTTGGGGTGCAAAATATATTTTTTTCCTTCATCATTTTAAACACGTTTTCAACCACTTTTAATCATTTTTGGTGCATATAAATCAACTTGAATTAATTATTTCTTTATTTCAAAATAAAATTAATTGTTTTAACAATTTTAATGAATTCTTTACTTCAAAATTAAACCAAATTATTTGACAGGGAAAATCTTAATATTAAAGGGATGTCACTTTAGAACCTGGGCTACAATCTCGTGCAGGATTTGTTTATATGGTCATCTGCTCCAGCCACAGCGTGTCATTTCACAGCTCTGCTCACACAAAGCTCAAAGTAAAGTCAGTTGGAGGTGTGCTGGTCATCTGCAGCACTTCATCAAACCTCTCACTGTGGCTGTTTTTCCTTATACTTTTCCTACCTGCATTATGTCAGCAGTGTAACTATCCTGATAGATATACATACTGAGGCTACAGTTAGCAGGTCTGATACCAATGCTACAATTATTACAGTTAGCAGTTCTGATATTCATACATACTGCAGTTATAGTTAGCAGTTCTGATATTCATACATACTGCAGCTACAGTTAGCAGTTCTGATATTCATACATACTGCAGCTACAGTTAGCAGTTTTGATATTCATACATAGGCCTACTGAACCTACAGTTAGCAGTTTTGATATGCATACTGATGTCAGGGTTTGACACTTCCCCCCAGTTTTTGAGTTTCAGTTCTGTCCCTCCTGTTTCCCATTTGCCCTGATTGTGTCTGCACCTGTGTCTCGTCATGTCTCGTTATGCCCTGTGTATATCTGGTGTTGTCATTCCTTTGTTCCCTGTCGGTCCGTACTGGTTCTTCCTCCATGTCTCCTTGTAGTTTTTTCCGATCGTGGTTTTTTGTTGATCCTGCTCTGCAGCGCTTTTAGTTATGTTTTTTGTGAATAAACCCCTTTTTATTGAGAACTCCTGCCTCCGGCCTCCTACTCTGCTTTCCTGCGCTTGGGTCCTCAGCTAACCATTCACAACAGAACGGACCGACCAGATGGACCCAGCGGGAGTGCGCCTCACGCTGCTGGAGTTTTTGCGCTGGGCCGAGGAGGGGGAGTATGGGGACCCCTTTTTGGGGACATGCCAGGCTCTGGGTGGGCCCAGGAGCCTGCAGGCTCAGGGGAAGCAACGACGACGGCGTCAGCGCCAGCCCCAGCGCCAGCCCCAGCCCCAGCTTGTTCCGGCTCCAGCTCCTGCTCCCGTCCATGTTCCAGTGGTGGTCCCGGACGCACCTTCCCATGTTCCAGTGGTGGTCCCGGACGCACCTTCCCATGTTCCAGTGGTGGTCCCGGACGCACCTCCCCATGTTCCTGTGGTGGTCCCGGACGCATCTTCCCATGTTCCAGTGGTGGTCCCGGACGCACCTTCCCATGTTCCGGTGGTGGTCCCGGACGCACCTTCCCATGTTCCAGTGGTGGTCCCGGACGCACCTTCCCATGTTCCTGTGGTGGTCCCGGACGCACCTTCCCATGTTCCTGTGGTGGTCCCGGACGCACCTTCCCATGTTCCGGTGGTGGTCCCGGACGCACCTTCCCATGTTCCAGTGGTGGTCCCGGACGCACCTTCCCATGTTCCAGTGGTGGTCCCGGACGCACCTCCCCATGTTCCTGTGGTGGTCCCGGACGCATCTTCCCATGTTCCAGTGGTGGTCCCGGACGCACCTTCCCATGTTCCTGTGGTGGTCCCGGACGCACCTCCCCATGTTCCTGTGGTGGTCCTGGACGCACCTCCCCATGTTCCTGTGGTGGTCCCGGACGCATCAGCCCCTGCTCCGGTGATGGTCCCGGACCCCCCCCCCAGCCAGCTCCGAGGACCCGTGCCCCCCCCAGCCAGCTCCGAGGACCCGTGCCCCCCCCAGCCAGCTCCGGGGACCCGTGTCCCCCCCAGCCAGCTCCGAGGACCCGTGTCCCCCCTCAGCCAGCTCCGAGGACCCGTGTCCCCCCCCAGCCAGCTCCGAGGACCCGTGTTCCCCCCCCAGCCAGCGCCACGGACCCGGGTTCCCACTCAGGCAGCTCCGAGGATCCTCTGCCCCCCGACACCGGCTCCCCGCATCCTGTCTGCCCCTGTTCCGGCTCCCCTCATCCTGTCTGCCCCTGTTCCGGCTCCCCGCATCCTGTCTGCCCCTGTTCCGGCTCCCCGCATCCTGTCTGCCCCTGTTCCGGGCTCCCCGCATCCTCTCTGCCCCTGTTCCGGGCTCCCCGCATCCTGTCTGCCCCTGTTCCGGCTCCCCGCATGCTGTCTGCCTCTGTTCCTGAGGCGGTCCCGCCGCCAGTCTCTGTTCCTGAGGCGGTCCCGCCGCCAGTCTCGGTTCCTGAGGCGGTCCCGCCGCCAGTCTCCGTTCCTGAGGCGGTCCCGCCGCCAGTCTCCGTTCCTGAGTCGGTCCCGCCGCCAGTCTCCGTTCCTGAGGCGGTCCCGCCGCCAGTCTCCGTTCCTGAGGCGGTCCCGCCGCCAGTCTCCGTTCCTGAGGCGGTCCCGCCGCCAGTCTCCGTTCCTGAGGCGGTCCCGCCGCCAGTCTCCGTTCCTGAGGCGGTCCCGCCGCCAGTCTCCGTTCCTGAGGCGGTCCCGCCCATCTCTGTTCCTCTTCCTGAGGCGATCCTGGATGGATCTGCCCAGCCCCGAGAACGGCCCTCTGGCCGGTGTGCCTGGTCCCGAGTCTGGTTCCGGGGTTGGCCCCCCAAAGTGACTCTCTGGTTGGCCCGGCCCCGTCGGCATCCTCCAGAACTCTCTCGCCGGTCTGCCCGGCCTCGAGGACGGCCCCCGGAACGCTCTCGCTGGTCTGCTCGGTTCCGAGGACAGCCCCCGGAACTTTGGCCGTGTGTGGCCTGGGCCCCCGTCCAGGCCCCCTCCGCCCACCCTGGGTTGGGACTGTTGGGACATCTGGGATCTGTCCCTTGAGGGGGGGGTACTGTCAGGGTTTGACACTTCCCCCCAGTTTTTGAGTTTCAGTTCTGTCCCTCCTGTTTCCCATCTGCCCTGATTGTGTCTGCACCTGTGTCTCGTCGTGTCTCTTTATCCCCTGTGTATATCTGGTCTTGTCATTCCTTTGTTCCCTGTCGGTCCGTACTGGTTCTTCCTCCATGTCTCCTTGTAGTTTTTCCCGATCCTGGTTTTTTGTTGATCCTGCTCTGCAGCGCTTTTAGTTCTTGTTTTTTGTGAATAAACCCCTTTTTGTTGAGAACTCCTGCCTCCGGCCTCCTACTCTGCTCTCCTGCGCTTGGGTCCTCAGCTAACCATTCACAACAACTGAAGCTACAGTGAGCAGTTTTGATATTCATACATACTGAAGCTACAGTTAGCAGTTTTGATATTCATACTGAAGCTACAGTTAGAAGTTCTGATATTCATACATACTGAAGCTACAGTTAGCAGTTCTGATATTCATACTGAAGCTACAGTTAGAAGTTCTGATATTCATACATACTGAAGCTACAGTTAGCAGTTCTGATATTCATACTGAAGCTACAGTTAGCAGTTCTGATATTCATACTGAAGCTACAGTGAGCAGTTCTGATATCCATACTGAAGCTACGGTTAGCAGTTCTGATATTCATACATACTGAAGCTACAGTGAGCTGTTTTGATATTCATACTGAAGCTACAGTTAGCAGATCTGATATTCATAGATACTGAAGCTACAGTTAGCAGTGTGATGATCAGTTCTGATGCAAACTGAGGCTACAGTTAGCAGTGTTAGGATCAGTTCTGATACAAACTGAGGCTTCAGTTAGCATTGTAATGATGTGAACAAGCCACAGTTAGCAGTGTAATGATCAGTTCTGATACAAACTGAGCCTATAGATAACTAACCCGATACTGAGGCTACAGTGAGAAGTGTCCTGATATTTTAAGCTGAGGGTACAGTAAGCGGGGTAAATATATTTATACAAACTGTGTTCTGATCAATTCTGATTTACAAACTGAGGCTGCAGTTAGCAGAAGAACATTTGGATGGTGTTTTCACTAATTTCCTGTGTCAAAAAATGCTGTACACTTTAGCATTGTCTTTGTGAGGCAGAATATGACATTGGTGGCAACCAGACAGGAGAGATTGTATCTAGTGCCAGTTGAGTTGAAAATTCAATAGACCTTTATCACAGCAACAATATTGACATGAAATAGTGGGTAAAGAGGTGTTGCCAATGATACTAATTAAGGTTCTGTTCCATTCAGGTCAAATAGTCAGCGTGCTGCTACTGTGCATGTTGGCTCACTGGAAAAGGCTCTGCTACACTGAATGGAACAGAACCTTAATTAGTACCATTGGTAACACCTGTGTTTACCTGCTGTTTTATGTCAATGTGGCTGCCGTGAAAAAGGTCTATTTATGGCTGTAGCTGTTTATAATGCTAATAACTGTAGCCTACTCCTACTACTACTACTATGACTAGGCTACTACTACTACTACTACTACTATGACTAGGCTACTACTACTAAATATTAATGCAAGTAGCCCACTTGTCATGATCCACCCCCAGTCCACCAGAGACCCCTCAGCCTTTTCTTTTTGTTATGACTGATATTGCGTTGTGTCTTTAAAAGACTTTGATTATTACACTGTCTGCTCATTGTGTTTTCCTGGTTTTTGGTTTTCTGTTTGCTGTGTTTTTCTTCATGTGTCCCTGTATCGCACTCCCTCCACACCTACCCTGCCCAATGTGGTAGTGTCTTATTTAGCAAGCTAGTGCTAACGTTAGCTTCTGTGTATCAGGTGCACACAGGGATGCAATGGGGAAATGTGGTGTTAAAATGGGGTTCAGACATTGATAAATACATAAATCTACATTAACATACACAAGCCCATGACAACATAATGAGCGCTTCAATGATGACTCAGTGACAATGAAGCTGGCCACGCCTGGCTGTTACTTCTGTCTTATTCTGACAGTTTTTGTGTTGTGCCTATACACTTCTGGAATAAAGTAGTATTCTGTGGTATCTGCTGTCTCCTGCACCTGCGTTCAGGTTCATCTCCTCATACTCACCTAACACTAGTACTACTGTCATTAGCAGGGCAGCTGACAGTCCTGCCGGGGCCCGGGACTAAATAATCTAAGATGGGCCCCCCTGCGCCCGGATCTCTCCTTCTCTCCTCTTCCTCTCCTCTCCCTCTGCTCTTCAGGTTTTCATACAAGCTAATGGACGTTAACATTAGAGATAACCAGTTAGGTTAAGTTACAAGGTTGGTAAACGTTGTAACTGTTTCTTACCTTGCTCTACGCCAGTGTTTCTCAATCCTGGTCCTCGTGGGCCCCTGTCCTGCATGTTTTAGATGCTACCCTGCTTCAGCACACCGTGATAAAAGTACCTGTGTCATCAACAGAGCTGTTCAGACCTTGGTGACAAGCTAATGAGGACCTTTAATTAGAATCAGGTGTGTTGGTGCAGGGAAACATCTAAAACATGCAGGACAGGGGCCACGCGGACCAGGATTGAGAAGCACTGCTCTACACTGACTTATATAATTCCAGCTTCACCGTCACCCCCTTTTTAAAATATTTGAGTATAGAATCTCTGAGGCCTCTATTTTCTTCTTCTCTTCTTCTCTTTTCTCTTCTTTTCTGAGCACCGGACATTTTGACCATTCTAATGGTTGAATTAAATGATAACATCAAATTTTGATCAGTGGCTAAACCATTTTTGTGTTGGGGGTTCTTGACCACAAGGACAATTAGGAAGAAAACAAATAACAAGCTTTTATGTAACTCAAATACTACATATTTTTCCATAAATAGGCATATTTTTGAAACATTTTGAAAAATGATTCCATAATTTAATGAGAATAAATTTTTATTTATTTATTTTTTTTTCCTTCAGTTCTGGGCCCCCTACCCTGGGCCCGGGACAACAGACCCGTTTGTCCCCCATATCGGCGGCCGTGGTCATTAGTACTAATAACTACAAGTCTAATTATACAATTCTTACACTTTATCAGATATTTTAAATTAAATTAATTTTGCTTTAATTCATTAATTAATTGCATGCAAAATGTAGCCTTTTTAGTTACATTACAAGAAACAGAACAATAGTAAAGTATAATTAATACATGCAAAGCATGGCAGTAAACCTACTACAGCACATCTTTGTAATATTAATTTTGAATTTAAGACATTAAAAATGTATTGAAATATATAATAATATATATTCTTGTGGATTCACTAATATTTTGGTGAGTTCTGCAATGCAGTGAAGCATGTCTGCACTCAATCATACAGTTGAGTGAGGAACACACCTTTCCTGACTTTAGTGGTCCCCCACTTACCTACTGTATGCCCATCCCCCACTTGCCTATATATATGGGCCCATCCCACACCGCGCTGTTGACGCACTCAGCTCTGACCGTCAATTAGTGCAGCACGTGTAGAGCAGCACCGACACGGAGAGGACTACAGACGACTGATGGATGATGAAGATGAAGATGAAGCCAACAAAAACGAAGTAAGTACATGAAACTATTTTAGTCATTATTAATTAGACTTAGCACTGTTGCTACGTTTGTAGCCAAAAACTCACTTTTTTTATATTGGCACATTTTTCCGATGCTAACATGACCTAGCTCGTTACCAGACGCACGTGGACGATATTGCTTGCAAACTGTACAATTTTGAGCATTTTTCCGGTTTGCTGCTTACTTTTATTTTGCTGTCTGTGGGTAATGTTAAGGTATTACTTTAATATTCAGGGGTTTGTGAGGAGTGAGGGGCTGGGGAGAAGAAAGAGTGTTTAATGAGCATGTTTCACCTGCCACAGCCACGCACCGTTAGCTACCATTTCGTTAGCTCCAATGTCGAGTAACTTAACATTAAGGTCCTGACACAACAACCCGACGTCGCCCGCTCTCTGCCGGCCGGGGAAACTAGCCCGACAGACGCGGACTGACGGCCCGACGGCCGAAAATAAGCTTGGCGTGTCAGGGCCTGGTCGGCGGGGTAGAGGAGGGGGGGGGGGGGGGGGGGGGGGTCGGAGCGTCGGAGCGTCGGAGCGTCGGAGCTGCGTCGGAGCCGCGCAGGGAGACAGACGCACACAGCGGAGCTTTTGCAGACGGCGCAACACGTCTCTGAATGTCAGTGAAATGTTGAGTGTGGAAAAAAACTTTTTCAGACCGCTACACGCTGCTTTGTGTTAGTTTGAGCTTCAGCTGTGCAGTTATTTAAAACGTGAGGACACGTTGCTCAGTGTAAAGATCTGTGCTGTCATCCTGCCTTTGCAGGCTGTCTGTCTGTCTGTTGTTCTGTACCTCACATGTAAGACGCAGATTAGAAAGCTGGCAGTTACCTGTAGACATGGCAGAGAAACACCTGAAGGACTAAGGTGTCTGTAACACACCTGGCTGCTTGACTGTTCATGTCATTAAGGAAGCAGCTGACTGGAGGAAGCCACTGTAACTTGGTTAATTAACTGCATGTTAACAAGGAAACAGTGTTCAGAGCTTCTTGAACTTCATTCATGCCAGTTTATCATCTCTATTACAACATTTTAAGCAAGGGAGATTTTTTCTGAATAGCTTTAAGCATGAATTTAATTTTCTTTATCTCCACAAGCTGTAAATATAAGCTGTAAAGTTTTATTGGTTTAAACATAGCACCAGGTTAACTGTAGAGTCTATCATATTTACTATATTGTATTTTCATCATTTGGACTCTTTTCTTGCTCTTACAGTGATTCAGCAGGGCAGTGCAGCCCCTCCACACATACACACATGCAGCATGTGCACACGCTGGGTGGGCACGGACCACAGACATATTTATTTACAGAAAATGTGCTATATTGTTATATGGATATGAAATCACCTATATTGAGGATATGAGCTTTCAGTCATATCACACATCCCTGTGGCTGGTTGACTCTTAAATGATAGATATTTTCAGTTTAAAATTGATGCATTTCTAAGTGTGTAGATGTTACATTAACTGTTGTGTTAAACCTACAGTGCACGATCTACCAGGCGGGAGGCACGTTTACAGCACCTGAAGCAGCATCATGAGAAATGCTTATCTAAGCACATGGAGTGTGTTAAACACCAAACTCAGGTAATGATGACAAGGCTCTGACGTTCAAATGTGATACACTGTCCATGCAAACATTCAAACATCTGATTTTATACAAAGACTCTGACTTGTCTTTTCAATGGGACCTCTTACACATTATGTTTTAGTTTTTAATAGTAATAAATGTATGTGTCTGTGGTGTTCAGCCCTCAGGAAGTACAAACCAAGACGGAGAGAGTTCATCACACTCAGTTCCATCATCTGAGCTGCTCTCAGCCTCTACTTTGGTAAGTGTCAAACAAACTTTCAGCTTGCTCCATGTGACAGGCTTCCTAATAGTTAACTTCACTCTGTTATTGTTACTATTCAGTGATAATGCAGGTGTTCCCCCAGGTGAGTAGAGTTTACTGTCGTGAGTGTGCAGCTACAGTGAGATTTGCACTATGTTTTGAGATGTGGGTTTTTGAGACAAAATAGTTTATTAGTAGCTGTGTGCATGCTGCAGGCTATCACCAGACCTAAAACTACATGTGACAAACACTGTCTACCCGTGTGCAGCTGTCACATTTTACTTTGCTGATGCTACCAATAGAAAATCTGCTACATTAGGAGCTATAAGCGTATCTACCTTTGATATCTGCTTGTCTGCAGCTCCTTAGTTTTTTTTTTAATGTGCAGGTTTGTGTCGGAGTAAGTTAAGCTGTCATTGCTCCAACACACGAACAGCAAACATGTCCCAACCATACATACTGCTGTGTGTTTAGCATGTAGCTTCACTCCACAGCACAAGAGGTTCATAATCACAGACTGTTCTTAAGGCAAAAACACTGCTTTTTCACGCACTGATCAATTTGAGATTTCAGGCTATTTTGCTTTAATAACATGTCATCTTTCAGACTAATGGGGAAAAAATGTTCAAAATACACTTAGGTGTTTATTTTATTGCACATTTCCATGTTGCATCTGTAGATTTCTTCTAAATTCTGTAAAAGTCAGCATGCAGCACTGCAAGCAATGTCTGGATCGCAATGTCATATGAGGCAGTCTGAAAGGAATGAGGAGCAAGGAGAGTGGGGGAGAGTGAGTCACAGTTCAGGTGCCTCCTCATCTCAGCCCCGCTGGCTGCCTTGGTGTCGCTTGTTTTATTGGTCAGAATCCAGCTTGTGCTGAATCTGCTACAGGTTGCCAGTGGGGTGGAGATACCTGCACCGTGCACTCACCACCGTCTCCGTCATCTCTCTCTGTTCACTGTCCTCACTCCTATGAAAGCCCAGAAAGAGCTACTTGGTCTAATGATATGACAGGCAGCCATGCTGGTATTCAGTAATCAATGTTGATGTGTTTAAGATGTTGATATGAGATGATATTGTTAGTAAGGGTTTTATCAGATATTGATGTGTCCAGTTTATATCAATAAACTGGACATGTATCAAAACTGACCAGTTTTATTCCTGACTATATTCTGAAGGTTTTTACAGAGTGGTTTGTTCATATATCTTTCAAAACCTGATTTATACAACATTTTAATCTTAAAAACAATGCGAAAATTTATTTTTTTATTTGACTTATTTGTTGACAATATTTTGTGATTTGTGTAAAGAATAAAACGTATAACCAACACTCCCTCTGTAAAAACCTTTGACTCTAATATGTCAACAAAATGAAACAAGAATTTTGAATCTGGCTTCATGCAAAGTTCAGATTTCTGTTGAAATGTTTGCAAATTGGCACATATTTACTTAGATATTGACTGATTTGCATATTTAAACATAACATTCAGATAACTTAATACAAAAACAATTGTCTTAATGTGAGAAATCACCTGGGGAAGTTTCAACGTGATCTATTAGTTAAATGTTAACCTGTAGTGCCTTAAAACACAAGCAAGTAGGGAATGATTTGGCATTGCAAGAAATAGACCATCCTTCTACAAATGGTGTTGGAAGTTAAAAATCATCTTTCATAATGTTCTCAGTATATTTTGGTAACTATTTCTACCAGTGCTTTATATTGTTTTTCTTCCCCATAGGAAACCAGCCTAGATGATGGGGACGACACAGACATATGCATCCCTGAAAGTTCACACTCGGGCGCTGATGAGGACCCAGATGTTCCCCCTCTGACCAGAACTGACAGCGTATTTGTAAGTTTGCATAATGAAAAGTAGCAGGAATCTTTTACAAGCAAATGTGATAACACTATTTGAAGTTGTGTTCATATGACAGTCATTGATATTCATTAATGTTTGTGACAGATGTCATGTTAATGACAGTTTTGCATAGATCTTATGAGCAAATGTATTGTTACTGTTAATGTTTATTGCAGATAATTTAGCTGTAAGCTTCTTGTATCTTTAATTTCCAGCTTACCAAAGAATTCCTGGAACAGATATCCAAGCTGTCTAATGGATCAGATGCCTCTGTGAGCTGCATTGAAAGCAGCGGTGATGAATATAAACCATCAAAAGCCTCAGAAAGCAGTTCAGAGGGATCTTGTGACCTTACGAGTGAGGCTCCATCGGTGAAACAGAAGAAGAAGAAGCCCAGTACTGACACACACCTGGGAAACATGAAGAAAAAGAAGATGTCACAGAGGACTTATGGAAGAAAGACTTCGCCCAGTAGCTCTTCTTCTTCTTCTGACATGATCCTGGGAAACATGAAGAAAAAGAAGACGTCACAGAGGACTTATGGAAGAAAGACTTCGCCCAGTAGCTCTTCTTCTTCTTCTGACATGATCCTGGGAAACATGAAGAAAAAGAAGACGTCACAGAGGACTTATGGAAGAAAGACTTCGCCCAGTAGCTCTTCTTCTTCTTCTGACATGAACCTGGGAAATGTGTCGGTACTGAAGATACAAAAGAAAAAAGATGGTTCCAGAGTTTACAGTAAAAGGCATTACTGTCTATACTGTTCAATGCAGTGCCATAAAATGGCAAGGCACTTAATCCGCAAACACGGCAATGAACCAGCTGTAGTGCAAGCAGCCTCTTTTCCTTTGAAATCAAAGGAAAGAAAATTGCACTTTGACCTCATTAGAAACAAAGGAAACCGTGCTCACAATAACGAGGTCCTAAAAGCTGGTAGTGGGATACTAATCCCAAGTCAGCAAACCGGGAATCCAGTGAACGCCAGCGACTACATGCACTGCATCAATTGTGAGGCTTTGCTGAAAAGAAAATCACTTTGGAGGCACATGTCCAGGTGCAGGCTTTCAAGAAAATGCAGCACTACAAAGCCAGGCAAAAGTCGGATCCAATCACTGTGTGCCTATGCACAGCCCGTCCCTGAGGGTGTCAGCAGGAAGGTTTGGGAGCTGGTAAATGTTATGCACCAAGATGAAGTCACAAGCATCATCAGAGAGGAGAAAAGCATTTTGAGACTTGGAGAACATTTGTACACAAAGCATGGACATGACAAGACCAAACATGAGTACATTAGACAGAAAATGAGAGAAATAGGACGACTGATTCAGCAGTCACGGAGAGCTGGCAGACTGAAACGTATTGAGGACTTCTATATACCTTCCAACTTCAACTTTGTGGTGGAAGCAGTGAAGGACGTGGCCGGTTTTGATGATGACAAGAACATCTACAAGACTCCATCATTAGCTCTGAAACTGGGTCATAGTCTCAAGAAGATGGCAGATATCCTGCAGTGTGAAGCGCAGATGGCCGAGTTTGTCGATGAAGACTTTCTGAAGAACCTGGAGAGGAGCCGAGATCTGTATGAGAAGAAGTGGAACGTGTGTGTGTCATCACGTGCACTACAGACTCTAGAAGAGGGGAAGTGGAACACGCCTCAGCTCCTCCCGTTCACTGAGGATGTGAAGAACATGCACACGTATGTTGAAAAGTGCAGACAAGAACACCAAAGCAGACTCAAGGATGATCCCAATAAGAAGAACTGGTCCAAGCTGGCCAGTTTGACTCTTTGTGAGGTCATCCTGTTTAATCGCAGGAGAGAGGGTGAGGTTTCGAAGATGCCGCTTAGTGCATTCACCCTAAGAGACACTTCAGGCGTCCATTCAGATTTAGCAGTAGGACTTTCTGAGTTTGAGCAAAAGCTTTGCCAGCATTTTCAGCGCATTGAAATAAAAGGGAAAAGAAACAGGAAAGTTCCCATCCTTCTAACGCCAGACATGCTTTCCTCAATGGAAGCCTTGGTTGCACATCGGAGGGCCTGTGGTGTGCCCGATGAAAACCCCTTTTTCTTCTCCAGACCTGAAGCAGAGACTCACTTCAGGGGATCAGATGCCATCAGACAGATTGCAAGGGACTGTGGTGCCAAGCATCCTGAAACTCTGTCCTCAACCAAGCTGAGAAAGCACGTATCTACACTGTCCACCGTCCTGAACCTGAAAGATAATGAGATGGACATACTGGCAAATTTTCTTGGACATGACATCCGGGTTCATAGGCAGTACTACAGACTACCTGAAGGAACGCTGCAGTTAGCTAAAGTCAGCAAATTGCTGATTGCTCTGGAGCAAGGCCGACTGTCAGACTTTAAAGGAATGAGCCTGGACCAGATCCAGATTGATCCCAATGGTAAAGCAAATACATTTATGTCATATATATTTTTATTTCAGAGTAAGTCTTTTTCATGTCATATTTGGTTTTGTTATTCCTCTTTTTCAGAGCAAGTGCTAGAAGCTATGGACAGTGATCTCTCAGAGGCAGAGAAGGACTCGTCTCTCTGCTCCTCGTCATCAGGTGGGTTACATGTTACATGTGTAACTGTAACTGGCTGAGTGAGTGTTGAGCTCAAACATGACAATTTATTTACTTTGTCTTTTTTTGTCAAAGGATCCTCAAGATCTAAACGCAGACCACCAACCACTGATGAGTTTGGAACTTCAACACCAAAGAGAAGAAAGGAAACTGTTGAGTCTGACAGTGATGACCCAGAAACGGGTAACTCACACATTAAATACACTCCCGCTGTTTATTAGTTACCACGTACATTTACAAAAAAGATGGAATTTAGACCCCGTCCACACGTAGCCGGGTATCTGCTAAACCGAAGATATTTTCCTACGTTTGGACCTGTCATCCACATCAAAACGCAAATAAACGAATGTTTAAAAAAAACTCTGGGCAAAGTGAAGATTTTTGAAAACGTGTAGACAGAGACAACCGCAGTTTTGCGTTTTCGAACGTCGCATTATGCACCAAAACAACAACAAATCTGTTCTGACGTGCGACCTTTGTTTACTACAGAACTACAGATGATCCACCAGTTATTTATAATAACTAAATTAGCTAATGCAAATACAGAAACATATTATACAAAGCTATGGGAAAAGTAATAATTGATCCCACATCATTCTGCACTCAACATCATAACTGTGCCTCACATTTAGTAGTTGGTAAGTATCAGCAACTACTTCATCTTCTTCATTTTAATAACTCTATTCTTCTGATAGGATCTTCAATATCCAACAGAGGAAGAGGACAGCGGACCTCTGAACCCAGCAGTATTGAACCTGCGACCACAGGAGTCCCACAGACTGAGGACACGCCACCTGATGTCCACCTGCCCGGTTTGTCCATTACCTTTTTCACACAGAACAGCTAAACAGGCTCTATTAAAACAAGCTCTGATTGGCAGCTTTCTAACCCTCATATGATGCTTTTATTTAAAAAGCAGCTACCACTATTGTATTAATATACTCATCACTCATTATTTCAACAGGATCCTCAGGATCTAAGGAGACACAGCGACCTGAGTCTGACAGCGGTGACCCTAAAGCAGGTATTTCACACACTAAATGCAGTCCCGGTTATGTTAAAACTGACTGTTTTTTTAAGGGTTCGCCTCAGAAAAAAATGAAGCTAACAGAGATGCTATGCTATAATGCTTTGGGGGAAACTCCAATTATGGCACAGAAAAAATATCGAGATATATATCGAGTATCGCCATTTAGCTAGAAAATATCCAGATATGACTTTTGGTCCATATCGCCCAGCCCTAGTGAGAGATAACACCTCTGTACTCACAGCAGGAGATCACCTGGTTACTAAAGTGTCATGTACTATAAATACAGTCACTGGTTGTGATATTTGTTTACTGTTATCAGCCACTAATCACCTCAACTCTTCACTCATTAGCTTTTAACATTTGACATCCCCACTTTATTCCTGCAATTTGAAATACATATCAGGTTGGTGCCACATCAGTCAATACAACAGAGGCTGTAAAACATTAGGTCACTATACTGTTTTACTTTTTATGAAATGCTTTGATTGGTGTCAGAATATCAGTTTTCAGGACACTGTTTGATGAAATTATACATTTGATCGCATTAATAAGGCTGATTGGTTACTGAATGATATTTTACATCTCTATACACCGCTGATTGTCCTTTCTTCTTTGTCTTTCTTTCTTAGAAACCTCAAAGAGGAGGAGTTGGTCATCTGCAGAGGTCCACGCTGTGGAAAAGTCACTAATGTCCTCCATAGAATCCGGTAAAGTACCAGGAAAGTCTCAGTGTGTCGCCTGTATTGAAGCTTCACCAGAAGCACTTAAAGCAAGAAGCTGGAAAGCAGTTAAGTTTTATGTTAAAAATCGCATCACGACCATTCAGCGTGAAAGTGCAAGACGACTTTTCTGAATGTGTTAATGAAACATCATGTTCACAAAATGTTGAAAAATGTCACTCGGTGTAATGAACCATCATTCACTGCAAAAAAAAAGCTTGAGAAAACGTCGAATTTCATGGTAACGTGATGCAAGAGATTTTTGATTTTTGAGTTTTCTCAACTTTTGCCTACTGTTCTCAAAAGGAAAAAAGGCAGGCACTCTGGTGGCTTAAAATACCTTTATTTGACTGGGTTACATACTAAAAAACACCAACGCGTGTCGGCTTACGCCTTCCTCAGGGTGTATGGAGCATAGACATATATAAAGGCTAGACGACTCGTCCGCGCTGCTGCCAATGCAGAGCGACGTCTTCACACGGCGGCCATCTTGCCTCAGGAGAGCTTGCTCTCTCATAACATTGTGTTTAATGGACTTGCTCAATTCTCAACAGATTTTCAAACAGTTTGGTTTGTTATGAACGTCAGAAATGTAGTTATGACACTGCATACTTGTGAATAATTATAAACATTGAAAAACGTACTTTTATATGAAAATAACCAGAAACAGATAGCCATGACATGGTATTTATATTAAATCAATATTTCTATAGTATTCTTAGTAATATTTATATTTACATTATAACATATATACATATATATTATTACCATATAACGTGTGTGTGTGTATATATATATATATATATATATATATATATATATATATATATATATATATATATATATATATATATATTATAACATGTATTTATATGACATAACATGTTTATATATTACATTATGATGTATTTACAGTATAGCATGACATTATAACGTGTACACACGTTATAATGTCATGATATGAATACATCATAATGTAATAATATATAAACATGTTATATGGTAATAATATATGTATATATGTTATAATGTAAATATTACTAAGAATACTATAGAAATATTGATTTAATATAAATACCATGTCATGGCTATCTGTTTCTGGTTATTTTCATATAAAAGTACATTTTTCAATGTTTATAGTTATTCACAAGTATGCAGTGTCATAACTACATCTCTGACGTTCATAAGAAACCAAACTGTTTGAAAATCTGTTGAGAATTGAGCAAGTTAAGGTTGTTTAAGCAGTACATGCTCCATTAAACACAATGTTATGAGTGAGTGAGTCTCCTGTGGCAAGATGGCCGCCGTGTGACGACGTCGCAGCAGCGTGGACGAGTCATCTAGCCTTTATATATGTCTATGGTATGGAGACGAGACAATCAAACAAAATTAAATAGAATTCAGTTCAGCTGTGGCTCCCCAGGTCTCTGCAATGCTCCTCCAGGCCTGGCAGGAGCACCCAGATATTCTGCTTCCTGAACAATAAAAAAAAAAGAAAATTAAATTGACTGTTAATAAGTTACACAGTGTAGCAGTATAGCATGAATCATGAGTACCAAAATGAAGACCATACAAAAGAATAATAAAACTAAATATATAGAGAAAATCTCCCCTCCTTTAAACAAAACATGACAGTATGTCACAAAATTGCCTGAAAAGTAATGACAAAACAGAAGAGCAATGTGAATATAAATGCAAACAAAGAAACCCAACAGAAGAAGACTGATAATTATAGAACAAAAAAATATTATATTCACATTGCTCTTCTATTTTGTCACTACTTTTCAGGCAATTTTGTGACATACTGTCATGTTTTGTTTAAAGGAGGGGAGATTTTCTCTATATATATTTAGTTTTATTATTCTTTTGTATGGTCTTCATTTTGGTACTCATGATTCATGTTATACTGCTACACTGTGTAACTTATTAACAGTCAATTTAATTTTCTTTTTTTTGATTGTTCAGGAAGCAGAATATCTGGGTGCTCCTGCCGGCGCCTCGTTCAGGCCTGGAGGAGCATTGCAGAGACCTGAGGAGCCACAGCTGAACTGAATTCTATTTAATTTTGTTTGATTGTCTCTTGTCTCCATACACCCTGAGGAAGGCGTAAGCCGACACGCGTTGGTGTTTTTTAGTATGTTACCCAGTCAAATAAAGGTTTTTTTAATTTTTTCAAGCCACCAGAGTGCCTGCATTTTTTCCTTTTGAAATTACTGTGCACCCATTGCAAGAGCACCGGTGGTTGTGGGGACACAAGCAGCGCTCCTGTTCTTTTTTTCTGTTTTTTGTTCTGTTTTTTTTGCCTACTGTTGAGATAAGATTTACAAGTTCTGCCAAGAGTTCTGCCAACTTGGATTTTCTTGTTCACCTAATTAGGATAATCCTCAAATTTCTACCTTCACCAAACTCAGATATTATTGTTTAATGATTATACAATTCTTACTTCAGTGAGTTGAAAATGTAACTACATAAACCAAGGAAAATGTATGTTGCTGTTGTATTTTTTTTTTATTTGGAAAATGTTCAATATAAATATATAATGAATAAAACAAAGCAGAGATGAATGTTATCTGAAATTTTATTAAACAGTGCTTCAAGAACATTACACAAATTGACATGACCTTCTGAAAAGAAGCATTGCTGTATGGTGCTTCAAGCACCACAGCAGAAACTTTAAAATGTACATCCAGGACCAAAAAGGAAACCCCAACTGGATGACACTTCAACAAATAAAATACTTATAAAAGTCAATACGTCTGTTTTTTGCCACCCGATGCATTTGTCTATTGTTCATTTGTTTATTGAACACCTTTAATACCATAGAGAGCGAAACTACCGGAGTCAAATTCCTTGTTGGACAATGTTCGAACCTGGCCAATAAAGCTGATTCTGATTCTGATTTCTGGAAGCAAACATATCTGATAGTGTAGATAATCAGTGAAAAGTCATGCTTTGTCTCCTCTTTCGTTAAGCAGGTCTGGTGTTTGTCATACCAGTTTGGAGATCAAATGACAAACCAGTATTAAATTTCAAAATCGTTTTATTTGCGGCGTGTTCAATCATACGAGGTAAAAGACCAGCAATAAACAAAACTTTGTCTGTTGAAAGAATCTTAAAGTTAGTGTGTTGTGTAAATGGATATATTACATGGTGTTAAGGGTAACAGTGTGCTGGGGTGGAGATATGATCTTTAATTTTGACCCAATATGACCAGGTGAAGCAGTAAGTCTGATTTCTTTGAGCCCAGGTAAATTATCCAGCATGTTTATTAGCTATTTAATCATATTTTTGCCTTTTTATATTTTAGAATCATAATCTGATCTGTTTTGAAAAATCTGGCAGTTTGGATGATTAGATCCAGTGTTCATGTAATCTAATGTTGAGGTTTCACTCCATCATTAGCTAGATTATGCTTTACATGAGCTGTGCAGTGTTTAACAGTGGTGCTGATTGTATACCAATAGACATAATATGACTGGTCCCCAGAGGGACCAAATCTCAGGTTTATTTTTTTTTTGAGAGTTTTTGATGTTTCAAGTCATTTTTGTGTTCACATAAAATTATAATGATTTTAGCAGTTAAAAGCATGTCTCTAGACCCTTCAGAAAGGGTGGATCCCAGCAGGCTGCAGCCAGTCATTGGATCCCACGATGTAGCAAAAACGGGTATGTGTGTGTGTGTGTGTGTGTGTGTGTGTGTGTGTGAGTCTGTGCTGTGGTTTGTAGAGGACTTTTTCTCCCTCTCTCTGAGATTTCTCTCTGCAGGTCCTCTCCTCCCCTCATGAGCCAGCATAAGCCTGTTGGACACACATAGGAGAAGTGAAGGGGAGTCACTCGGAGTAAGCCAGGCTCCCAGGGTCTTACAGGCCCTTAAAATGAGTGGGATGACCTTTAATCAGGGATCAGGAGCCCAAACTGCAGCTGGAAACCCACAAGAGCCCCGACTGTGGTCAGTCCCTCAGGTCAAACTCCCAGCTGGCCTTCCACCTTGAGCACCAATGCAGCCTGACACCAAATGAACCACTCAGTTCAGGCATAAAGTGTTCATTTATAATGGAGTATCAATGCTTATCTGTTTTTAACCAAACAGTTTCAACAACAAATGTGAGTCGAGATTGAATCTCTGTTCGGTCAAAAGCTCCTTCTATAAGTTTCTTCAATCTCTCACATCTGAAACTTGCATATCACGGGTCAAAAATGGAAAATCTAAAACAGTACATGAAAACGGCTGGCTGTGATTTGGAGAAAAACTGTTGGATGAACTTCTTTCATTGTTATTATGAAAAGCAGAGCCAAGATGGCTGCCGAGAGAGATGAGACGTCAAACCAAATGATTCGCTGAAAGCTTCACTGCTTGGGGTCAGTGTATTTGCCAGAAAAGTTTGCGCTGAATTGATATTTACTCTCTACAGTGCAGTTAAATATACATCAGGAATTCAGTTGCCATTCCTTAAAGTCGACAGCTTCACAGGAGACACATAAATTAGAGCGTGTTTAAAATTCAAGCTGCAAAGAACAGTCCACATGCTACTTTTCAGCATGTATGTGTCAATCCAAAAAACTGGACGCAGACAATCCTGAATTATTGATACCACCAGAAATACTCTCAGATCAAAAATTGCCCCAAGGTCCAAAACACAAACTGAGCTAAATTTCAGATAAAAGACGAAGTAAAACAAAAAACTGAACATTTAAGAAAATACAACATCATTTCAGAAAAAACAGCAGCAACACAGGAAACGTTACTATAGACCACAGTATTAGAAAACAGTCCTGGAAACATGCAGGGCTCATGGTGCGGGGTGTGGTGGCGCAGCTGGTGCAGCTGGTAGTGCAGCCGTCTCACAGCTAGAAGGTCCTGGGTTCAATTCTCCTCTGGGACACTGTAGGTGTTGAGTGCATGTTAAGTTCCCCCATGACTTCAGCGCCCACACCCTGGGTGGGGTTGGCGAAAGGGCCTTTCTGTGTGGAGTTTGCATGTTCTCCCCGTGTTCCCTTGGGTAGCTAATGTGACCCACAAAAACATGCAGCAGTCCTGGGCTATACATGCCCCTCTGGCCAGCCGGGGCGCCAGATGGGGTGGAATAACGTGATCCTTCCACATGTAAGCCCCACCCTGTCTGGTGAAAAGAAGCGGTCTGCTCACTCCTCAAGTAAGGAGGAGACTTGAGCTCAGTATGGCCCTCCCAGGGTTGGTAAAGGGTGAGCGATGCCCAGGACTGACTTAGGAGTACTGGAGTGATAAAAATGGGAAGAAATCGGGATAATCCACCAAAAACGTAATGTTTATTCTATGTAATGAATAAGTCTTGCCAATATTAAAGTATTTGAAAAGAAGCTGACATGATGAGCCGATCTCAACCATCTAATCCATCATTTAGTCTGAATTGTACTTGAACTGATGTGAACCAACACCTGAGGACACTTGTAGTTACACAGACTAACGGGACATGAAAGGATGTTGATAAAGTCTAAAATCTGCCACATGCATTTTGCAATTAAACAAAAAGGCCAGAATTTACAGGCTTAAACACCACAAAGATAATAAGTACACTAAAATAAATATCCCCAAAAAATCATGATGGCATGAGCATAATGTGAAATTAGATAAGTCAGTCAAACTCCAAACAAAGGTCAGATGGATAGACTCAGGTGTAGTTTAATTGATTGGCACATGTATTAAATGAGCTTGGAAGAAGACAGAATTATTGCTGAGGATGGCTAGAGGTGAAAATTACAGCAATGCCCAGCTATTATTTGCTTTACTGCTGTCCCCCAGAAGGCTGAGGAAAAGTCACCAGAACCACATGCAGTTACCAGGCCTTAAGCTGCACCTTAACAAGTGCAGCAGCAGCAGAAACGGCAGAATAAAGATCTAATGGAAGAGCATGGAGGTCTATTTGTGATCATGTGACCAAATGTCCACTGTGTCGGGCTCTAAAAACCAGGATATGTCACAGCTCCTGCCAAATCATCGAATGCATTTAAAGAAGTGTGTTTCGAGCGTCAAAGCAGGGAACAGACAGACCAACTCGGATGATGTTTTAACTTCTGAGTCTAATGATTTCTTGTAATTTTCCACATGGAAACCACCAACGCACCACATTTGGACAGCATTATCTTAAGTAATTTCCCCTGAACCCAAAACCACATTACTTACAAACAAAAGGTCACACTCATACACTCCGACTGAACCATTATCTAAAAGCAGGTCACAAAACGGACACAAACCTTTAGCCAAATTATTTAAATGTGAATTCTCAAATTAATTTACAACGCAATAAGCTATACATTTATTTCTAATAGGATCGATTGAAAAAGGCTAGCCACAATCATTTCCTCATCCGTAATTGTCACACTACTGCTCTACTAGCCAGAATAGAATAGAATAGAATAGAATATAATAGAATAGAATAGAATAGAATAGAATAGAATAGAATAGAATAGAATAGAATAGAATAGAATGTCTTTATGTGCATGTGATAAGTGTGCATGAAAATTTCAGCACAATGTTCCTCCTGCTGAATAAATAATGCACTACAAATGTATATTTTCTGTTGGACTTCACCCTTGTGGCAACAGAAAACTTGGCAGCACCCTGACATGCGCTACCTGACAGTAAACATTGACTAAATTACTGTGTAGGGTGAGATAAATTCCTCTTTGAAACGTATTCTTTGTAACGCTTACCTGCATCAGGGTTAAACAAAGATACAGGAAAGGAGACCTCTGGTAGATGATTTGACATTTTTAATGACACAACAGTTGAGATCAATCTAACCTTCAGCTGCAGGTTGAAACACTAATAAGAGTTCAGTGGAGTTTAAGAGATCTAGACCGAAGCTAAGTTAAACATTTAACAGAGCATTTTTCACAATGTTAAAATAAATAAATAACAGTAAAATAAAAGGTGTCTGCACAAACAAAACAGAGGGATAAACAGCATTTCAGATTAACACTCCATTAAAAAAAAAAAAAAAAAAAACACTTCTCTTTTTTTAATTTTTTTAATTCTGCACCTCAAACCCACGTGACCCAATACTTGTTTGTTTTTGTTTTTTCTTGAATCCTGGACCTCCAGCTTGTTATTCTTCCAAACTTTGGACAAATCCTTCTTGAGTAAACCCCCAAAAGACCCAGATATTTCTGACGGCTCTCACTGATAATCTCATATAAACTAAAATTTCTCTGTATGGAAAATCATACATATGGTAATTCTCAACTTTTTCTGAAGTACTTCTTACATTACTGCACCACTTTTAATTGCAATAGCTGTTAAAAGCATGAGGAAACTCTTACAGGCTTCCCCTTTTTATATCATGCAGTACTGACCTCCCCACCAATCACACACACATTTCATACGTAACTTTTCCTGTTACACACATACCCATAGGCGCGATAAAACACTCATGCCCTCTAGGGGAATGTGACCCACCCCCTCCACCGCCCACCCTGAGGATTAGCCCCCTGCCCCCACCATCCTACGCACTACCATCCCCTTTTGCCCTATTATCATACTTGATCCACACCTACCCCCCATCACTTATTCCTCCCTCCCACATGCACCACCAGCAAGGCATGCCCTCTTTTCTTTGGCCACTCTCAGGGAGAAGAAGAGGAGGATGAAGAGCCAGAGGCTTTCATGGGGAACAATCTGCCAGGGAGGCAAAGAATGAGCGGGCACTCAATTAAGAGCTGCCCATTGAGCCTACGGAGTGAGCCTGAATGTGGGCCCCTCCAAAGGAATGGAGTCCCATGAATAGATTGTGAGCCTTCATGAAATATTAAAGAGCGGACGGATTTCCCACAATATTTGTACACCTCCCTTTGTGGGGATTTCTCCCTCCATTGAGCCTGAAACTGTTAACACATCCGCCCTGAAGCAAGGCTCGCAGACTGTGCTAAAGAGCGCAGGGTCCAAGCATCAAACGCTCCCCGCCCTCTACTTTCTCTCCTCATTGCCCTGTCTGTCTCTTTCCCTTTGTCTTTCTCTTGCCATCCTACTATTTTGCTTTCTCTTGCCGTCTTCCTGCCACTGAGACATTCATGGAGGGGATTACAGAAGTTTTAATGACCGGCTCTCCTATACTGTACCGCTGCATGCCAGACCAAGCAGCAAGCATCCCCCCGGTTTTACAGGGTCACACTGCAAACTGGTGACCCTTGTCTCCACCATCACAAGCTGCTAAAGCCACCCAGATGGGTAACGTGTGCAGCCACACTTAAGACCCAGTCACATCTTGATGATTTAGCCAGCGTATGCCAATATGCTATACACTGAACTATATATATATATTTTCAATTTTGGACATATACTTATTCATAATGTATGCAGTGTATAAGTAACCTATATAGAACATTTCTATAACGATTGCTTTGCGTGTTACCTGCATGTTCGACTTATGCCCAACGATAGTTTAAATTATCCGTGACATATCGCTCACAAGTACCTGTTATGGCCTAAACAAATGGTGTCGCTGGAAGCTACATTAGACATTGCAAACATATAGAGAGACATCTCCTGGTTGTGGACTTGGGCACAAGCAGTATACATCATCAGCCAGACCCTCACGCTCACTTTCTCATGGAGATGATGCAGGTTCCGACTCTTCTCGCGCATCACCAGTTCTGTCCACAAAAAAAGAGATGAAATTCAGGCTAGATGTTATAAAGTGGCATTGGTGCCTGTGGGTTCCACTTCCTCTCAGCCAACGGAGTTCCACCACAAGCCGGTTGTACATGCCAAACTGAAGTCACCCTTGGGGTAACCCTAGACTGCAACTTGACGTGGTCAAAGCACACAGATATACTAGCTCAAAAGATGGGGAGAAACATTTACATAGTTAAGAGATGCTCTCATTTCTTAACAACAAAGTTGAAAAAATTAGTCCTGCAAACACTGGTACTGTCCCATGTCCCATTACTGTGCGATGCTGTGGTCGGGAACATCGAAAACTAATTTAGGGAAGCTACAACGGGCTCAGAACAGAGCAGCTCGTGTTGCCCTTGATTGCACGTTAAGATCTAACATTAATGACATGCATGTTCAACTTGGCTGGCTGAAAGTAGATGCAAGGTTAAAATCATCCCTAATCTCCTTTGTGAGAGACATTTTTCATCTGAAAATCCCATCTATATGAACAACTTACACTCAGACCGCAGCAGATGGCGACACCTAACTGAGGCCCTATGCTCCAGACGGGGCAAAGAGGATTAAGTCAAGTCACACTCAGTGCTGACACACACTCATATCCCACCAGACATGCAGTAAGTAGTAAATACTGTGTTCCAAAAGCAAAAACAAATTTCAAGCAACAAACAGTGCTCTACAGAGCTATTGCTGAATGGAATTCTCTTCCGGGTTACATTTCTAAAACCCAAACCAAGGTCAGTTTCAAAAAACAAGTGAAGAAACACATACCTCACAAAAGGTAGTGTAACCATAAATTATTTATTTACAGTGTGTCTTGCTGTATCTGAGTGTGTGTTTTTTGACACTGTGTATGTGTGATGATCCCCCACAAAATCACTATAGTCACTATATCTGATTGGATGTTAAGACTATGCATTGCTGCTATTTGCTTGCTGAATGATTTGCTAAATTTGCTGATTTGCTAATGGCTGGTACTTTTTTTTTTTTTTTTTTTTTTTAAACTTTGTTTTTTATTGATTTTTCACATTTTGCACAATACAAAAACCAAACAGCCACACAAGAAAACAAAAAAAACAAAAAACAAATTAAAGTCCTGTTGGGAGTAGCAATCCTACATGGTCATTTGTCGGTTCCCTGTTTCGTCCTCTGTATCTGGTGATCCTTCAACAGTCTTTGTCGCTGTACCAGGTCTTGAAAGATGTCCACTTCAGCCATTTGTCCTCCAGCTGCGTTTCTTGCAGTCTTAAACGATGTGTCAGTTTTTCCATTACATAGATTTCCTCTATTATCTCCATCCATTGTTCCTGATTCGGAGAGTCCACTCTACCCCATTTCCTTGTGATAGCTTTTTTACCCGCTATTAACAATATTTTTACTAGGTACCTATCCCCTGCATGCACACTTTCATCTGTAAAATTACACAAATAGAGTACCTTACTGCACATAGGGATCTCATACCTTAACACCTCTTGCAGAGTTTTATGTACCATCTTCCAAAACAGTTGTACCTTATCACATTTCCAAAATACATGAGCATGATCTGGACTTACTGCTCCACATTCTCTCCAGCAGGGAAGAGAATGGCTGGTACTTTTATAGACTGTCCTTTGTCTATGTAAATCTTTTTGTGATGTTTGTTAAATTTGCTGATTTGTTAAATGTTGTTACTTTTATAGACTGTATGTTGTCTATGTAAATCTTTTTGTGATGTTTGTTAGTGTATTTCTGAACTGTATTTATATTTTTATCATATTATTTTTATTGTTTTATTTATCGGACCCCTGGAAGAGTAGTTGATGTAAACTACATCAGCTAATGGGGATCCAAATAAAATCAAATCAAATCAAACCTCCCAATACACGGTCTGGTCCTTTTCCTCTGTTCACGTCTTTTCTCCTGGCTCTCTTGGCAGGCAGCTGGTACAGCATCAAATTGATGAGTTCATGCTGATGTTGCAGGACAGCTACGAGATTTGTCTTTGTAATCTTATCTCAGCCTTTGCCAGATCCTCGATCTCTCTGATGGACATCTGCTCACCATAAAGTCTTAAGGTGAGTACTGACAGGTGCCTCCTGTGAGCGTAGTTTTATATACCTATTCCCCTAAATGCCACCAACACTCCATTATATAGTAGCTGTGAGTTGGAAACACATTCTGTAAGTTTTGCGGAGGTCCAGAACACATCAAATAAATCTGCATACATCAATATGTGTTGGAAATATGTTCAATATTAGTTACCCATAAGTTCAAAGCATGTAACTCATAAGTTACACATAGGCTCGGGATAAGCTAGACATTATCTTGACGTAGATAGACTTACAAGTTATGTGTGCAAATGATCGCATAGCTTATGGTTTTTGTATGCAGGACATATGAGCTCTACGCTGGGATCAAGAAATATTGTGTATGCACAACATTTTTCGACAACCACTGCGTACTACAACGTTTGCCAGTGTGTTTCATCGCGCTCTTAATTTATGCAAAACCTACTCATAAGTTATTTAACATACACCAGCGTATTAGCCGGTGTATGCGATTGCTAAATCACCTAGGTTTGAAAAGGCCTTTACCATTAATTGCCTTGAACTTATTCAAAAACCTGAGAGTGGCAAAAAAAGGAGCAAAAGTGGTTTGTTTGTACTGTGTAAAACACTATGATACAGTTTTGAAGTTTTAACCAGAACTACAACCTGGTTAACAATGGGTTCCTCCTGGCATACTCATCCTGTCTCTTTCCCCTTTTTCAGTCTTTCTCACACGGACACTGGGATCAGGTTGAGTGGAGCTGTAAAGAGACGAAGGGCTACGTGGTTAAGTAGTTGGGTAAAGCAGACATTTGCATCAGAATGACCACATATTCTACCATGAGTCAACATTAGCTCATGACAAGCAAAGAGGGGTTGGAGACAGGCCAAAAAACTGTACTCCCACTGCAATTTACAAGTGTACTTGATTTGATTCAGTTTGAAATTGTTTTTAAATGTGTACAACTATATATATATATATATATATATATATATATATATATATATATATATATATATATATATATATATATATATATATATATTGTTGCCAGAGCTCACAGGTTGACTCAAAATAACCTTCTGTGGTTAAAACAACCCACTTTTCCTTCACTTTTTTTCAGAATGGAAATTAAGAGGTGAAAAGGTATATGTTAACCATCCTGATTTGTTTGTAGCAATTACATTAAAAGTACAGTGATTTGCAATAACCCCCTCCCCCCACAGTTTTGTTGCCTTACAAATTAAAAGTAAAATGGATATTTGGTGGGTTTGCATCATTTGATCAAGAGGTAATTCACTTTGATAATGAGGAATATTCTTCACAAGCTGCGTTTAAGAAAAAAACTGAAGACATGCTGACCCGTCCTCTTCCCGAACACAATATTTTTGTTGAGCCTCCTTTTTGCAGGATGTCTAGGATTGTTGGCACAATCCTCAGTCCAAAAACTGTTTCACCTCCTTAAAACTGGATGTGTTCATCTGATCTACAGCAATCATTAAGTCATTCAGCAGATCCTCAATCTGGTGGAGGTCTGGGTTTTGACTAAGCCACCCCAAGACATTTAAATCCTCTCCATGAACCATATAAGTATTGCTGCAGCAGGAAAGTCATTGTTGTTTTTATCGGTGAACCTTTGTCCAAGTCTCAATTCTGCTGGAATTGAGACCTGGTTTTCCTCAAGAATGTTTCTGTGTTTAGCAGCATCCATAACTCCTTCAATTCTGATCATTTTCCAAGGCCATACTGGTGAAAAACATCCCGACAGAATGACATTTCACTGTGGGGATGGTGATTTTGAGTAAAATGTTGGCTTCCAGATGCACATACAGTGTTTTCTTTGAATGTTATAACATTACATTTATTTCTCAAGACCATCTTTGTGGACCGTATCCTATAAGGTGATCCTATGGACATGCACACAGTTGCTAGGCAGGGCTATCAGTTGTGAGTAGGCCGTCAACTCATAACTGGAGTCATATTCCCTGCCTGTGCGATACTACAGACTTTATTGTGCCATGGGGGGAAATTTTACTTAGAGTCAAAAACCGTCTGAAAAAATATACAGACAGCTGTCAAATTAATTGACAAAAGCCTGAATCGTTGACCACAGAATCCAAGAGATCCAGTTCAGCTGTTGGGATGGAGTAAAGTTTGCCTGCATGGTTTTTACCCGTTTTTCCATTTGGATAGAATTAACTTTTAAGTTAAAACATGTTCTGTGTGATCACTTTTTGTCCTGAGATCAAATTTATACTGATGGGAGAGGTCTCTTCCAGGATGACAATATCCACTGAGCACTGAGTCACTCATAAAGGGTTTAAAGGGTATTAATAATATGCTTTGGGGGTTGCAGTCACGGGATCTCAACTGAGCTGACCTTTTTAGGCCAACAAGTTTGACAAAGTTCACAGCCACAATCCTCTCCAGAACAAAAGTATTTCCATTGAAGGATGTTTCACCTATCAAGTGGTGCTTCAGAAACTTGTAGAGTTAATGTCAGGGGACTTTAGTCCACAACCTTTCAAACGGACTTTTGACACCAAACCCGTTCCAGTGCTGGTTCAGAGCCAGCGCCTAACTTCAAATCCCTTAGCGCAGTGGTTTTATTTCGACAGCCAGCCTTGAGGAAAGTACCGGTTTCGAGCCAGGAAAACTGGTGGCACGCTGACCCCAAAACTCTGCTGGTCTAGTTAAAGTGTGAGTCAGCAGAGAGCATGTGGTTGCGTGAGGCTCTGCTGCTCCCTCCAGCTGATCCCCAGCTGTGGAGCACATTGACGGGCGGGTCACTTGGCCTGGACTCCATATGCTGTGGTCTGCGTCCAGGCTGCTCGTGTAGCTCCAGCACATGGAGGGCAGTTGGGGGTTTGGGGTGGATGGAGGGGTTGTTAATGGCCAGCCACTCCATCAGCTTTGTAGAAGGACAAGAACTGGGCAGGATCAGCAGGAGTTTGGGAACGGGGGGGGGCTTTTCTCACAGAGTCCACTTTGTCCTCCCTCGCATCTCCTTCTCACTCTGATTCTTTCCTCTATCTTCCTCTTCTTTCCTCAACAGATTTCCATTTAAGCCCTAGATTCACCATCTCACCAACATATTTCACTATCACTTATTTGGATTTGAATTAAATCAAGCTATGATAGGTTGCTTTTCAATAATTGTCTCCCGTTAAAGGCATCCATGAGAATTTAGTATAAAAGGAGGAAGGGGCTTGGGATTAGACAAAAGTGTTTGGCCTTTCCCTCACACAAAGCTTCTCATTTGAATGTCTCTACATATTGCTGGTCACCAGTCTGAATGATGTCCTTAATGAAGTGTTGTTTTGTGTCCTATGAATTCCAAAGACCCCGGGGATATATTTTCCCTTTTTGTCTTTGACTTCAAAGTTATCAGTAAAGGGACATGTTGGTATAAAGAAACTGAGGCGTCACCAGGTCCACCACAGAACCTTGTTTACCATACCCGTCACCAAGTTAAAGAGCATTTAAACTATGTATTCCCCACAGTGCATATCACAAAACATTTTTTTCAAGCCCTGAGTGTTTTTTCAGGGCAAAAAGACCCCTTTGTTTCAACGCTGTTTTTGATGGGCTACACCCCACAGTGCATCAAAACATAAAAGATCATCCAGCCCACATCTTTAGTTGTGTTTGATGCGTGAGGCTGCGCTATAAGGTCAGAACTGACATAAATCTGCTTCATTCAGCACGATTAAATGTCATGGTACCACAATCTGAAACAAGTTTAAAATGAGCATCACTTTTAGGTTTGTGATTATCTTAATTTGACATTTGTTGCATTGGAGTTATGGATACATGCATATTTTTCAGAGGAAACACGTAAAAAAAACAACTTATCTACATTAAATACCTGCAGGTGTCGCAATTTAACAAAAATATTTGTTTCGTTACAGTTTTGATGAGTTGAAGTCTGCTGCCCCCTCGTGGCAGAATTAGGAAAAGCAGCTTATGTGGAGACTGAACGGTTCATCATTTTTGCCCCTAGTATGTATAGAATATTGTGACTTTACATAACTTTTTTTCACATCAGTGCGTGTGACCGATTCACTAACATTTAGTAAACTCTAATATGCTTTACCTTCTATAAGACACTTTATTTAAAACATGGCAATCCTGCATAAAGATGGCATTTTTGTGTTGACTCCATGCATACTTCTTTGTATATTTATGGTTTGCAGTCCTCATTGAGGACTCCTCACTGTGCTTGTGTAGATTTCCTCCCACAGTTCAAAACAAACCTAATTACATTAGGTAAATTAGGATTTTAAACTGCCCATTTGAGCTAGTGAGAGCATTTGTGGCTGTTCTTCTGTGTCTTCATTCCTCTGCAGTGGCTCATAATGCCCCCCTGCAGATAAACAAGGCTTTTACAAGTTAGAAACGCCATCAGCATGGTGCATATTTGTTTTATTTAATAATCCTAATTTGATCACTTATTAACGAACTTACAATGGGTGTCAAGACTTGTTTAGACCCCGATTCTCCCTATTAGGTTGGTAACTAAGGTGTTAACAGCACTTTCCACGCTGTTAAGACAGTCTGTTAGGGAAACGTGTACTTTAATTACAGTTGTCCTTCTGATTTACAGCCACAAGGTGGTGCAAGAGAGTAACAAACCCTTCCCCGATAGAAAACCGAGTTAAACATCAGCAGATTTGATCCTTCAAACCGTCTTATTGTACGTTTTTTACTTAAAAAATACAGTTATACAGACAATTAACCAGCAATCGTAATCCATTTTACAGAATTTACCAGCAGTCTATTGTTGAAACTGTAATAACAGTAATAGGGTTTGAGAAAAACTCATAAAATTCATAAAATTCTTTCTTTAAAAAAAAAAAGTATTTTCATGTAGGGACATGCATAGTGATATATAAAACAGGTTCAATGTTTGACACTATCATTATTCTCATGAATGTGATCCAAAGTCAGTTAAAAATCTTGTGCCAGCCAAGTGACGCTCTGGGTTCAGTAGAAATCTTTAATCAGTGAGATGTCACAATCGTCATAGTTCAGCTCCTGTATTCGCACTTGTTCTGAGAAATTACGTAAGAGCCGAGCAACGTTTGAACAACAGCTTCCAGAGAAGTTAAGCGGGACACTAACCAGTTTTTTACCTGTCCTGTAAGTTTGTAGGAAAATGTTGAAAGGCTTTCCAGAAGCAGATAAAGTGGACAACATGCAATTTATTTATTCATTTACATTTATTTAACCAAGGGCGGGGGAAAAGAAGACTGTTGAGATTTAAAATCTCTATTTCAAAAGTGCCCTGCATGGCCCAAGAGTTCGAAAACACATACAATAACAATAATACATAGGCCTATGGAAATATGTACATGAGCACCACAAAACACAGATAGCATTGTCAAAGACTGATTTTAAAACTTGTTGCAAACATGACTGAAGATGATTAGTCACAGCATCTAAAACCAGAAGTGGATGCACATAAAATATTAGAGTAAAGTTATAAATCGTATGACAGATCCTTGACTTCAAGTGGGTTCAAGTGGTGATTCCAAGTATAGGGAGCAGGATCCTTTAATGCACCCGCCCCCCATCTCAGTTCAGACTTTAGATACACTTGAAAGAGAAGACAATAACTTCCAGAGTTGTTTTACTCCAAGAATGCAAGTCTATTAGCAGGAAGGGAGAACATCAAGAATAGTTTTGTAAAGGAATATATGCCAAGTCTTCAGGAGGACAAAGCGAAGCTCACAGAGGGGAGCGATGCTACAGTGACTTAAAGACTAATAAAAAACATCAGAACTCTATGATGGACGGTAACTAGGGACTGTAAAGTTATTGTAAGGAGGCATGCACATAGATCATAACACCATAGCCCAGCACAGACAGAAAAGTATCAGAGATATGTCTCTTTTGCCTTAAAAAGAAAGACAAGACTTGATTTTTAAGAATAAGCCCAATTTAACCCAAGTTTTTTTAGTCAGTTGTTCAACTCTTGAATGCTTTGCTGAGGCCAGCTTGTGTTGGGTGGTGATCATTACTGCCACAAAGAAGTTTTTTATCTTTGCAATCTGTTTCTTGGGAATCCACATTTGACACTATCTTGGCATAAGTCTTATTTTGGTAGTGTGCAGGAGAGTGAAACCAGATTATTGTTACCTAAATTGGCCTTTTGTTTGCACCACGAAGGTCTGCCCATCAATATGTTTACCACAGATGACGCATTTGGAAGAAATATAAATTTGATGCATGTCAAGCAAGCAGCCTGGAGAAAAGAGTCATGGAAGTTTGCAGCTGGGAGGGGTTTTATGGAGACGTTGGTGCAGGAACATACTGGATATCCAACTGGTTGACAGAAAGGCAGTCACGTAGAACCCTGCAGAGGGATGCATTGTGGGAGTACGGTATGAACAGGTCAACAGCATCGTGGCGGGAACAGGAACCTTGAATTAGTCATTGTACGGTATGAGGGAAACCACACCTAACACAAATTTAACCAACTATCTGCAGCAGAGGGGTTTAAGAACTCATCTGTGAATATTGTTACATACAGCTACTGTATATCATGTTCATTTTGGCATGAGTTCTGAGTTTGTCTTCTTTTAACAGTGATTTTTGTTAGCATTGTTTGGCTTGTCACTGACACGCAGATGGCAGGCTGCTTGTAATCACTGGATTAAGCAGGTCTGGGAGTGGTTCCTTAAAATGACTACTGTATGCACAGGAGTCCGCTGTGGTCTACCACATGGATATGTATGTTCACAGAACCCCCCCAAACACATGCTGCAATTTGCTTTAATCACAAATGCAGCTTTGCAGGTGTCCTGCAGACGGCTCAGATTTCATACAGGTGCTTATCTCACTGATGTCAACTGAAATGCTCATTTTCTGCACATTGATTTTATTCAGGGCTTGACTTCCAGTTACAGTATGTGTTAAAAAGTCCATGAGATAAAGCTGAATTTCATCCAATAGGAACAGTGAGATTTTTATGGTTTGTGTAATGTTATAAATTATGTTGCACATCAACACATTTTTTTTACATTACATGGATTGTCCTTGAAATTCTTACATATAGATTAAGACAAGTAGCATATATTTCTCTTTTTTCCTCAACGATACTGTTTTGTGGTCAGATTGTGTGCTTTCCTGTTACGTTTGCTGGATACCAATTGAGGGATCACTAACTTAAAAGATTATGTGATCTCTTCATATAACAATTTCTCTTTAAAACACACTCATTAGGAAAACGCTCCCTCTTTTAATCTTGTTTTATTGTTTTACTTTTTTTTTTAAATCATCACACTTATTATTAGACAAAAGCAATCTAAAAAAAAGGCAACATATAATTTTTTTTCATTGTACCATTCTCCACTTTTACTGCATTTAACAAAAATGATACCAAAAAGTTGAGAAAAAAGAAAAAGACGTTCTGAGCACCGAGTACCCTCATGATTCACTGTCTTGTGGACCAAACTTGAGCAGCAATAACTTGAAGGAGGCAGCTTTATTAATCTGTTACATCAATGTGGAGGAATTTGCTCCACTATTTTTTACACCAGTTAATTCTCCAGTTCACTGAGATTTGGGTTTTTCACTTATGCACAGCTCTCTTAAAGCAACACTGCCCAATATTATTAATTTATTTGCTCTTGGGGTGCCCTGCAGTTCTGTGGCTTGCAAACATGTGGTGAATTAAGCTGACAGAGCAGTACGTGAGGAGTTGTTTACCTACCTGAAAACAACACGCCGCAAGGAAAGAAAGAATACGTTGACTGACAAGGCAGAGCAATACTTTTATAACGTCACCACAAACCTAACAGAGAGAACAAAAATGAAAGCTATGCAGAAGCAGCTTCTGCTTGTGTATTTGCATATAGTGCCTGCTGACTGTCAAAGGAAAAGAAAAAAATCAGTATGTTTGTAGCATCCAGCCTGAAAGCAGGACCTCAGTAATAACACGAGGGAAACTTCGCCACAATCCTACATATCTGCAACAATCATACGAAACAACCTGGGGCCTCATTTAAAAAAGAGTGCGTAGGATTCATACTAAAAGTGTACGTGCGCTCAAAAGCCGAAAATGGCGTCCTGAGTTATCCTGATTTATAAAACCGTGTGCACGCACATCTGCATGCAATATTCGTTTTATAAATCACAGTCCACCTGGAAGGCTGCGCACGTGAATTCGCCTCACACACATAGCCACACATACATATACACGCTCACACACACACACACACACACATACAGCCACTCAGACATATACATATACACACGGAACATACAAACACATAGCCACACATACACATACACACACACACACAGCCACACAGACATATACATACACACACACACACATACACACACACACACACACACACACACACACACACACACACACACACACACACACATACACACACACACACACATACATATACACATACACACACACACACATAGCCACACAGACATATACATACACGCACACACACACATAGACATACACATTGGCTTGTTCACCTGCATGCTTGCTCTGTAGTTTTTGGGGTTAGTTAGTCGCGGTAGCCTAGCTCAGACTGTGATTAGATCTTGAGATTTCGGTCGATTGCTTTTGGTCGGCTCCGCGCCAGTTTTGTGTTTCATTTGTGGTTTTTGTTGCAGACTTCCAGTGCTCGACGTGTGTCCCTCCATGTGTTCTTGCTTCCTGGTTTAGCAGCGGATGTCACCAACCCCCCCCCCCCTGTGACTGGTGGTCACAATAGTGGCATCACTAACAAAAAGAAAGCAAGTGAGTGGCAGCATGTCGTTGCTGCGCTAAACGCCGTGAGTGCCACGGACAGATCTGTGGCAGTAATAAAAAAGAAGCGGTGTGATCTGAAGGTGGTCGGGCACTTATTTGTTATGTCACTCTACTGTTGGAAGCGGTGGGTCACGAGGAGGTTCCCGGCGCGGCGGGTCCTGCACCGCGGCTGCAGCACCAGCAGCACCAGAGTGTCCCAAGCGCATGGCGCACCTGGAAGTGGCCGTGTCCTGACTGACGCTGTGCTTCAAACACAGAGAGACACAATCAGCTCTAGTATATTATAAGTCTGATATGTGATGACATTAAAAGTATGACATGAATCTGGCTTCATTTCACCACCTCACCGTCTGAATGTTCGTGCGCTAGGATCGAAGTTTGCGTAAAGATACGCACATTTAGTATATTTAGTAGTTAGTATTTTTTTTTTAAATCCCAACCTTTGCGTAGAGGGTGGTGTGTGCATCTTTCAAGCCCTGTTTTGTGCGCACGCAAGCTTTATAAATGAGGCCCCTGGTCAGTTGTGTGCTAACTTCTAACTACTAACTCATATAGCACATAAAACAATGATGTAATATTATACTACCCTGTTGCAGACAAACAAATTGATGACCTAACATGGCTCAGGAGTCAGAGGGGATTTCACTGCTATCAGCTCTGGGTAAATATAGCAACAAGTATGCTAACTATTGAAACCAGAAGCATTATCTGTTATCTTATCTGTTGGCTAAATGTTGAATACGGCAAGAAAAGACCAGAGCATTGCAAAAAAAAAAAGAAGGCTGCAAAACAACCCCAAATCCTACCTCCAGTTACCACTGTTGATGCTAGACATGACATGTTCGTGCTGAAACGCTGTTTTTTTGCTAAACATGGTGCTGTGCATTAACCTTTCTCCTTTGATGTCATCTTTCTATAGGACTTTGTTCTGGAAATGTCATTTGTTCAAACAAAGTTTTGTAAACATCAGTCATGCTGACATGCTCTTCCCAGCGGGTGAAAAGCAGGCATACACCCTGGAAAGGTTGCCAGTCTATCCCAGGGCCACATACTGGCAAACCACCACCGATATTCACACTCACAGACAATTAAGAATCATCAATTAACCTAGTATGCATGTTTTTGGACTGAGGGAAGAGGTACCTGAAGAAAACTCACACATGCACGGGGAGAACACTCAAAGTGTTAGGAGTCCTCCTCCTCTGGCTGGGAGAGCCAGCAGCACAGGTGCTGCTGATCAGCCATCTACCTCAGCTGCCACTAATCGCCAGCCCAGGCTTAAAAGAAGACCTGGACCTTCACTCAGTGCTTGATTGTACTGAACCCATGCGGTAACTAAATCAGGCCCTTCGAGAAACTTTCTCTAGCTTTTTTCAGCCCTCGAGTTTGAACCTTTGTGTCGTGCTTACATTAATCCCTCTTTGTTTTTTGTCCCAAGGCTTTTTTGTTCCTGTGTCTACGTTGCCTCCCTGGACCCTTCCTCGACGCCTCTGTTCCCCTTGCAGCCATTCTCGTGGATCTCCGTGACCCCCCCCCAGCTGCCAACTCACGATTGACCCTGGTCTCCTGGACCCCCAACCATCGCTCCCCCGTTTCCTCTGCCTTCCCCTCCGGATCAACCCCTGAGTCAGTTTTTTTCCCCTTCACCTTAATAAACAGCCATCTGGCTCTTTATTTCAATTGTTTGGTCTCCTGCCTGTTTGTGGTTGGCTACTCGGGTTCACCTCAGGTTTTGGGGTTGGACCCTACAGAACAATCAAGCCAAATATGAACCCTAGCCAACCCAGACAGGCGGGTGCCCCACCCGCCACTATGCCCAAGCTCCCTGACCCCGAGACCCTCCAAATCAGAGTCCGCGAGCATGATGCCCAGCTAGCAGGCCTTAACAACCAGCTCACCCAGGCCTTCACCCTGGTCACAGGGGAGGTTTCAACTCTCCAGACCACCTCCCAGACCAACGCTGCTGCCCTGGTGACCATTGGCGCTCAGCTCGCTTCCCTGACCGAGGTCGTCTCCCGGCTTAGCGGCCCTCCTGCAGCCCCTCAGCCCAGCCCCTTGGTCTCATCTGTTCATAACCCTCCTGAACCTAGCACAGAGCCCAAACTCCCATGTCCCAAGAGTTATTCTGGAAATTTTGCCCAGTGCAAGGGGTTTCTCGGTCAGTGCCAACTCCTTTTTACCCACCAGCCCTCACGTTATGGGTCCGACGAGGCCCGGATCGCCCTGATCATATCCCTCCTCTCGGACAAAGCCCTCAGCTGGGCCATTGCAGCCGTTGGCCAGGATGGGTCCCTCTCCAAGGACTATGAGAGATTCCTTGCAGAGTTCAGACTGGTGTTTGATCACCCGGCTGACGGGGCGGACGCGGCCAGCCGGCTACACACCCTCCAGCAGGGGACTCGCTCTGTCGCCGACTACACCCTGGACTTTCGGGTGATTGCCGCAGACAGTGGGTGGGGTGACCTGGCTCTCCGGAGCGCGTACCGGAGAGGTCTGAGTGACGCAATAAAGGATCTGATCGTCGGAAGAGACCCACCCGCTACCCTCAACGCTCTGGTCACCCTTGCTCTGCAGATGGATGCACGCCTGAGAGAGAGACGCCAGGAACATGCTCAACGCTCAGGGGCTACACCCAGAGCATACACAGCCTGTTCCCCTATTAACCCCGATGGTGGTGGAAGTTACCCATCGGGCCCCACATTCCCTCTCTCACCTAAACCATCATCCGGAGGAGCCTCTGATGAACCCCTGAAGGTGGCCAGGTCACGCCTCCGGCCTGAGGAACGAGAAGAGCGTATGCGGGGTCGACTCTGTCTCTATTGTGGGAAGAAGGGGCACTTCATCAGAGCCTGCCCTGCCTGCCCAAAAATACCTGGCTCACTAGCTAAGGGGATCCTGGTGAGCAAGACCACACTACCCCAACCCAAGAACCATCTTTTCCCTGCCACTCTTTCTTGGGGCACTGAGTCACTCTCGGTTAGCGCACTGGTGGATTCAGGGGCGGACGAGTGTTTGATAGACATCTCCCTAGCCCGTCAAGCTGGTATCCCACTCGTTCCCCTTGACTCCACCTGCACCGTCCAAGCCTTAGATGGCCACTCTCTAGGTAAGGTTACGCACTGCACTGCTCCTCTCACATTGACGCTTTCTGGGAATCACGTGGAGACTGCACGTTTTTTGGTGTTACACGCTCCCACTGCTCCCCTGGTGTTAGGTAGGCCCTGGTTGGAGAGACATGATCCCCACATCTCGTGGTCAGCTGGACGGATTTTGGGCTGGAGCGTTGCTTGCCACGCCAACTGCCTTCGCTCTGCTCGCTCTCCGTCCAGTAGCCCTCGGCGATCGGTCTCTCCTCCAGACCTTTCTGGTGTCCCCTCTGTCTATCACGATCTAGCTTCCGTGTTTAGTAAACATCAGGCCCTTTCACTCCCCCCTCACCGCCCTTATGATTGCTCCATAGATCTCCTTCCTGGGGCAGCTCTTCCGGTGGGTCGGCTGTATAACCTCTCTGTCCCTGAGAAGGAGACTATGCGCAATTATATCACCGAGTCCCTCGCCTCAGGCATCATAAGGCCATCGTCCTCCGCGGTAGGCGCAGGCTTCTTCTTTGTGGCGAAGAAGGATGGCAGCCTGAGGCCCTGCATAGATTATCGGCAGTTAAACACCATCACAGTTAAGAACAGGTATCCACTCCCCCTCTTGAGTTCCATGTTTGAACCCCTGACCCACGCCTCTGTTTTCACAAAGTTGGACCTCCGCAACGCCTACCACCTAGTGCGCATTCGGGAAGGAGACGAGTGGAAGACGGCTTTCAATACCCACCTGGGCCACTTCGAATATCTCGTCATGCCTTTCGGCCTGACGAATGCCCCAGCTGTCTTCCAGGCATTGGTGAACGACATCCTCCGGGATATGTTGAACATTTTCGTGGTGGTCTACCTGGATGACATCCTGGTGTTCTCCAGGACTGAGGAGGAGCACCAACAACATGTCCGCCTCGTCCTCCAAAGGCTGTTGGAGAATCGCCTGTTTGTTAAGGCTGAGAAGTGTGTGTTCCACTCCGCCTCAGTGGAATTTCTGGGCCATGTTGTGGAGATGGGTCATGTTCGTGCTGACCCCAAGAAGGTCCGGGCAGTGGAGGACTGGCCTACCCCTACTGACAAGACCCAACTCCGGCGCTTCTTGGGGTTTGCTAATTTTTATAGACGGTTTGTCCCAGGGTTCAGTCGGGTCGCTGCCCCTCTCACTGCGCTCACCTCCACCCTTCGTCCTTTTTGCTGGACCCCTGAGGCAGAGTCAGCGTTTAGGACACTGAAGGGCCTATTTACTAAGGCGCCTGTGCTCTCCCATCCTGATCCTTCACGCCAGTTCATTGTGGAGGTGGATGCGTCGGACACAGGGATTGGAGCCGTTCTCTCCCAGCGGTCGGAGGAGGATCAGAAGATCCACCCATGCGCATACCTCTCCCGGCGATTCTCCCCAGCAGAGAGGAACTATGACGTGGGTAATCGGGAGCTTCTAGCAGTTCATGCTGCACTGGAGGAATGGCGGCATTGGCTGGAGGGGGCAAAGGAACCTTTTATTGTATGGTCTGACCACAAGAACCTAACCTACGTGAGGACCGCCAAGAGACTTAACCCCCGACAAGCTCGCTGGGCGCTCTTCTTCAGTCGTTTCAATTTCACCCTCACCTTTCGCCCAGGCTCCAAGAATGTGAGGGCTGACGCCCTCTCCCGCCTGGAATCTGAGGAATCCACCAAGGCCCTTGCTACCCCGGACACCATTCTCCCCCCAGCCCGGGTTGTGGGTGCCGTCACCTGGGGAATCGAGACGGTGGTAAGAACGGCTCAACGCACCCAACCTGACCCTGGCAATGGACCCCGAAATCGCCTGTTTGTACCGAATGCTGTCCGGCCCCAAGTACTTCAGTGGGGTCATGCCAGTCGGTTCGTCTGCCACCCCGGTGCTCGTCGCACGGCGGCTTTTATCCGCAGGCGCTTCTGGTGGCCTTCCCTTGAGGCTGACACAAGGGAGTTTGTAGCTGCCTGCGATGTCTGCTCCCGCAGTAAGGCCTCTCATCAGCCCCCAGCAGGTCTCCTACGCCCCCTCCCAGTCCCCAGTCGGCCATGGTCTCATGTGGGGGTGGATTTTGTGACTGGGCTCCCCTCATCCCAAGGTAACAATACCATCCTCACCATTGTTGACCGGTTCAGTAAAGCTGTTCACCTTGTTGCCCTGCCCAAACTCCCCACAGCTGCTGAGACCGCAGAACTCCTGGTGACCCACGTCGTACGCCTCCACGGGATTCCCCAGGATATTGTCTCGGACCGTGGCCCCCAGTTCACTGCTAAGGTGTGGCGGACTTTCTGCAGTGGAATTGGGGCCACAGCCAGCCTTTCTTCGGGATACCACCCACAGACCAATGGGCAGACGGAGCGAGCTAACCAGGTTGTGGAAGCGGCCCTACGTTGCGCTACCACCAGCAACCCCGCTTCCTGGAGCAAGTATCTGCCTTGGGTGGAGTATGCCATCAACACCCTGGAAAGTTCTGCTACAGGGCTGTCCCCCTTTGAATGCTCCTTGGGTTACCAACCCCCGTTGTTCCCAAGCCAGGAGCTAGAGGTGGCGGTCCCTTCCACCCAAGCTCATCTCCATCGTTGCCAGCGCATCTGGAGGACTGCACGGAGGGCCATGCTACGGGCTAACGAGCGGTCTCGGCGGACTGCCGATCGACGGAGGAGGCCAGCACCAGACTACAGGCCGGGTCAACAGGTGTACTTGTTGTCCCAGGACCTGCCACTTCCTGCCACCTCCCGGAAGATGGGACCCCGCTATGTTGGCCCATATACCATTGACCGCATCATCAACCCCATGACGGTACGCCTCCACCTTCCAGCTTCACTCAAGGTTCACCCCGTGTTTCATGTGTCACGTCTCAAACCCGTAGTCTCCAGCGTTCTCTCTGCCCCAGTTCCCCTTCCCCCCCCACCACGGGTCCTGGAAGGGGGTGACCTGGTCTGGGATGTTAAGGAGCTCCTTGCTGTCCGTCGTCGGGGCCGGGGCTATCAATACCTGGTGGACTGGGTAGGGTACGGCCCCGAGCACCGCACCTGGGTCCCTCGCTCATACCTGGCGGACCCCGCCCTCCTGAAGGACTTCTATCGAGCCCACCCGGATGCCATCGGACGGTCGCCCGGTGTCTCCCGTAGGAGGGGGGGTCCTGTTAGGAGTCCTCCTCCTCTGGCTGGGAGAGCCAGCAGCACAGGTGCTGCTGATCAGCCATCTACCTCAGCTGCCACTAATCGCCAGCCCAGGCTTAAAAGAAGACCTGGACCTTCACTCAGTGCTTGATTGTACTGAACCCATGCGGTAACTAAATCAGGCCCTTCGAGAAACTTTCTCTAGCTTTTTTCAGCCCTCGAGTTTGAACCTTTGTGTCGTGCTTACATTAATCCCTCTTTGTTTTTTGTCCCAAGGCTTTTTTGTTCCTGTGTCTACGTTGCCTCCCTGGACCCTTCCTCGACGCCTCTGTTCCCCTTGCAGCCATTCTCGTGGATCTCCGTGACCCCCCCCCAGCTGCCAACTCACGATTGACCCTGGTCTCCTGGACCCCCAACCATCGCTCCCCCGTTTCCTCTGCCTTCCCCTCCGGATCAACCCCTGAGTCAGTTTTTTTCCCCTTCACCTTAATAAACAGCCATCTGGCTCTTTATTTCAATTGTTTGGTCTCCTGCCTGTTTGTGGTTGGCTACTCGGGTTCACCTCAGGTTTTGGGGTTGGACCCTACACAAAGTCCACACAGGTGCTACCCACTACGGTATTAGTTCAGTATTCTCTTGGCCTGTGGGACTCCTGACGCAGTAGATAGGTACCGGCAGGCCAAGCAGGCTTGGAGGCAAAAACTCGGGTCTGGGAGGAGTTCGTGAGGCCATGGAGGAAGACTTTCGGTCGGCCTCGAGGAAATTCTGGAGGACCGTTCGGCGCCTCAGAAGGTGGAAGCAGTACTCTGCCGGCACCGTTTACGGTGCGGGTGGGGAGCTGTTGACCTCGACTGGGGACATCGTCGGACGGTGGAAGGAATACTTCAAGGATCTCCTCAACCCGACTGACATGCCTTCCATTGAGGAAGCAGAGGGTGGGGACTCGGGGACGTGCTCATCCATCACCCAAGCCAAGGTCACTGAGGTAGTTCATAAGCTCCTCAGTGGCAGGGCACCGGGGGTGGATGAGATTCGCCCTCAGTACCTCAACTCTCTGGATGTCATAGGGCTGTCTTGGTTGACACGCCTCAGCGACATTGCATGGAGGAAGGGGACAGTACCGCTCTACACCCTCCGCAGGGTGCTTGATGGTTCATGGGAATTTGCCCAACCAGTCTACATGTGTTTTGTGGATCTGGAGAAGGCATTTGACCGTGTCCCTCGTGCCATTCTGTGGGGGGTGCTCAGTGAGTATGGGGTCCGGGGCCCTCTATTAAGGGCTGTCCGGTCTCTGTATGATCGGAGCAGAAGTCTGGTTCCCATTGCCGGCAGTAGATCAGACTTGTTCCCAGTGCATGTTGGACTCCGGCAGGGCTGCCCTTTGTCACCGGTCCTGTTCATAATTTTTATGGACAGTTTCTTCTAATTTCTAGGCACAGCCAGGGGCTGGAGGGGATCCGGTTTGGGAACCACAGGATTTCGTCTCTGCTTTTTGTGGATGACGTTGTCCTGTTGGCTTCATCGGACCGGGACCTTCAGCATGTACTGGGGCGGTTTGAGGCTGAGTGCGACGCGGCAGGGATGAGAATCAGCACCTCCAAAACCGAGGCCATGGTTCTCCACCGGGAAAGGGTGGCGTGCCTTCTCCGGGTGGGTGGAGAAGTCCTGCCTCAGGTGGAGGAGTTCAAGTATCTCGGGGTCTTGTTCACAAGTGAGGGAACGATGGAGCGGGAGATTGACAGACGGATCGGTGCAGCGTCCGCAGTTATGCGGTCGATGTACCGGACCGTCGTGGTGAAGAGGGAGCTGTGTCGAAAGGCGAAGCTCTCGATTTACCGGTCAATCTACGCACCTACCCTCACCTATGGTCATGAACTTTGGGTAGTGACCGAAAGGACGAGATCGCGGATACAAGCGGCCGAGATGAGTTTCCTCCGCAGGGTGGCTGGACGCTCCCTTAGAGATAGGGTGAGTCGAGCTGCTGCTCCTTCACATTGAGAGGAGTCAGCTGAGGTGGCTTGGGCATCTGTACCGGATCCTCCTGGACGCCTCCCTAGGGAGGTGTTCCAGGCATGTCCCACCGGGAGGAGACCCCGGGGAAGACCCAGGACATGCTGGAGAGACTATGTCTCTCGGCTGGCCTGGGAACGCCTCAGACTCCCCTCGGAAGAGCTGGAGGAAGTGTCTGGGGTGAAGGAAGTCTGGGCATCTCTGTTGAGACTGCTGCCCCCGTGACCCGGGAACGGATAAGCGGTGGACGATGGATGGATGGAGGATTAAAAAGGAGGTATTAAGTATTGTAAATAATAATATATTCTATTATTGCAAAGTTTATACAACTTCAGACTTTGCTAATGTTTAAAGGATGATAACTCTGGTCTTTGTTTATTATTAAAGTCAAACTGGGAGATCCTAATATCTTGTAAGAGGTATTAAATGCAGATCAAAATTGTGGGTGTGTGTGCATGTGAATTCACCTTCCTTTAGTTTATTTTCCTCAACCCATCTGTTTCACATGACAGACCCCGGACTGACTGGTATATGTCTGCGAGTTAGGAACTTTTGCATCACCAGTGAGGTTCACAGTTTTTAAACACACTTTCAAGAACTTATATAGAGTTAAATTCCTTGTTTCAAACCCATTGTATGACAATTCCTGTCATTTTTGTTTTTCACAAAAACATACTTACAGGCGGAAGCTATGGCTGTCATTGACATCAAGCTTCAGAAGAAAGATAAGAACAAGTGTTTTTATGTTCCTGAACATTTTTCTACTGCAGCCAAGCAAAGCTTACAGAGATGTTACAAAACAGCAGTTGACTTCATACTTCAACAGTTTATTCTTTTGCTGACATGAAACGCGGACTCAGAACACCTTCCCGACATTACTGACAAACAAGGCTGGGACATTTGAACTTTGCATTAAGCAATTTTTGCATTGTCATTGCTTACAAACTATGCTTTCAACATGAACAGATTACATTACCATAGAAACTGTGCCCTGTTGAACTGCTTGCATTAACGTATAAAGTAGTTGCACTTATTTTTAAATAAAAAAACCTTCTAAATCTCAGGCAAAAAATAAAGAAATCATTTCATGTCTTTTCTTTTTTTATGTGAGAAATACTAAAATAGCTCAGCACTGTAAACACAAACATATACCAGAGTGGCACCTCCATAACCTGGGTCTGACTCAGACCCACAACCATTTCCAGCATATTTCACCACACTGTCCGAGCTAAAACTGTCACAACAAAATAAAGATAGGACAATTAAAGTAAGTATGAAAATTACTTTCCTGATCTGTGGATTTTTTTTTAAATAGAATGCAGCATCTTCAGAAATTATAAACTAATAATTTTTCCCTGTTTAAATTTGTCTTTTTCAAAGATGACATGATTTCTTTGTATTTTTTCTTTCCCTCAAACTTTTTTAAAAGTTAAATGTAAGAAAAGAGCATGCTGGTTTACTGTCACAGCTTCAAGACTTACTGGGACAGACTGTCCCACAATTAATCTTTTGTGCTTTTATTACCTCGAGAAGGCAAAGGTTCTGTTGTCAAATAAGGTATTTTCTTCAATTTTAACTTACACAAAGCAAGAATTTTCTCTAAACTTATAATATCTCTATGTTGTACAGATTGTAAACGTATATCAAGGTATGATATACATTAATTCACAAGTAACAACATGACCAGTCAGTATGGCAGTACATCCAGTTATCAGTGTAATGACAGTTTGAGGCGTAGAAATGTTCTGAGCTTGGAGTTGAGAAGTGCAGCTGGACATCACTCATCTCTCCAACATTCAAGTGTGCTGTTGCTTCAGCCCCAACACATTTGGGCCTTTTGTATCATGTTAGGGCACATACACAAACACACACACTAACCCTTCGATCTTTCCACTCATGTCAGCACACAGGAGGAACAAAAATGAAGGTGATGAGCCACCTGACCTGTTGAGAGGGTTCGGTGTTCTGGACTAGTGCAGTTCTAGTCTCCATCCATGCATAAGAGGTATTTGTGGTATGACTGCAGGGAGGGTTCTGAGGGTAACTGATAACTGATGAGGAAGTTATTACCAGTTCCCATTGGCCAACCTGGCTGCCAATCAAAGGCCAAATGCTTTGTATAGTATTACCCAATGTTGACACAAAAAAAATGTGTTAACCAATTATAGAGGAATATCTTTTATTCCCTCATTCTTCATGTCTGCATAGGCCGTTATTACTGCTACCAGTTTTGTGTTTCTCTGTTTTGTACCTTAGCAAGCATCCTTGGACTACATTTTTTGTGTGTTTGTGGGCATCTCTTTACTGCAGGGGTATTCAACTAGATTCGACCGGGGGCCACATCTGCAAAAGGACTGTATGGAGAGGGCCGCACAATTTGAAAATGTGGGGGTTTTCAAAATGTATTTTGCACTCAAAGACGAAGACTTATGTAAATATAATACATTTGTATTATACATTTGAATATATCTTTACATATGAATTATGTATTAATTGTCTCCAGATTTAGTAATTGTGAATGTTAAATATAATATTCAGATAAAGAAATATTATTTTGAATGCAAGTTCATTTTGAAACCATGCATTGTGCAAACTTAATGAAATTGATATTGACCTACTTTTAATAAAACACGCCATAATGACAAAGCACCACTTTCCACCAAGATTTCCTTATTTGAATATTATATTAAGCATTGAGCACAACCATTTTAGTCCATAGTAGCCAGTTATAAAAACACCCCCTTTTTTGGAATATGACCAGGGGCCACATAAAAGCTCCTGGCGGGCCGCATGTGGCCCGCGGGCCGCCAATTGAATATCCCTGCTTTACTGTGACTATGCAACTACACAAAAACAACAAGCTTATTTTAGTTCAACAACCCTACTTACTGGTTATTCATAACATTATCTGTGTTCCTATTTTTATTATGAACCTACATTTTAAATAGGAACGCAATAATCTTCATACATTTAACAGGTTTCAATTTAAAGTTACTGTAGCAGAATAATCTTAATGGTTTAAATGAACGCTGCATCAATAATATATTATTATTACAACTGTTATCGTTTAAATGAATGGATCTTAATGGGTCATTAACAGGCTTGCAGCCCTATCACAGCGGAGGAGGTCATTAATTCATCTGGTGGAGCAGGGAAACATCCGAACATTGGCCGGGTTAATGGAACGACTACTTTAAATCAGCGCGTACATATTAAAAAGCATGGTTTGCCACACTCATCTTAAAATTCAACTTTAATTGATTTCTTTAAATCTGCAGGTTGAGCATAATGGCTTAATGGTTCATGAACAAAGCTCTTGTATCCATCTCTTTTCCTCAGAACCAGGTATCTAAAGGAAAGCATTTGCAGGATTAATTTCAATTAATGTTTAACAATCTCTTATTTAATTCATGGAAAGTCAAACACGATTGATAATATGAAGAAAAGCAGGCTGCTTATCCAGCAGGTTGAACATTTCTCCACCTCAATAAAACATTTACATTTCAGGTGATACAGGATTGTCACCTGGTGTAAGCAGACAACCCATTGTTAAATATTCTTTTTTTTATGATAATGTTGAAATTACTAGGTTTTTGTATTAACTTTGATCATAGTAATATCTTTTAATCTTAGATTTCACACAGCCAAAAACTCAAATTCTGATTAAATCGTACACTATATCTAGTAGGATTAAATTATGTGGTGGTGAAAATTTAACACCAAAAATATTTTTTCATAAATCCCTTCTCTGACATTATGCAGCGTCATTAAGAGTGGTTCACATGAGGATGCAAAATCGGGGAACCTAACCTTGGCTATGCATCTTGAAACTGTGCTGATTGTGTAAGTACCTTGTAATTAACAACGTTTGGTTTGACATTTTAGAATTAGGGAGTAGCTTCTCTACATCAACATCACTATTTGAAACATCATCTGTTGTCATGGCTCACATTCGTCCAGAACACACGAGAAGATACAAAGAATTTAGATTTATTTGGTTTCAATAGAACAGCAGAGTAGAACAGGGAGACGGCTGTGGGAAAGAAGCGTGGTGGATTGATCTAAATTGCTAGATTGATCTAGATTGCTAGGTCAATCCAACAATGTATATATCCAACTGCTTCCACCTGCCAGTTCAAAGCAGGAAGTTAAAACCCAGTTTTGCATAACCACCTGCATGCTTTGAGAGAAACAAAGAGAAATTAGGATTTTGTTTGGAAAACAAGAAGAGATAAAGACATACAAGATCAACAGAATTTAAGAAACTCAGACCAAAGCTTATTTTCATACGTCTAAATCAAAGGAAAATGTTGCTTCAAGAGGCTTTCTGTACTGCAAATTTCATCCTCTTGACCCTTAACTGTAAGAAAGGCCAGTGCCTTTTTAATAAAGTATTTTTAACTCCTGGCTTTATTCATAAACTGAACAGATATGAATCCAAGAAACAGCCTCACTGATTGGTGATGACTGTACTATTTCATTATCAATTTTGTAATATGCTTCAGTTAAATAAAAAAGAAAGTACTCTCCCTTTAATTTTAAGGTTTTACCCATCAGGCCAAAAATGATCTAGTCTTTACTGAGCCTTGACCTCAGAGAAAAACAACCCATGGCATATTACACTGTGTCATTATTTACTGGAGAAAAAAAGAAAACTAACCCAAAATGCCGAAGCAGAGAAGAGAAATCTATGCAAACCCCCGATTCAATAGCATATAGAAAGACCTTTAGCAGTTTTTACTTCCATTTGACAATTTTGTCAGTCCTTCAACTTAATTAACTTTCCAACTTTTCTATTGGATCAGGTCATAGCGTGCTGGAAATGATTGCAAAAGATTGTCTTTGAGTTGTAAGATCCAACAAACTTTTCATTGATGTGAAAAAAGAAAAACTCTCCCGAATTAATATACATGCAGAAAATCATTTTAGCAAATTAGCAGAAATAGTTAATTAAAAGCCATTGCACAATCTTATGACATTAAGCAATCTTTCGTCTGATACTGAAATGTTGAAAAAAATCAATTTGTTGTTTTATTGTCACAAAATGTGCAAACTCAAGCCTGTGACTTAGTCAGTGACATACTTGTTTTTCAACCGGTTACTCACCTTTTGATCAGTTTAGGGCGACAGACTGTCTGGAGAGAGCAGGTGATCATTATCTGCTGTCCTCGACGGACAAACCTGCTGTTCATACCTCACTGTATGTGGGTGGTATGCTGAGCTCTGATACCTGCCAGCCGCGCAGATTACATCTCAGTCTGTTTCCTAGTGAGCACTGGAAAAACCCAACCTTCACATGCCTCTGGGTTAAACGATAAGGTAAGCTGTGAAAAAGGGAACCTATATGTGAAAGGATTAAAAACTAATGCAAATGGGTGAGTGCATATGTGTGTGCATATGCGTTACTTGCGCCTCACCCATTCCTGCTTATTCCTATTTAAGATTTAGGAGTAGCCGGAGAAAACCCACGCAAGCACGGGGAGAACATGCAAACGCCACACAGAAAGACCCCTGCCAGGTTCAGAATCAGAATCAGAATCAGAAAAAGGTTTATTGCCAAGTTTATTAAACACACACAAGGAATTTGTTGTGGTGATGGGTGCAATACAATACAAGAGCTAATGAAAAGAGAGAAAATGTACAAGCAAAAATGTACAACATGAGGTTTTTAAAGTGCCGGATATGAGTCTGTGCAAAAGTGACTTAGGATGTGCGTTAATGTAACGCATAAGGTCAGGATTGGAGTCTTTACGTTAATGTAACGTACAGTGGGATGGGGGGGCAGTCCATGGTAGACGGGGGAGAGGGGGGACCTGGGTAGAACAGTGCTAAACAACTGCAGTTTGATGCAAATGAAAAGCATTGATAAACAAACAATAATAGCTTGCTACCATGTACACAATCAAAAAGTCTAACACCTCTAGTCCTTTTGAGAATGTGGGTTAGTGGGTTTGTTGTGTGTCCCAAGAACAAGAACCAAGCAAGGTGAGGCAGCGTTCAGTTATTCTGCTATAACTTCCTGTAGACCTGAGGTCTGCTCCAACTGTCAGCTCCTTTAAATCAGGATAAAAACATTACTGTTTACTCCTAAATTAAATACTTACCTGCTGTATTCTACTGCCCTTTCTCTTTAACAACTTGTGCTTTTTATTATTTTACCTCTTTTCGTATCATTTTATTTGTTATTTACTGTTTAATTTTGTCTTGCCGCTTTTAATGTTGTTGTAAAGCACTTTGAATTACCTTGTGTTGAATTGTGCTATACAAATAAACTTGCCTTGCCTTGCCTAGATTCAGTAAGAGCAAAACTTCTACCCAGTATGCTGTAAAAAAAAGAAAGAAAAACAAGAATTTATAAATTACCCGCTTTCACCTGTATCTATATTCTGATATAGCCTTTTTATTCGGAAATGTTTTATTGATTGTATCTAACAATTCTCTCTATTAGGTTGACTATTTTTACAACAGTCCAGGGACAGCGGATGCAAAATAGCCTTTTTGGCTAATTCCGGCACATTTTACATTGGTTTAAATGTGTTATTAATGTGCATTGTCCCTGCAATCTAAACCTTTAGATAAATAAATAAATAAATATCTATATTCACGTTACTCTAATTGTCAGAATATTTATTACGATAGGAGGCCTAGTAGGCCAATAATAATAATAATAATAATAATAACACCTGTTTGAGTCAATCAATTACACAATCGGATGCAAAAATAACATTTTATTTGAACAAATATGATGTAAGCTACTTTACATCAAGTAAACATTCAGAATCGAATAAAAAACTGGGCAGTGCGTCAGTGTCATTAATTGTTGTAGCAGCTCAAATATACACAAAACAATAAATAACGTGGCATAGAAGAACATATATATATAAAAAATTACACAAGAACGTAGCCATCACTATGCCAGCAAAACATTTTTCTAACAAAAAGAACCTGACAAGCTTACAGTAAGTATATTTAGTTGACAGGTATTGTTTAACTTTTGTAACTGTACAACCCCTGGCGTGTAAACCCCAAAATAATGAACCATGAACGACTCAAGGCTGATTTATGGTTCTGCGTTACATCAACGCAGACCCTACGCCGAAGGCTACGCCATACCATACTGCGTAGGCTCTGCGTCGATTTAACGCGGAACCATAATTCAGGCTTTAGCCGAAGTGAAATGAAGGAGATCAACTTTGAGTGAGCAGTGACATTATAGAAAGTCTACTGATCCGGTGAAAAGGCGGACATTGACAGCACCTCTGCGTGCCGCAGGTAGGACGTGAAGGGCTGGTAGTTGCAGGCCACGGAGACGGTGCCCCCGTCCGGGCTCATGGGCTGGGTGACTCCCCCGTACGGGTATCCGCTGCGGGGCACCAGCACCGGCCCGTGGTGGTGGTGATGGTAGGCTCCGTAGACGTGCTGGTGGAAGTGGGGAGGGTAAGAGGGGAGATGCCCGGGGGCGGCTGGCTGCACTGCGCTGTAGATAGATCGATATATTGATAGATAGATTTATTTATCTTGGGTAAATTTGGTTTACAGTGAGTGCTTCTCATACAATCCAAAACCATACACTCAACAACACAGATAAAGTGACGACAGTGCTCTGGCTAAAAGAACAAAGAACAAAAAGGACGGCCCCGAGATAAGAAGCAAGATAAGTTAAAAAGGCCTATCAGTAGATAAAAACACTAAAATATTCAAACCAAGCCAAAGGATAAAAGATTTGCCCTTTCATAAAAACAAGATAAAGGAAACAATGAAAAACATAAATGCAAGGTTATGTTGCAGTTTCTCTCACTTGTTAAGCCTGAATTATGGTTCTGCGTTAAATCGACGCAGAGCCTACGCCGTAGGGTACGGCGTAGCCCTCGGCGTAGGGTACGCGACGACGCGCACGTACGGTGAGTGTCGCTGCGTACCCTATGCCGTAGCTCTGCGTTGGTGTAACGCGGAACCATAAATCAGCCTTTAAAGCAGCACAACGTAACTTTCAGCTTTTGTTGAGTTTGGCGGCTCCTTTGGACAAAAGCGGTATTGCTTTACCAGTAGTGTGGCAGGGTTCCTACCATCCACCTCCAAGTTACATAGTGCCAGTGAAGGTGATGCAGACCCTCTCAGACCATGACAGAGGTGTCATTAAACCTGTTGGAAGTTGATGTACCATCACAATGACTATGGAAATATTATATATTAAGGTGGAAAAGTTACATAGTGCTGCTTTAATAGCACTGATGGCTGCTGGTACAAAGCGTTTGGTTTTGCAAGCAGGTACCATGAACCTCCGACCTGATGGGAGCAGCTGAAATCCTCTGTAACTGATTAGTACATTTTTGGGAGTAAGTATAGATCATAAACTTTGTTGGAAGCCACATATAGATTATATTAAGCAGAAATTGTCTAAATCTATTGGTATAATTTACAAAACAAGGGATCTGTTGGATAAAAAATGTCTGCACATACTGTATTTCTCTCTTATCATGCCATACATGTCATATTGTGTGGAGGTTTGGGGGAATACGTATAGAACTTATATAGACCCTATAGTTAAACCCCAGAAAAGAGCTGTAAGAATAATAAATAAAGTTTCTTATCGTGACACTACTAATAAATTATTTGTAGAGTCATGCATATTAAAATTCATAGATATTGTATATTTAAAAACATTAGAAATTTTGTTTCGAGTTAAGAATAATAGCCTTCCTGCTTGTTTTCAGCATTTCTTTAAATTAAGAGAAACAAATTATAATTTAAGAAGGCTGTGGGTCTTTGAAAGATGTCGTGAGGACTAATGTTAAATATAGATGTGTTTCATTTTTGGGAGTCAAATTATGGAATCAACTTAGTGATGAAGTGAAACTAAAAAAAAAAAAAAAAATATTGAAAAGTAAAATAATTAAGGATTACAATGCTAAATGATTGGAGTATAATTTGGTTAACCAGAACAATTTAAAGAGAAATTTCTCAAAGCGTTTGGCAAGCAGGTACCATGAACCTCCGACCTGATGGGAGCAGCTGAAATCCTAACTGATTAGTATACAGGGATTCTGGATGAAGCTGAGACTCACCAATCAGCTTGCTTGTAACCCGCCGGCGGGGACGCGCTCGCCCGCAGAGCCCAGGAGGAGCTGGCGCTCCCGTAGGGCGGCAGGTACTGCTGCTCGGGGTAATAATCCGCGGGGGTCCCGGTCTGGTACACCCCAGCGTGGGGCGTGTAGGGTCTCCTCACCCTCCTCCGCCGCCGGTAGTTCCCCTTCTCAAACATATCCTCAAAAGCCGGGTCCAGCGTCCAGTAGTTTCCCTTCCTGTCCCCCCCGCACTCCCTGGGCACCTTGACGAAGCACTCGTTCAGAGACAGGTTGTGCCTGATGCTGTTCTGCCATCCTTTTTTATTCTTCTCAAAGTAGGGGAACCTGGAGATAGAGTTAATTGGCACCTTTCAGAAATAGAAATAAGTCCCCAAAACTTCTATAATGCGTTTATTTTATATGAACAAACAAAATGATGTGATTTAAAGTTTAAAGTGCTTTAAAAGCGTTGAGCTTGCACGATTCAAGACAGCCAACCAATAAACGTAAGTCCATCAGCAAGAATATAGCCACAGGTGAAGGCTGGAAAATTAGAATATAGTGTAAAAGTTAAACTTAAAAGGTGAAACTAATACATTTCATAGTCTCATTACATGCAAAGCAAGATATGTTAAACCTGTATTTGTTATAAGTTTGATGATTGAATAAAAGAAAAAAGATTCAGATTTTTTATTTGGGGTTTTAATAAACTGTAGCCATAATCATCAAAATTATAACAAATAAAGGCTTGATATATCTCACTTTGAATGTAGTGAGAAATAATATATTTGTTTCACCTTTGGTTGAATTTACTACTAATGAAGTTTTGCAATATATTCAAAATTTTTCCGACCTTCACCTGTAGCCTACATTATGACATAAATAAATACGAGCATAATATATGTCCGTATTGGTTCAATACGGAACGCAACTTTTAATTCCCAATAACGTAACAATTCCGTATTTAATGGACGGGGTGGCGACCCTATACCTGCAGATGATGTACTGATAAATCCCGCTCAGAGTTTCTCTCTTGTCCGGGCTGTTTCTGATGGCCATGGCTATGAGAGCCACGTATGAGTAGGGCGGCTTCTCGGGCCGGAGCGCGTCCATCTCGCCCCCGGGCTGAGCGGCTGCTGCTGCGGGGGAGCTGGAGCTGATGTCCAGGAGCTGCGCGCCCTGCTCGCCCTGCTCGCCCTGCTCGCCGCGGGGTTTCTCCTCGGCGTCCATGGCTCGGGCTGGTCTCCGCTGCTGCGTCCTGCTGGGAATGAATGCGTCTGGTGGTTTCCAGCGAGGCAGGGCGGTGGATGTCTCCCCCAGGTGCGCTCCGCCCGCCCACAGGCTGGTAACCGTGGCATGTGTCCTCTTTCATCTCGCCGGGGTTCTCACGCCACTTGCGCACACTGTGTGAGAAACTGTGCAAGCGGTTCAAGTTGAAGCAGGGGTCAAAGAGCTATGTTTTAATAACAGTCCTAATATTCTCTTTGGAGTAACTGCATCAATCACTTAGTGGCGCAACAGGTGTGATTGCATTTTAAGATACGCATGCAACTATAGCTAAACAATTAAATACATGCAGGTATGAATGAATGAATGAATGAATGAATGAATGAATGAATGAATGAATGAATGAATTTTTCATTTCATATTTATTTATTTCGAGCAATAAACATAACATAAGTTACCTGCGTGCAACATAAAATTAAACAAATACCTTTTATCAGGTTTATCAGGTGCAGGTTCAAAATACAAATAATTCGTCAACACTCGAAAGGGAGTGGGAAGAAGAAAACGTATTTAATCCCACCCCTGTTTCTCATTAACAACTTGACAGATTTTTTTTTAAGGCTTCCTCCTGTCTCAACATTTGAACCAAAAAAATGAAAAAAAGACCTATATCAAATTATAATAAAAAATGTTTCTACAGTTCACCTCACCTAAATTCAAACACATTGTGACTACGAAATGTAGATGCATTTCATGGCCACAATGCCTGCAAATCCAGGAACAATGTATATAGTAATATTTATAGTTAACCGTTAACTTATATTTATAATAAACCGTTAACTTATATTTATAATAAATACCAGCAATGGTAAGAGTAACAATGAATGAATGTAAGCTTTATTCCGAACATGAGAAAACAACACACAAGTCAAAATAGTCAAAACAACAAAAAAATAAGATAAAACAATGTTACCATGTCCGAAAAGGAGTAGAAAGAAGCATGTGCTTATTTAATCCTACCCCTTCTTCCTTCTCAGTAATTACAATCCTCAGTTGATTTCAATATCCTGTCTTAACACATATTCATAACTACTGCATATATTGTGTACCAGCACCTCATGAATTTACATATTTACATTACATATGTACATATTTACAAACAAAGAAAATAAATAATGTAAGTAAACAAGTGACTAAATCAGTGTTTCCCAACCCTGGTCCTCGAGCCCCCCCGTCCTGCATGTTTTAGATGTTACCCTGCTTCAGCACACCGTGATAAAAGTACCTGTGTCATCAACAGAGTTATGCAGGACCATTAATTAGAATCAGGTGTGTTGGTGAAGGGAAACATCTAAACATGCAGGATAGGGGGGGCTCGAGGACCAGGGTTGGGAAACAGTGGACTAAATGATCTGTGCAAACACCTTGTGATTGTCAAATCCCTTCATCCTCCCTGTACCCTGTGAAAAGCATCTTTTTGTACCGCAGTTTGAACTGGGTCATGCTTGGACATTGCTTGAGCTCCGCACCCAAACTGTTCCACAACTTCACTCCACATATGGAAATATTAAATGTTTTTAGTGTTGTGCGGACACAAAGATGTTTTAAATTGTTCTCCCCTCTCAAATTATAATCCCCATCTCTGTTAAAAAAACAATTTTTCAATATTTCCAGGAAACCTGTTGTTTTTTGCTTTGTACATAGTTTGTGCTGTTTGACAGTGAACCAGATCAGTAAATTTTAATGTTTTGGATTTTAAGAAGAGTGAATTTGTGTGATCCTTGTAACCGGCATTATGACTGGTTTTTGCAGCATTGATAGTGATTGTAGTGTACATTTATAATAAAGGTAAAGGTAGAATTTAATACACAAGTAGCACATAGGTGGTTTGATCCAAGGAAAAACAAGCTAAAACTATTTTTAAATTTATCCCATTAAAAAGTAGATCATAAACTTTTTTTTTAATCTTAATTTTGTCTTTCCATCACAAAGCCAATTAACGATCAAGTGCTGTATCCGAATCTTAAACTGGATTACATGTTCCTCTGAAAAGGGAAAACATAGGCCTAGAACACATAAGGATAAGGGGTGATGACTGACAAACGGTTTGTTTTGTAGTCTTGATACAATCATCAAACGATTGTCTACCGGTATAGTTTATTTTTTACTAAAGACATATGTATAAAACGCTGTCAGATGTGTTAGACTATCACATCAAGGATTGTGAGATAATAATGCCATGATTATTTTGCTTTTATCTGTATTGATTACATTAGATTAGATTGCCCTTTATTCCTACCTCAGTGGGGAAATTTGCTTTGTGCAGCAGCAGTACACACAACACACATATGCAGCGAAAGGGTAAAAAAAGTTTTGAAAAAAATATAATTACAAAATATGAACAATTTCTGTATTGGAATGGAAATAGAAGTAGTGCAGTACAAGAAAGAAAGAGAAACAGTGCAAAAGAATGCAACATACGGGTAAGGGTGAATAATCTTATCAAATCTGTTTCTGTGATTTTCTCCAACTTGGAGGCAGGAAAGGCAAACCCAGGTAAAAGTCATCCTTTACACACCCGCTATGTTACAAATCGTTCCTGTTTTGATAAACACCACCTTCGTAGCTGTAAACCTGGTAAAGGTTGAATTTTATTGAAAAATAACATACAACTCTTTGAATGAGGCAAAGCAAGAAATAGAGAATAAACTTATTGGGAGCTCAGCCATTTACTCGTGTGAACTGCAGTGTGTGTGTGTGTGTGTGTGTGTGTGTGTGTGTGTGTGTGTGTGTGTGTGTGTGTGTGTGTGTGTGTGTGTGTGTGTGCGTGCGTGGGGGGGGGGGGGGTAAAGTCATATTTTGGCAGAAACAACTTTTCATTAACTGTATTTGGCCTTCAATCAAATTTTGGCAGGCGAAAATACCTATTTTGTGTTGTAATGGTCCTTTAAAAGAGTTAAAAGCAATCTTGTGAGCTCTAGTGTTTATATTATGAAGCTCAAGAATGAGATCAAATCATATTTAGGTAGAAACAACCTTTCATAAACTGTATTTGACCTTCAATCAATTTTTGGCAGGTAAAAAGACCCATTTTCAGGGGAGAAATCAGATTCTGGCAGGCAATCACTTGCATGATTAAGTTTTATGTTTTATGTAAAGCGCTTTGCGTTGCATTTTTTTATTTTGTATGAAAAGCGCAATACAAATAAAGATTGATTTGATTTGGGACGCGGCCAGACGAGTGCGCATGCGCAGGTTCCGTTTCCTGCGCATGCGCGCGAAGAAGAGCCATCCGTAGTTGCCGCGTGCGCGCTGGCGCCGTGTTTAGACTAATAACACTACGATCAATTCACGTGAAATGGAGACGTTTAACCGGCTTTTGGTGGAATACCCCGAATTAATGTACAGTGGAGTCGGAGCTACGGCTTTTGTCGCCGGCGGAGCGCTAATTTACAAAATAGCCACCAGGTAAAATCGCGGTACAAAAGCCGCAGTCTGTGATTTTATTTAACCGTGGAATAACATTTAAATCAGCTCTCTGAGCCTCTGGTGCAGACTGGTATTCAGGTTTGTTGCACTTTCATCGTAAGAGGCATGAATCTTGCCCAGGAATAAAGCTTGTAGGTGTAATTCTCCTTTTAGGAGTCAAACACCGCTAGGCTAGGCTAACTCTGCTAGGGGGGCTAATCAATATATATGATTTAATCTGGATTTATGTTCCTGTCCCGTGCAGCACGGCTGTCATGGTAAATGAGCCACATTAAAATGTAAATGGTGAGGTATTGACTTCATTTTAAGATTCAGTAAAGTTTTTACCAAATGAGTCTCCACAAGTGCAGATTTATAGTAATATTGATATGGGTTTGTTTACATAAACCTAGTCTTATCAGCTGATCAGCTGTTATTACGTGTCGTTATTGATACAGGTTTTCAAATAATGATGTTTTTTTTTTTTATATTTTTATCAGGGGGTAAGGCGCTGTAGAACAAACAGTCATAACATACAGAATATACAGTCTACTTCCACCACCTTTTTTTTTTGATTCAACAAAACAAAAAATCCACACAAAATAATGACAAGTAAATGAAAATTATTCTAAGTAATATCAAAGCTGCACAGTATAAATTAGAAATAGATGAATAAAAAGGGGGAGAGATTAAAAAAAAACTGAAAGAACAAACCCCCAAAAACAAAGGAAAAGTAAATAAATAGATAAAAAGGAGGACGAAAGAGAGGAATGAAAGAAGAGAGGGAGGGGGGATCCGTCAATCAGGAGGCAGGGACTGGAGAGAGTGGAAGAATGTAAGAAAAGGAAGCCACTTATTATAAAATTTGTTACAACTAAATAATGATGGTTTTGATGAAAAACTGCTGTGAAGCATTGGATCACAATCATCAGCCTTTAAGACTTTTTTTTAAGATTGGTTTTATTTGTGTGTGGTTTTTCAAAGTATTTAGTCTAGATAATTACACATGTGTACCACATGCACGCTTGCAAGTAGCATGACTTAAAACAAATATGAGAACTTCGCTAACTTTTGCACACTATACACATCTGAACAGATAATAATAATAATAATAATAATAATAATAATCACAATCATATGCTGTAACGATGCACCTATCAATAACCATGTCTACCTCATACTGCTGTGCCTTTCACTTAAAAAAAAATGGTATATACAGGACTGTCTCAGAAAATTAAAAAAATGTAATTAAAAAAAAAAGTCATACATTCTGGATTCATTACAAATCAACTGAAATATTGCAAGCCTTTTATTATTTTAATATTGCTGATTATGGCTTACAGTTTAAGATTAAGATTCCCAGAATATTCTAATTTTTTTAGATAGGATATTTGAGTTTTCTTAAGCTGTAAGCCATGATCAGCAATATTAAAATAATAAAAGGCTTGCAATATTTCAGTTTATTTGTAATGAATCCAGAATATATGACATTTTTGTTTTTGTAATTGCATTACAGAAAATCACAATATTCTAATTTTCTGAGACAGTCCTGTATGTTGATAAGATCTGTCATTTGTCTATTTACTGTGCAGTGAGCGAAAATAACTGAGTCAAATCCCTTGTCTTATTTGACCTGATTTGGGCCAAATAAGCCTAATTCTGATTCTTATTCTTCTGATTACAATAAATTTAGATAACCATCAATATTTTTATGATTATTGAAGCGATTGCTGCCACATGTCTCTGGAGCTTTCAGTTAGGAAAACGTTTTCTGCAGGGTTGTTTATGAAATAAAGGATACTTTTTTCTTCTTATAGGAAGAGGCCGACGCATGCAAATGTCAATTGCTGGTTCTGTAATCAGGACACTGTGGTGCCTTATGGAAACAGAAACTGTTGGGATTGTCCCACTTGTGACCAGTATAATGGCTTCCAGGAGGTGAGTTTTTAAGAAGTTTGACGGAACAAATTTGTTGTCTTTGTACAGAAGTGAAGCCAGGTTGACTTTTTGTGTATGTTTGTGTCCTTTGTTTTTTTTTTTTTTTAAATATCAGAATGGAGATTACAACAAACCCATCCCAGCTCAGTACCAGGAACATCTGAATCATGGTGTATCCGGAAGTCTCCCTTCCTCTGAGACACCCAAGACGATGCAGTGGGTCAATTGTCAGATGCTTCTATGCAGGAAGTGTAATAATAACCAGTCTGTCAAGATCAAACAGTTGGCCTCATACACCCCGAGGGATGATGTATGTATAGTGCTCTCGTTAATACATATTTATCCACCTCATATTATGAAAATAGTTGATACTGAATTTGTTTGTGTCTTTTTAGGAGAGCTATGACGATGAAATTGAAGCCTACAAGCACCACCTTGAGCAGACTTATAAATTATGCAGACCTTGTCAGACAGCAGTGGAATATTATATTAAATACCAAAACCGCCAGCTTCGTACGGTTCTCCTAAATCACCAGCTTCGGCGCACCCGGGATTCTGACACAGGATTTGTAAAGGTCAGTTTAACCAAAAATCAGCTGAGAAGGAGCTGTTATTGAATGAAGTCATGTACACATAATAAAGTTATAATTATTATCATAATTTATTTTTTTCCCCCATTCATACAGTTTTTAAAGAATTAAAAATGTCAGGTTTCAACACAGAAATATGTTCTTTCTTCCACAGAGTTCCCATTTTATGTCCTCACCCATGGGGGTTATACTGTTACGGATCCTTGTGTTCCTGATGTGTGCTGTCCTACTCGCTACATCTTTCTATGAGTTGCCAGATCAGTCCGTCTTGCCCAGTGGTCCACAGACATTAAGTGGAGGTATCATTCCGCCAAAGCCCAAGTCAAACAATGAGTCCACTCCCATCAATGATACCAGTGGACCTTTGCCTGTGTGGCAAGGTCTGCTGGAGCTGCTCCCGGATGAGGCCATCGAAAATGCCAAAGTAATGTGGAAGCATGGAGCGGACAACCAGCTGGCAATAGTTTCTGTTGGCCTGTTAACTTGTCTCACAGCTATCTTCCTAGCAGGTCCCACGAGGTAAACAGCTACAATTTACGTCTTATCAGTATAGTGCTTCAGCATTGATTTAATCAACATTTTCTTTTTGTCTTTCCTTTTTAGGTTGAGGAGAATTGATGCTTTAGCATCTGTCCTTTGGTTCTTCATCTTGTGCCTCTACTTGGTTGAAAGCTACTCTACTTATGATTTGGGCTGGATGGACACAGCAAAGCTCGTCACCATCTTCCTCTGTTGCCTTGTCAGCTTCGCTGCTGCAGCTGCAACTCGTAAACCACTGGGTCCACGAAGAGGCAGATATCGAAGGTCAGAACCTGAGCAGTAATATATGTTCGCATTGTGTTTCAAAGTTGGGATTCCACAAGGAGCCTGTTGTGTGAGTGGTTTGTATTTCAACAGAACCAAAACAAATACTTAAATATTGATGAGGTTATTGTATTGTTTCCATTTTTTTAATTCACTGTCCACCTTTTTTTAACACTCAACCTCCATTTTTCACGTGTAAGGATGAATGTGCAATAATGACATGAGTGATAAATTCCCAAGTCAAATGTTGAATGCAAGATGCATAACAAAAGGGAACAGAAGTTATGCATAAATGGCTGGTAATTACTGGTCCTTGTTGGTAATAGATTTGTAACTGCTCCCATCATTTGTTATTTTTAAATGTATTCATTAAGGAAAAACTGAATTGGAAAGTTTTTTTTTTCTATTATGAAGTTGAGGTGAACTATTACAGACTAATGAAAAATTACTAATTACAAACTTTAGAAAAGCATCTTCACTTCAATTATTTATCAGATTTTCTTGGAAGCCGTCCCAAATTTTCTCTGTTCACCTTTTCTTTTTAATCTAGCCAATAAACAGTATCATATAAGGGAATTATTCATTTTCAGTTGCAGACATTACTGTTTAAGTGTATTTTTTAAAGCTAGTGTGGTGTGTATTATGTGATACCTGACCTTTTCTTAGAAATGACTATTAATAGTCCCCAGTTTTATGTCTCCCTCAGTGTTTTCAGTGTGCTTATTTATTTATATATGTACATTTTGTTGTAGCTGTGGATTAGAAATGTTAAACTAACAGGTCATTTGCATGATATACTAACTTGTTAAACCACAGCAGGCCATATTCAAGACTTAGTTTTTGAGATCGCATCCCTCCATGCATTGCTTCACACCATTTGCAATACCAAAGATTGACCTTGTCATTGCAAATACTTGATGCACATTTCCCTTTTTTCCAACTTGGATTACATATTTTTGCCAAATTGACACAATGCTTTCTCAAGTGACCCATGTCATTGTGTGCTTTTAAATCTGTTTGACATTGGGCCATGTTGGTCTGCCATTAGACCTCTTAATATTCTAGTGGGTGTCCAGGTTTCTGTGCTACTGCTTTAAGCAGTGGTGACCAAAACATTAGTGAATGAATGTAGAGACCACATTTGTCGTGGTCTTTGTCGCTGTGATGGGTCAATTACATTTCTGGGAAGGTGCATGTGTGGCAGCAGAGGCCTTGTGCTCATGCACGGGAAGTGAGGTGAGTGGCCTGGGAGGCTTCATGATAAGGTGTGTGAGTGTGTGTGTGTGTGTGTGTGTGTGTGTGCGTGTGCGCACGTGTGTGTGTGTGTGTGTGTTAATCAGGGGGCACTGGAGGAAGGAAGGGGGAGGGAGGCTTAGTGTTGTGTATTTTTTTTTTGTTGTTCTGATCAAATGACATACCGGATATCCTCCAGAAACTGCTTACCCTACTTTAAGGAAGATTTGAGGTAATAAGCGTCACCTGCCAATCATTGAAAAACTCAGCATTTTGCCATTTGGGAAAAGCACTCAATGAGCTCAAATTCTTTTAGTTAAGGTGTGTTGTCTGTTCTCTATTACTTGTGGTTTCATGATGTTAATGTACACAATACTCCATACTTGTTTTGTTTTTTGATGTAATATACAACCCTCGGCAACACACCAATAATATCCGCAAAACATTTCTTTGTGTGCAGTATTGTGCAAAATGTATGGGATCCCTAACTGACCCAAATGTGCTTGAGGCTAGGGCTCATCAGTATGATACCAAGGCTCCTTGTTCTTGCTGCTGAGCTTAAGGCCTTTTTCCCCTTTGAGTTTATTCTACAGATGGGAAAGCTGAAGTGATGTAGCAGCCATGCAGTGGATGGTATGTCACTGAAAATGGTGTTGTAATTTCTCCTAGGGCTGCACGAATATGGCCAAAATCATAATCATGATTATTTTGATCAATATTGTGATCACGATTATTCATCACAATTATTCAATGAGTTTAGTCAAAACATTTTGTATGACATTTGTGTGCTACATTACTGCTAATTTACAAACATTTGCATAAAAAAAAAAGTGGTGCTCGTTTTTCACCTTCATTTCAGTGCCTTCATAATAGAAATGGTAAAGATAAATGTAACACAAAATTAAATAAACAGGACACTTCTTACACTTAATAACATTATACATTTCTGTTAAATAACAGGCCCTTTTTGAAACAAATGGTGTTTATTCACCTGCATTTTGGATGAGAATTTACATTTGAACTAAATAAAATTGAAGCCATCATTATGCCTAGTGTTTATTGGGCACATATCATTGGCCAAATGGAACGTGATGCTTTAGTGATCTCGACATGTCTGCGAGGTGGATGGATACAGTGACGCTGATGATGAACCACTCACACTTGCAATGGATGCAAGGTTTTTCTTTGCCTTCATCCATTCATCATAGCTGACTGTGATTTGTTTTTAGGTGGTTCAACAAGTTAGTTGTGTTGGCTTGTGACCCAGAAACACCTGTAGAGGACTCTTTGCATATTACGGGTTCCTGGTTAACATAGCCTGACCTAAATCCGAAATATTTCCAGACAACAGATGATGATCCAGGTCGAGGGACAAGCAGTTCATCTTCTACTGTGCCAGACTCTTAAATTGTGTTTCTCTTTTAGTTCCAAATCCAGACCGTATCCAGTCAATTTCTGGCGTGTGAGGTTACGCGCTGCGGCTCTGGGAACAGCTGTAATTGGCGGATGCAGATGGCCCGCCGTGAGTCAGTGGTCTCTTATTGGCTCACGCAGCCAGTCAGGCAGTCACACACAAATGCGCACACACAGAAATTTTGAGACGGTGGTCTCACGTGAGCAACTGATTTGCTTTGAAGATGATGGCAGGAAAATTTGTTTTACCCCACCCTCATTTTTTCAAAATAATCGCACGACCACGTAATTGTGATCGCGATTAAAATTTGATTATTTGTGCAGCCCTTATTTCTCCTATATGACATTATCTTGGGGTGCAATCACACCAGCCTATTGGTGCACTTCATACAAACCAGAGTTAGTGTGTTTGGAAAATTTGGTTCATTTGGGAAATTGTGAATGCCCAATCAAACTCAGATGCAGGTCGAGGAAGCAGAATAAAGTTTGCCTGAAACTGTATGATTCAGGCAGACCAGGTGTAGGAAGGGAACTACATTGTGAGGTGTTGAGGGTGAACACAACCTAAACAAACACGCAATTAGCACAGTTTCCAGGAGAAATTAAGTCAGACCTGAGGATGAGGTAAAAGCTCTGATTGAAGAATGTTAAAGGGGACCTATTATGAAAAACACGTTTTCTCTTGCTTTAACATATATAAAGTGGTCTCCCCTCAACCTGCCAACTCAGAGAAGGAGGAAAGTAACCAAATTCTGCAGTGTCTGTACAGCCGGATGAGCCGTCCAGTGTGATGTGGCTTCTATGAGCCGTTCAGATTCTGCTCCCGTCGTTACGTAACGACAGGAGCGATGCGTGAAACCACGCCCACAACTAACTCTGCCGGCCGGAGCTTCCGCCATTTTTTCATAGCGGTGTATCGCGTCATTCGCGTCATCGCGTCAGGCAGCCAATCAGCACAGTACCTCATTATCATAGCCTCCCCGTCCACTCAGAATCCAGCATAGAGAAGGAGGTTAGAAACTGGGAGGATAAAGACATGGCTCAGAAACAAAATTTCTAATTTATTTAGCAAAAACAATCAAAAGCTTGTTTTTAAGACATTCAAGGCCTGTTTAAAATAGGGATTGGATGTTTTTATGTGCAGGCTCATTATGATGCAGATTATACCTGGAACTGAGAAAATGTTCCCCTGGCCTTTAAGCAACTACGGTGTCTTAAAACCTTTGCACAATACTGTATGTATACATTCAAATGTTTTGTGTCAGCTAAAAAACACAACTAATGCTTGAAAATGGTTTGAAAGGTACTTTATTGGCATTTTTTCTGAGATACTTAAAGGAGTGGTAGCAGTCTCTGGTAGACTTATGGTATCCATGCTTGAAGTGAACATGCAGTCACACACTCAGTGTTGCAAATGTATAAGGGATTTAGATTATCTATGCCATCCTAATATAATACATAATAAAAGTATTGCTTTTTAACATTATATAATGTTGATATATAATACACTAATGATCACCGCATGCACTAAAATTTCACTTATTCTTTAATCATTTTCATTTAGTTTTTTTTTTTTTTACTTTGAGTGAATGTGGGTATTTATTTGACAATGTGAAAAAGAGTCACTAACCAATAGTGGAGAATATGTATTGAAATGTTTGATTGTTATAGTGGTGTTACTGTATTGTCAAAATAGTATTTAGTGCTGTTGTGTAGCTGGAGTTCAATTCTCCAACCTTTTGGTGCTGTTGTCTCGAAGCTTGACAAGCTGATAATGTTATACTGTTAGAGAGGCAGTTTGTTCATTATGACTACCGGTTGTTGTTTTTTTCCCCCAACATATTAAGGTACATTTTCAAATTTAATGCTGTGATTTGACTTTTTGTTCCCTCTGATTTATTTATAAAAAAAATAAATTAAAAAAAGATTTCACTGCAGCATAATCATATTCACGCATCATGCCGCAACAGCTGTTAAAATAAAATAACAATTTTAATCATATGACAAACTGCATCTTAAACTCTTGATTGAAAAAGAACCTTTCTCTTAAAGGTAAAACATGTTACACAGCAAAGTATGTTATAGTGGAGGAAAGTCTTGAGGTGTACTTGAAAGGCCTCGATCAAAAGTAGTGCTCTGGTCCTCATTGTGTGTATCAGTTACTCAAAGTATTTATTTGTTGGTGTATTTTTCTTTTGTCCATGTATGTAAAGCACAACTTGCCAAAGTTTTACATGCCATGTACAAAAGTTTGTTTGCCATAAACTCCAGTATGCATGTTTTATGCTATGTTTGATAATATCCAAACGTATGTTTTATTTTATGCATGTTTTCTTTTACAGACCTTGTATGGATTTGATAAGCTGTCTGAATGTTAGATCTCACTACGACAAGCATTTAGCTCGAGATGCACTGTATTCCAACTGTTACATTGGTTTTATGTTTAAGCTACTATAATCTGCCAATAATAGTCATCGGCATATTTTGGGATGTTTTTACACTGATGGTCTCCTTTTTAGTGATGAGACCTCGTAATTTTGCTTTACCTCCCTGTTGTGCTAAAGATACCAGTAGTATTGCCAAGGAATTTGTATAATTCTTGAATGTTTTAGCCATGTAAAGGAGTAACCCTGCAAGATCAAATATGCAAGTATAAGGTGTTACTGTGCCAGGTTGTCATGCTTTTTGATTAAAAACAATTTGTCTGAATTTGATAAGTTACCATTCACCATTAAGTCACAACATAAACAGACATGTGTCAATGTCGATGTAGATTTTGTAGCAGCAACAGAAACTGAGCTCTGAGCCCTGTTTAGGGTCTGGGGAAACAAACTCAATACATGGTTAAAGAGCTTAAGTAATTCTTTTTTTTTATAGGACTACTTGCTGTATATGGAATTAAATAAACAGTTGGTGAAAGAATATGGCTTTTGCTTGTTTCTAGATGTCTTGTGCATGCATTAGTTTCACTGGTTTGTGAAGTTGTAATTCATTTTTAAATTCTGCTTTTCATTTACAGTATAAACAACCAAGACACAATTAAGGCTGTACAATCAAAAGCCAAAGCTGTTCTTATCATAGCTGAAGCTTTTGCTCTTTACTTCCAGATGTGCCATGTTTTAAGGCATCTGCAGCATTATTTCAAAGTCAGTATTACTATATTTTGTCACCGGTAGTAATATACTGCTCCTTCCTAGTTGGTACAGTAGTTGCATGGTATAAAGCCTCTTACTTTAGCTGTTTCATGCTTGTTATTAAGATTATATATTATTAGTTTTACTTTTTTTTTTTTTAGAGCTGAATCAATTGTACATCCTGTTTACAGATACAAAAACATTGAAATCCAGAGGTGTTTCCGACTACTTTGTCATGCTCATCGGAATCGTATCCTGTAATTATAGAATGATGGGAAAAAAAATCATTTTAAATTTGTATTTTCTGCCGTGATTGAACCGTTTTTACGGGTTCCGTTTTCATTTGGTTTTCCGCCGCTAGACCATTATGTCGCTCTTGTGTTGCAGATATCTTGCAGGCAGTGCTGCAGCCCAACCCTTCAGCATCCAGCCAACTTTTCCCGGTTCTGATCCGGTGGACTCTTTCGTCCCCACCCCACCCCCCAACCTCTCCCAGCTCATCAGTCGCCAGCACGGCCCCCGCGAGCGCAAGGCTTCCCCCTCCTCTCTGCCGGGACGCCTCAACAGAGCCCTTTCCCTTGGAACGATCCCCACCCTCACCAGGACAGGTAACACAGATGTTTGAATTAAACTATACTGCACCACCATCACTCTTTGGCAGTGTCCTATGATTTATTGTTGTTGAATTATGTGGACTAATCAGCAAACAAACATCACTCAAGATAGCTGACAATCATGGATGTTTTTCAAGTAAGCATTGCTGCTTTTCCAAATGTTAGAATGACCTGCTTTCTCTAACATTGATGAAACTTAAAGATCCACACCTCAACCCCATGCCTTTTTATTTATTCATTCATTTATTTATTTCTTATTGGAAGAAAACGTTCTGCTTTTGGCATAAATGGTGATAAAACCATCAGCTTTTATCATTTTTATTGTATTTTCTCTCAGCTTCTGGGATATTACCTGACATATAAAAAGAGGAAAGTTAGTTAGGAAATAATTGCACTGCATAAAACTTGATAATTAAAAAAAAAATTATGGAAGTGATGAAATGTCTGGTTTAACATAATAATGTTTTTCAGATTCTGGATATCTATTTAGTGGGAGCAGACCAGCCTCACAATACAAAGACTCTCCATCATCAGGTATTAAAACTGTGTTTTTAATCTGATAGTCTTTCATAATATAGTCCTAACCATTTCTCCTTACTAAATTTACATATTTCACCTTTTCTGTAAACGTTTCTGAACCTAGATTACTTTTCACTGAAGTCTGGGAGCCGTCCATCGTCCCCAGCACCCTCTCCGACTCCTTCTGTTGCTGGCTCGGTCACGTCCAGCGCAGGTTCTGCCAGACACCGCCGTCCCCTCATCAGTCCGGCTCGCCTCAACATCAGTGGCCAAAAACTCCGTCTTTTCTCCACCGAACCAGAACCCAGCCCCATGTCCCCACCTTTGTCCCCTTTTCATTTCCACGTGGATCCAGCCTCTGTCATTTACAGTAGCAGTTTTTCACGAGAAATATCTTCTTTCCAAAGTCAAAATGGCAAGTACACTTGACGGCAGAGTGTTTTTGGTTATTTGTATGGGATCTGCTGCAATGTGACATGCAGTTGACCATGATAGTCTTTATTGATGCTACCACCAGATGGCAGTGTAGAGCATTGTTAAATCCACTGTTAATGATGTTAATCGTGTTAAAGAATTGTTTTGTTTTGTTGTTTTTTCACTCTCTATTTCTAAATTCACTTTTCACCAATGATTTGCAGATTTGTGCTCCTTAATGAGAGATGGCAGTGTGATTGAAGAGGAGAAACGAAGCAGCTCCTCTGAGTCCTCTGCTTGCCAGGTCGGCACTACAACACAAAGTCCTGAGAACATCCCTCCTCAAAAAGGTAAGAAGTCTTCTTTTTATCCATCTCTTTTTTTTTTTTTTTTAATTCTTACACATTTATATTTACATTTTACTTACCTTACTTTTATTTTCTCTGCACTGTAAATAAGGACCAGCACTTGGCCTATATACTAGCCTACGGCTAGTATGAACAATGACAATAAAGACTTTTGAATCTTGAATATATTTAATGACATTACTGTGTTTTATCCAACTGCTTTTTAAAATGACTTTTAAAACAGTTTCAGCATTAACTGAACTGGTGGAGCCTATATGCATGTTCGGATACTGCTGTAAATTAACAGATTTATATGTACTGGGGAGATTTGACTGACTTACTTTTCTTGTCACCTCCCAAATGTTCCTTGTTTGGTAATGAACAATACAGGGGTGAAACATCAAGTGGAAATTTTGATATAGCCTAGTAATGATTCTCATGATTCCTCGGCTTTGTCTCTCTTTCAGGTTTTGTGAAGCGTCTCGTCTGGCCAGGGCTTTTGTTGGCAAGTCTAACAGCCAACCTCTTGTTCGCCGGCCTCTATACGTACCACAACTGGACATGAAGCGTCGGCAGGTCTGCTGCTGCTCTCTCAGCCTGCACAGTGTCCGAGCCTCTGGGCCGACACTTGTTATATTTGTAGACCTCAGTCAGTCTGCGGGGCTAAAAAAACTTCCACCATCACTCTTCGTTTGCTGGTGCTTTATTTAAAACAAACAAAAAACAAAACCATGCCGATGTCAGCTGACATATTTACAGTAACAGACCTCCCATTTTATTGGAGCTACAAGAAGTATGCAAGGAAATTTCTGAAGTATATCTTTGACTTTGTGAGTCAATATTGCTGAAACACAATTTGGCGTTAATTTTGTGTTTCGGTCGCCGCTCTTCAAACACGAAGGCAGGTGTGTGGAGCTGAATTTTAAAGGGTCAGTTCATGCACTGATGCTAGATGGCGTTTTTAAAACCTGTGCTGTGAAATGTGCAATCAATGTGTACTGTTCAGTCGATGCTGCTTGGGCACAGAGGGTAACGTCTCGCTGACTTGTACTGATTGTGATGAGTCCGTACTCTCCCCCAGCTGAAGACCAGTTCTGCTTCTTTAAACAAGCCAAATTTGGAGGAAATGCTAAGTAGAATGTTTTGTTTATAGAAAAGAAGAAGAAAGAAAAATTGCTTTTTTGAAATGTGTACAGATTTTCCATTAGTGACATTTGGAACTCAGAACCTGAGTTTACCATAGTTTCTTCTGTGTATATTCAGCAGCAAAAAGATTCACTGGTGCTCTGATGTTACCCAGTTTAGGGTCAACACTTTTAACCTTCATTTCATACACATTCCAGTCACTCACTACTGAAATGGTTCTCTTTAACTAGCCCATCTCTGTTTTATGTCCCTTATCTCTTGTAATTTCACAGCTACCTCGGCTTGTGAACTCTTTCTTGCAAAACCCAGTGTGATGTTTGCAGTAACACAGTTTGGAAAATGTTTGCACTGTTATTTTTGGTGTTTTTTTTTTTGTTTTTTTTTTAATTCTGTTGTGTGTTAATGGTTGAGTGGTGGAGTGCAAAGTGGGCCATTTGAATGTATTCAAATGGTACATTTTGGACCTTTCTCAGTTCAGTATAAGCAGGTTATTTAATTTGTTTGCTTATTTAAAACTCTTCTGGACTGGGCACATGTTTCACTTTTTATTTAAATAAGAAACAATTTAGCTCTTTTTGAACAATTATTGGGTTGTGTGTATGTGCACAAGCCTTTGGGTTTTTTTTTATTTTATTCTGATATGAATTTTCGATCATTTTTAAAACCATGTTTTTGAAACGATTTTGAGCCAAAATAATGACGCTAATGTAAAAAAATGAGTGTCCATCATTGAGTGTCCAACGATGGGTGTCGAAAAAAACAAACACTATTATAATGAATAGTTTTAAAAACTATACATTTATAGTTCATGTATAACCAAGCTGATGTTTTGTTTTTTTTGTTGTTTTTTTTTTTTAGATGACTTTTTTTTTTCTTCCCCTCATTATTAAAAGATCATGTACATATTGACATGTACACATTTTCTCAGCCCAGTAAAAGTGTCCTGAATTAAACAAATGTTTTGTTTTGTTTGTTAGAATGAATGTGTGTTTGAGGTTTTATTTGAATTGTATCACCATGATGTTAAATTAAAGAATGTCTGTTTCAGACTGAAACAAAGTGGAAGTTGTCTTGTTCTGTTTACACTACACATCAGTTGTTTGAGGGGTTGTTCTGTCTTGTTTAGCAGCAGAAACGGTTGCCATCATCTGGAACACTGACTTTTTAATTGAAGGATTTAAAAAATTTTTTTTTTATAAATATAGATCGATGTAATCAAATGCCTACAGACTTCCCAATCCCCAGAAATGAGACTTTCACACACTACTTCTGCATTTTTGCGTTTCTTTTGTCTTAAACTAATTTTAAGCCATGTTGCAGTTTCTTTGGGATTATATTTAGCTCATTTTAAGACCACAATTTTCCTAATCTCTGTAGTGAAAGAAAGCATATTTTGTTTTTCTCATGGCAATGTTTATTTTTAGCTCAGAGGGCAGGTGATGCTCATCAAGGAAGCAAAAAGCTGTGCTCCTCCAACCCAGTTCATATCAGGGGATAAGCCACAAGATGGTAAACAGGTCACACATCTAAACATCACATGAACAAGCTACTATGTGTTCACATGTTGTCAGGGTAAGTTTATTGTCTCAAAATTTGGTGTCTTTTTGCATTAAGAAAGTGGTGACACTGTGGTCCACAGCTGCTTTCATGAGAATTTCAACCACCACAGGTGTAAATACCCTACACTACTTGCATACAGCACTGGGGTTCAAGCTCAGGAAGCAATCAAACGCAGCTAGAGTTGTGCATTGTTGCCAGATGCAGAAACCAAAGTGTCAACTCTACAGCCTGTTTTTCTCACTGGAAATGTTTTTAGTTTAAAATAGTTGACCGGGAGTTTAGAGGTGAGGTGTGGGAACTATGTTCATGTGTTAATGCTTCAAGTCTGTTTTCCTGGTCGAAGAAGTTTCTCTTCTGCACAATCACTTCCTGTTTTTTTTTAGTTTGTTTTTTTGTTCGTTTTTTTTTTTTTTAAACCAGTTGGTCTGAGGTGAATTCATGACCCATTTTGTGTTTTTCCACAACTTACAATGAGCATCTGGCGGATCTTGCAAACTCATGCTGGTATTCTCGTTCAAATTCAGTAGGGATAGGGTCACGGCATTGGCTTTTGCCTCTTCCACTCTTGCACAGTACACCAGTACTGTACTGTGGTTTGTGTTGCACTTCTATATGCGTGGTGTCATTGTTCAGCATCAACACTGAAATGTAACTGCTCTCATTGCTAGTCTATAGAAATGGAAAGGAAAAAAAAGGAAGGCAGGGATCTCGTTTTCAAAATATATGATTTGAAAACTCCTAAAACAGGAAAAAAATTTGGTAAAAATGAAAAAACTTTAGAAGTAATCTATAAACTTCTAATTTGTCTATAAAACACATTTAATATATAGTTCAACACATTTTTCAAAAATGGTGAATCTCTTTTTGGTGTTTTTGATTTTCATGTGTATTTGGATGGTAAAACTTTTGGTAAAACAAAAAAACCCCAGTATCCACCTTATTCCTACGCCCCATGAGGCTTTGCGCGAATTGTGGGAGCTCCTTCCGGTGCTGCCAGAACCGCGTTTGTTTACATGCTGAGTGAACGCGTTAACGTAAGTTACGGATGTAACTATGGTTCTGTGAATTCCTGGATGACTGCCAGTGGCAGTAAACAGAGTGGATATGTCTCCTCGCGCTCCGCGCAGGTCGAGATTTAATAACAACAGTGTCACGTGAGTGACGTGTAGGCTACCTGTGCGTCTATAAATACCGCCCGGTAGACTACATCCGGCCTCCCAGAATCTTCTCGCAGGAAGTTCGGAGTGACCGGTGTGACTGGCAGTCATCCAGGAATTCACAGAACCATAGTTACATCCGTAACTTACGTTCTGTTTCATTCCTTCCAGACTGCCAGTGGCAGTAAACAGAGTGGATGACTCATACCAGCACTGTCACGAGGAACAACACCCACCTAGTGGTCAGCCGTAGAAGCCAAAGGCAGAACGGCCGAAGCCAGCGTGGACCCAGAGGCCACGTTAAGGCGATAGAACCTGGAGAAGGTGCACGGCACCGTCCAGGATGCTGCTGCACAGATCTCAGACAACGGTACCCCTCTCATTGCCGCCCAGGAAGTGGCCACACCCCTGGTGGAATGACAGACAACGCCTGAAGGGGCAGGTCTACCTGCCACGTCATAAGCCTGTTTGATTGCTTCAACAATCCAGTGGGAGAGACGTTGCTTCGACAGGGCACGGCCCTTGTGCGCCCCCCTGTAGCACACAAACAATTGCTCAGAGCGTCGAAAGCTCTGTGTTGCCTGAAGGTAGAGCCGCAACGCCCGGACTGGGCACAGCAAATTAGCCCGCTCCTCCAGCCGGGACTCAAACGGGGGAGGATGGTATGCTGCCAACTCTATGGCCTGATTGGCATGGTCAGGGGGTAACACCTTTGGCAGGAAAGCGACATTTGGCCACAGGGTCACTCCTGAGCTGTCTGCCTTCCACCGAAGGCACGTAGGACTGACTGAAAGGGCGTGGAGCTCGCTCACACGCTTGGCAGACGTAACAGCCAACAGAAAGGCGGTCTTCCATGACGTCGTCCTCAAGGACCCCCCTGCCATAGGCTCAAAGGGGGCCTCGCCCAAGGCCTGCAGGACCAGCGGCAGGTCCCATGCTGCTGCACGCTGCACTCTGGGGGGGCGCAGTCTCCTGGCACCCCGCAGAAACTGTGCCACCCAGTAATGCGCACCAACTGGTCTACCATCGATGTGGCCATGGTGGACAGAAATAGCCGCTACGTGCACCTTCAAGGTCGAGGCCGCCCGGCCTGCCTCAAACAGATACTGCAGGTACCGCAGTACAATTTGTAACGGACAGGAGATCGGGTCAAAACCCCCGTCCCTGCACCAGGAGGAGAAAGCGGCCCAGCAATGCGAATACACCCTTCTTGTGGAAGGAGCTCTAGCATTCTGCAAGGTCTCACATACCGAGGGCTCAAGGTGCGTCAAGAATGACCCTTCCCTCTCAACGGCCAGGCCCAGAGTTGAAGGAGGCTCGGAGAGGGATGCCATACCTCCCCGCCCAGCTGGGACAGGAGGTCCGACCGTACTGGGAGCTGCCAAGGCTCCCCGTCCAACAGGCTGAGGAGCGTGGAGAACCAAATCCTCGAGGGCCACTTGGGCGCCACCAGGAGGACCCTGTGACCCGATAATCTCACCCTGTGAAGCGTGGGCATCACCAGGGGAATCGGAGGGAACGCATAAAGGAGGCCTCTCGGCCAAGTGTTGGCGAGAGCGTCCATCCCGAGCGGGGCACTGGTCTCTGCCAAGGAGAACCACAGTGGACAATGAGTCGTACACTCCGAGGCGAACAGATCCACACGGGCTTCCCCGTATCGATCCCAAATCATTCGCACCACCTGGGGGTGCAACCGCCAGTCCCCTGGGGGCAGCTGCCGGCGTGAGAGGGAATCCGCCACCACGTTGGCTCTGCCAGGGAGGTGCATTGCCCTCAAGGAGGCCAATTGAGGATGAGCCCACATCCACAACCTCCGGGCCTCGTTCAGGGAGTCCAGCGACCTGGTTCCCCCCTGGTGGTTGACATGAAACACTGTCGAAGTGTTGTCTGTCCGGACGAGGACATGCTTGCCCCTGAGAAAGGGCAAGAAGTGCCTCAGCGCCAAGTAGACAGTCCGGAGTTCTAGGACATTGATGTGCCGTCCCCGCCACAGAGGGCCCCAAACCCCCTGGACTGACCTCTTCTGCCATACCGCACCCCAACCCTGAGGTGAGGCATCTGTTGTCACCACCTCTCGCCTCGAAGGGACTGAGCCGAGAGGAACACCGTGCAATAGAAAGGTGCTGTCCCGCCACCGGTGGAGATGAATAAGGCACTGGTGGGTAACCTTGACCTTGACCCACCTGTGAAGGCGAGGGTCCATCTGGAGGCTGTTGAACCACATCTGCAGGGGGCGCAGGTGCAGCAGCCCCAGAGGTGTCACAGCTGAGGCCGCCGACAGCATCCCCAGCAGTCGGAGCCATGCGTGGACGGGCAACCTCATCCCGAGGCGGAAGGACCGTAGCAGGTCCTGAATCCGCTGTGCCCGCTCTGCAGTAAGGCGTGCCTGCATTGACACGGAATCGAGGGACAGGCCGATGAAGGTGGTCTGCTGCGTAGGACGCAACAAGCTCTTCTCCCAATTTACCGACATGCCCAGAGCCTCGATATGTGTGAGGACCCTGGATGTCATCAGCTCCGCCTCCTGGAGCGAGGGGGCGCATATAAGCCAGTCGTCCAGATATGGGAGAATCTTTACTCCCGACAGGCATAGCGATGTCAAGGCCGCCCTCATGCATCTGGTGAAGATGCGAGGAGCCAGGGACAGGCCGAAAGGCAGGACGGTGAACTGGTAGGCGTGGCCTTGAAAGGCAAAACTGAGAAACCGTCTGTGATCTGGGTGTATTGGGACGTGAAAGTAGGCGTCCTTGAGGTCTATGGAGGTGAACCACTCCCCTGGAGTGACAGATTGAAGGACGTCGCGTGTACGCAGCATCCGAAATGGGAGGACCTTCAGGTACTGGTTCAGACCCCGAAGGTCCAGCACAGGCCGAAGAGAAGTGTCTTTCTTCGGAATGAGGAAGTATGTTGAGTAAAACCCACTGCTCTGTGTATGTGGGTGAACTCTTGTGATGGCCTTTTTGTCCAAGAGTTTGGCTATCTCCTGTGACAAACACAGGGCCCTCCCGCGGTCTCTGACCGAGGTTTCCCTGACCCCGGAGGGTGGTGGGGGCCGGCGGCGGAACTGCAACCTGTAGCCCTGGGACAGTGTTCTCAAAACCCATACATCTGGAGAATGGGCTGCCCAATAGGCCAGGTGCTGATGTGAAAACCTGCCCACCGCCGGCCCGAGGCCCTCATAGAGTGCCTCGAGGATTATTTGGGGGTTTGGGGGGACGCTGGTGTTGCCCCTGCACCCGCTGAGACCGGCGAGGTGGAGGGTGTGCGCCCCTGGGCTGACGCCCACCACCCCCAGCAACCCGGCTGTGCTGCCAGGGCTGCGGAGGGGGGCTCGGGGGATGTGAGCGGCGCAGGTCTTGTGCGCCCCGTCTCCTGGAGTGCTGAGCTGGGGGTCCCATGCTCGCACTCCGACGACCCCAGGCCTCTGATGCCTGACCCGACTGCTTCCTGCGCTCCAACGCCTGTTCTGCCTCTGGCCCAAACAACTGGCCCGGCACTACCGGAAGCTTCCGTAGCGTCTGCCTGCAATCATCAGACATGGGTGCCTGCGCCAGCCACACCTGACGCCGCGTCACCACCAGGGTGGACATCAGGCGGCCAAGCTCTCTGGTCATCAGCCCGAAGGCTTGGAGCGCAGCGTCGTTAGTGTCACCCAACTCCCCGCCCTCATGCTCCGACTGCAACATCTGGGACTGGGCGAGGAGGAGCACGGAGAGGGAGTTCCCAATGCGAGCCATGCGGCCTGCCGCATCATAAGCCGTCGAGAGAAGGCTATCCGTTACCCGGCACTGAGGCCTAGGACAGCGGGCCTTATCTTTGAGCGCCTCATCTGGTGAAAGGACCAGTGAGGCGATACACGGGTCCACGGGAGGCATGTGAACCAGGCCATGTTGCTCCGCCTGGCGCATGGAGGCCAAAGTCCTCGCATCCTTGCCATGGTAGGCAAACGCCTTTGGATCTGCCCAGCAGCGCTGCAGCTCCTGCAAAAAAGCAGGCGAGGGCGGGACATCAAAGGGCGGGGCTACAGGAGTCCGGCGAAAGAATGGGTTGCTCGCCGGTTGGGCAGCGGGCGCATCATCCAGCCCGACCTTAGCCAGGGCCGCACGTAGTGTTGCCTGCAAAGGGCAGGGGCCCTCTCCCAGCTCAGTGCTCCCAGAGCTCCTGAGGGATGTCTCCGAGCCAGCCTCTGCCTGTATGCTAGCTGGGTCAACCACCAGACACGGCAGCTCAGGGGAGGGATACTCGCCAGAGCTAAACACACTGTCACGGCCTTGAAACATGGAGTTTGAAGCCCTGGTAGACATAGCATCGTCTCCACAATCTGACTCCCACCCGAGAGCGGCAAAATGCTGCAGTTGATGCAGGGGTCGGAGAGGGCCTCCCTCAGGTGCCCCACCCCCAGACACTGGGGGCACAATTCATGGCCATCCTCTACCAACAGTAGAGTGCCACATGATGTACAAGCCATCATCGCTTCCTCCAAAAAATAAAAAGGGTCAAGTTAGGAAATCTGGGCGAGAACCGAGACTCGATCAGAACATCTAACAGACTCCTCACACCACTGTTCTTAATCCAAACAATTCAGTGTGGAGCCAGGCAATCCAAGCGAGAACTGTGGCCGCCACAGAACGCGTCCGGAACCTCTGGACTAGCTTTTTTTTTTTTTTTTTTTTTAAATATATATTTTTTTAAATTTATATATTTTTTTTTTTTTTTTTTTTTTTTTTTTTTTAAAGCTTAAGTAAAAAAATACTCACCAAGCCAGGCTAGGAACCAACAGACGAGAGCAGTGGGCGGACCACTGAACGCGGCTGGGACATCTAGCATGTGGAGGAATCAGCTCAGCACAAACAATTCAAGACCGTTTGTGTGGCTGGGGAGCGAGCCAGCCCGACACACGGGCGCTCGGATCCTCCCGATGGAGAAAGGGAGAGGTAAGATGGCTTGACAGCCACAGCCTTAGAGGGCACAACGTGCGCTCCGACCAAGAGTCACAGGCAGGCTGTCAAACACCACCAACCAGAGTTGAGCTTACCTCCCCGAACCTGCAGAAAATATAGATCCGAAACACGGATCTACGGAGCGATTAACCAGCGATGTACGTCAGGTTAACAGCGAGAAGATTCAAGAGGCCGGATGTAGTCTACCGGGCGGTATTTATAGACGCACAGGTAGCCTACACGTCACTCACGTGACACTGTTGTTATTAAATCTCGACCTGCGCGGAGCGCGAGGAGACATATCCACTCTGTTTACTGCCACTGGCAGTCTGGAAGGAATGAAACAGAACCCTCTTTCTCTGAGCGTTGGGGATATAAAACATGTGGAAACACCACCTGTCAAAGCTCAAACGGGACAATATCATCTTACCGCTGCCTCCTGCTGTTGAGGGATGGGAGGACGACCTGAAGAAGTGAAGAAATGCTTAGAAGATGAGAAGTATCTCATTCTTCCCAATGGGCAAAGTGGATACTCCTCCAGGTGGGTAAATATTGTTACTTATCAGTACTCGAGATGAGAAATAAAAACGGTCCAAATCATCCCCCCTTTCCATCCCTTATGTCATTTCATTAATGAATGTGGTTTTACTGCTATTTCAACATTTAGAGTCATCACCAGAAAAATAACATTTGACAATTTTCACCTGAAATAAGTAGAAAAATCTGCCAGTGGGACAAGATTTATCTTCTCATTACAAGCAATAACATCTTGTTCCACTGGCAGATTTTTTTTACTTATTTCAAGTGAAAATCTACTTGAAACAGGTGAACCTTGTTGTTTTTTTCCAGTGATGAGTCTTGTTTTAAGTGTAATGAGATTTTTTTTTACTAAAATGAGACATTTTAACTAGAAATAAGACAAATATTCTTGTTAAGATTGTGAGTTTTTGCAGTGATCCATTTTACTTATCCTGTGAAGGACAGAGTCATATTGATAAGTTCAGAAAAGTGTTTTTTATTGTTGTGTTTTGATGTATTTGATGTAAGCCCAGTGGATATTTAAAGCTTACAGAAGGCTGCATTTAACTGCTGCTGTCGTCATTCCTGCAGTATTTCTGCAGGTGTTTTGGTCACTGCTATTATTTGTAATATATTATATTATTTGTAATCAGCACAAATTATCTGTCCCCATATGATCAAATCCACCATCCCCCCCTGGTTTTTTTTTTTTTACAACTCGAGTACTGCTTATAATCTATGAACTAATGTGACAGGTAGGCTACTTGTGAACCTTCATTAAGACAAACTGTAAGCATCTTTTATATTTATTCTTTCAGGTCCAGCTGGCAGTGATGTTCCTGGGGCTGCAGAGCTGCACGCTGCTTATCTGGACACCAACTGAGCACCTGGAGTTCCAAATTTCATTTGACAAAGACTTCAGATACACACATGAAACACCTCCAGAACTTTCACATACTTCCAACATTTGTAGATGAATTTGGTACAAAGAAGATTCAGCTCTGCCCCTCTGTATAAAGCTAGGGGGAAAACAATACAACAGACTTCATTTTTGTTTTCAGTTTTATTAAAAACAGAACCTGAAAGATCCCCTCCTGACATATTAGGACATACAATATAGGGACATGAATCAAAACATTTTAACACAAAAATATTGTTTAACAAAAGCACATTACATTTGTGTCTTAAGTGAGAGAGATTCAGTTTACTGTCAGAGGACTATTTGAACTTTTATTTCCTCAAAAAAAATAACAATTGCAGCTGGAACTCAGTTGTTTTCAGAAAATGTTAAATGAATGAAATATGTAAGTGCAGCTCTACAAACTACATACAGCACTTAACCTGTTGAGAGTTATATGTTAAAGATACTGTAAGTTTAACTGAACCTCAATTGTTTTCAGAAAATGTTAAATGAATGAAATATGTAAGTATGTTTAAGTGCAATATTAAATGTCTTCTCACTTTTCACTTGAAATAAACTCAGCTCTTTAATTCACTAAACCAGCACAGATCTTGAGCATTTTGTCAATTTTGGGCACAAAGTTAATTTGGTCCTGTTTGAGAAAGAATCTTGTACATCTCCAGGTTCCTTATTCAACATGAATGCGGGCATGAGCAATGCGGCGTGTGCGAGTGACCTCCTCACTGGTCAGCTGGCATCCTTTGCGTGTGAATGCTGGAATGATTAGCTTCCCCCTACACTCCTCCAGCAAGTCTCTAACTGTGAAACTACGGTCACCCATCACCTCATCTCCAGCACGTAAATAATAGAATAGGTGTGGTCCTCCATCCCTGGGTCTGACCACTGTGTTTGGGCATCACAGGAAGCTTTGGTGTTGATCACAGCTCCTCCTGATCCATCTGGTCAGGCTCATCTGAGGGAGCAATACAGTACACAATTATTAACCACTAACACCCCCAGCCCCCTCATCAAATGTACCTGGGGGAAGACCCACCTGCAACCACATCACCTAAGCCCTCCAGAAGTTTAGGAAAAAACCGGTACATTATCACAGCCAGTACTGGAGTTGAGGGGGGATGAGGGGGATGGCATCCCCCCCTGAAATAAAAACGGTCCAAATCATCCCCCCTGTAAAACTGCCACCCCCCCTTTCCATCCCTATATGTCATTTCATCAATGAAAGTGGTTTTACTGCTATTTCAACATTTACATTTAACATTCTGGTTAGAGTCATCACCACAAAAATGTGACAATTTTCACCTGTTTCAGGTAAATTTTCACTTGAAATAAGTAAGAAAATCTGCCAGTGGGACAAGATTTATCTTCTTATTACAAGAAAAAAAATCTTGTTGCACTGGCAGATTTTTCTACTTATTTTAAGTGAAAATCTACTTGAAACAGGTGAAAATTGTTGTTTTTCCAGTGATGAGTCTTGTTTTAAGTGTAATGAGATTTTTTTAACTAAAATAAGACATTTTAACTAGAAATAAGACAAATATTCTTGTTAACATTGAGTTTCTGCAGTGATCCATTTTACTTATCCTGTGAAGGACAGAGTCATATTGATAAGTTCAGAAAACTGTTTTTTATTGTTGTGTTTTGATGTATTTGATGTAAGCCCAGTGGATATTTAAAGCTTACAGAAGGCTGCATTTAACTGCTGCTATGTCATTCCTGCAGTATTTCTGCAGGTGTTTTGGTCACTGCTATTATTTGTAATATATTATTTGTAATCAGCACAAATTGTCTGTCCCCATATGATAACCCCCCCTTATTTCTTTTTTACAACTCGAGTACTGATCACAGCTAAGATTTAAAATTAAATTAACAAAAAACTTTTTTCTTATCAACATGTCTGTAGTGAAACTATTGTATTTTTATTCTAATGCTGCCCTGCAGTCCGTGCCATAAACACACTTTGTATTTTAACTGCACAGAAAATAATAATAAATAATACTAAAGGTTGTCATTACAAATACTACAATGCTGTGTCCTCCATACACCTGAAATCATACCTGATATTTCATGACATTAACCTGAAATCATACCTGATATTTCATGACATTAACCTGAAATCATACCTGATATTTCATGACATTCCTGTCATTCCTCTGAGGATTCGGCGTCTCTCCTCCGGTGGTTTGTCGGATCTCAGCCACAAAGTATGATGCAGGTTTTCCTCCACAAAACGACGTACCCGAGCTCCGCAAGGACATTTTAGTAAATGCTACGGTTGATAAACATGTTAAACATTAAATGTCAGAAAACAAAACCGTAACTTCTCTGCTAGATTGAAAGCAAATTGCTTTAAAATAAACCGCTGTTCATGCTCAGCTGCCCATGTTAGTCAATGGCGTTACGCAACTTCCGGCGTCTAACCGGAAGTCACTCCCACAGCGGTTTCTACAGTAGACCCTCCAGGAATAAGGTGGATAGTCCTGACATTTATACCGACTTAACCCGAGTGTGAATTACAGGAACGCAGGTGCTGGTGGTCTATTCTGGGTCACGGTTCGCGGTTGCAAAAGTAGATGAAAGTCGAAGGACCAAGCACCTTCTGTGTTTTATGTTGCATAACAAATATTCAGCCAAGTTCTTTCTCTAAGCTTACCTTATTCCTTTTACTTGCTTTGAGAAAGTAATAATTCTTAGATTGATGACGACCTTGATGTTTTCACATAAATATCAAAACAAGAGACAATGGCTTTAACTGATGGCCACTTTGCTCATCACTCTTACATTTATTTCTCGATGAATCAGTCTGATTTTATAAGATAAGTGATTAGCCCCTGCAAAACATAGTAATAACCTGAAGTGAATGCGTCTGATTGGTCTTTATCAGATCATCCATCCATTCCTCATCCGTCAGGGTCACGAGGATATGCTGACGCCCATCCCACCTCACTTCAGGTGATCCAATCAATACATCTGTGAAATTTGTTTCGGTAGTATCTCCAATTTCTTAAGATGTGAACATCTGAAAAGCTTTTTCAAAGATATAACAAACAAATTACAAAAAGTAGGGACAGTGATGATGGGAGGTCGGGGGTCCTGAAAGAAATCTTAACACAGAAATCTTTTAAACTGTACAAGCAATATATATTGGTTAATATACATCTGTTCTGTTTTTTAATTTTGTTTCTGTTTTTTAAATTATATGTGGGTACTCGGTCCAATGATGAGGTTGGCAGGGAAAGAAGGCTCTGAAACATTTTTTTTATTTGTTTTTAGCCCAGAGGTGGTGTCAACATCTCTGGGCTCAGAGGCGCAATGAATGAATCACATACCAACCAGAACAACTACACTCTTATCCCTGAGTCCAACAGCCAGGGTCTGAGAGGGAATGGAGTTGTATGCTCTTTGTTGTATTATTGCAAGGATAATTAATATTTAGTTTCCATTGAAACAGCATGTTGTCCAAGTATTTATTTCTCAAAAAGATGGTGCAAAACCGCATTGTGCAACCTTGCAAATACATGGCTGAGGCAGAAGAAGGCAAGGTTACTGCCTGGACTGGGCCCACTGCAGTTCTGACCTGAAGAATTTTTTTTTATCAAAAAACGAAAAAAGAAAAAGCAAACATGCAGAAATTGTATAACCTCCAACTGTTGCACACATTTAGAAGTTTTCACAGGAAGGATGAGACAAAATAACAAGCAAAAAACTCCATTACTCAGTATTTTTAAGTAGTTTTAATTTTTAGTCAGAAGACCTGAGCAGGGGAAAATGGGTAAGAAATTAACTGTCCTATGATTTTATTGAAAAGTGTTGTAGTCTCCTTTTTTTATTCTGTTATTATAAATAACTTATTACATTAAGGTTAAGTCTTCCTTAATTGTTTTAAGCCAGTATATTTTTAACCCTACGATTAAATCCCTCAAAATGTGAATTAAAAGAAATAAATCAAAATACATAAATAACCTAATAAGTGATGCATGGAAACCTGAAAATTACAAAAGTAAGGGTTTACGACAATAACTGGTGATTTTCTGTCAATAACTTAATTTTAATTTCATTATTTGTAACTCTTCTTTTCTTTAGTCTATTTAGTCAAATATTTTATATAATTGAATTAACTTGTGTTTCTTTTGTTGTTGTATTAGTCCATGGGCCAGACCAGATATCAGTACCACTCAAGGTGACAAAACTTGCTTATGATTTTTGAAAAGATGTTAATTTTGATTACAATATTGTTATGTTTATAATGTTGTTTATAAAACTAAGCCGGTTCCTTATCTCATTGTGGTGTCCTGTATGTCCTGTATTTGCATAATAAAAACCAGTTTGTGACATCAGCCTAGTGGCTGTTATAGTTTCATAGGAGCCTAATGATGCTCTTCTAGTTTAACCTGTTTAACCTGGGGTATATTATACATTTCCTGAATCCTTATGGTCCTGTGAGTATTCCACTTTTTGTATTTTGGGTCTCTGTTGTTCCTAGATGACACAGGGATAAAAGATAGTACATCATTGAGGCGAAAACTGTGTAAAAATGTGTGTTGTTTATAGTTTAAAGAGCTGCAGTGACCTCTATGTTGGTCAGAAAGATTCACATCTTACCTTGAATGAATGCTTAAAAGGTCCCCTTTAAAATGATACCAAAGACAATATTGTGAAACATTGACAGATATCCTGTACATGAGTCTAAACCAGGATATGCACCAGCATCTAAAATGTAATTTCTGAAGGGGGTTTTAACTTCATGAGCTGATAACTATGACACAGCTGCCACTCGGGAAGGGTTATCACACCAAAATATCATCTACAGACATAGATATTTTCAAAAATCATAAGTAAATTTTGTCACCTTGGGTGGTACTGACAAGTGAAATGTTGGGCTCTGGCCCATGGACTATGTAATCTGTTAATGAAACCATATAGCCCACATTAGGGATTAGGGCTGTTCGATTAATCGATTTTAAATCGTAATCGCGATTATTTTTTTAACCTTGTCTGCACACATATTAATGATTGATACCATATTAATGATTGATGGAAATACCTCTCAATACCTGCGACAAGTGCCCCATGGGAGAGGCTCTTTAGTGTAGGAGGGGAGGTTGTAACATGCCACCGGGCATCCCTCAAGCCAGATGCGGTAGACCGGCTCGTGTTCCTTGCAAAAAACTTGCAAATGTGAATAGCAAATGTGAATAGCAAATGTAATGACTGACATTACACACCTCTACCTCCTTCATGGGTTGCATTATTACTTAGCATGCAAAGACCCAGTTTAGTTTAATTAGAAAATGTCTTGTTTTATTTAATTGGAAATATAACTTACTGTATGTTTGCAAGTGCTGATTTGCTGATTTTTTTTTTCAGAGATAAAATTTTATATTTTATTATATTTTTTAAAACTTTTTTTCAACTTATTTTACTGAGTTTTGCACTTTATTCATTCATTTTTGGTTTAATAAGAGCAAAGTTTGCACTTAAAGCCCAATGGGGCAAATGTTCAATAAAAAAACAGCATATTTGAAATCATTTCTTTGCCTTTTGTCAATTCACAAAATAATCGTAATCGTATTCGAAAATCGGATTTTGAGAGAAAAAAATCGAGATTTTATTTTTGGGCATAATCGAACAGCCCTATTAGGGATGTGAAACAATTAATATGCCTTCAACGACAAGAAAACAAATGGCGCATACCTCCATATGCATATTTGGAGCAAGCTATCAAATTCCATGAAATAATTCAACTTTTAAACTAAAAGCAGTCGTCAGTCTCTCCATTCTCCACTTAAGCCTGAATTATGGTGCCGCGTTAAATCGACGCAGCGCTTACGCCGTAGGCTACGGCGTACCATACGGCGTAGGCTCTGCGTCGACTTAACGCGGGACCATAAATCAGCCTATAGGAGGAAGAGGAGGAGGTCCCTGCACTTGTCGTGCAGCCTGCTCTTTGCAGACGGTCCCTTGGCCGCTGGAGCTGCTGCAGCGGAGCCGCATCCTCGCAGACCAACCCCGCCGGGAGGAAGCCCTTCACCGCCTCACGGGAACCCAAGCAGCCTCCCGCTCGAGTACGTGGATCTGTGAGTCTGGTCGCCTTAACCTGACCTGTGGGATTGACGGATGGCGGGACGTTTCTCTGCGTGGTCCTCGCCTCCATCTTCGCTGCCGTAGAGCCGTGCAGACATGAGCGGCTCGCAGAGCTGAGGAGAAGTGTGCGCCAACAGGTTGGAGGACGTTTCCCCATCATCATCACACACTGTTCTGTGTAAAATGTTCTTATTCCAATGAGAGAGAGAGAGAGCACCGTCTACTTTAATTTCCTTTTCACTGCAACGAATCCAAGATCCGTATTGGCGACATTGGGACTCATTTTAATAATGCAGCTTCTATTTAAAACACAGCATGTTTCTGTTTCCTCTTGCCAAAATCAATAGTGTAGAATTACATTAAGGCAAGCCATTAAATAAAGTTCAGCCGGTTTAAGACTCTACAGCTTACTAAACAGTGTGTAGTATTATACTGTGTATTATAAGTGCAATGGAGATTCTTGGTGGTGTTTATTCACTTTATTTGACCTTTGAGCACATGTTTTTGACAGAACATTGAGTCAGTAAAGGTTAATAATTGTGGAAGCAAAAGACGGAACATTACAGATCTTAAACTAACAGCACACAAAGAAAACTGGAATAACTGTGTTTTAGTGCAGCCTTAAATACATCATTATTTTAGTTTAATTTAGATGCATTAGACCCAGCAGCACTAGGAGAGCATTGAGAGGGCAGAGCCCCCAAATGGTATGGCTCATGTATTTTATAAATACCAGAAACACAAGTTATCCAGAGCTTTTTAAAATAAGATAATCTTTTATTTCTCCCTCAATGGGGAAACTCACTTTATAGCAGTATACTTAACACACACATGCAGGGGAGGGGTAAAAAAAAAGTAAAATATATATATAATTATGAGATATAAACATTATATACAGTAAATTGCATTGGAACAAACAAGACTGTCAGAACAGCTAATGCTCGACTGCAGCACACGTTTGCCGTGGACCTGTTAACCCCGACTGTACTTCCTCTTTGTGCCGTGCTCCGATCAGCAGCAGGGGAGCTGACAGTAAATGAGAGGCCATCACCATGCCCCCGGGGAAGTATGGGATGCAGGAGGAGTGGGAGAAGGAGGGGGACCAGGAGATCAACATGGACTTCCTGCTGCCTACTGGGATCTTCCTCAAATTCCCAGTGTCCCGAAACGACACCATCAGAACCATCAAAAAAGTACGTCTCCTCACATTACCACCTAATGATCGATAGCTGACCTCAAAGATCGTTCAAGCCCGGTTTTGTTTTTCACTGATGCATGAGGGGAGCTGCAATCGTATGCTGTGCATCTATCATAAGAAAGCAGTGTATTTCTAACAGACTTTAATTGATTGACTGCAGGCCTGCAGTGAGGCTCAGATGACCGCAGTTGCAAAAATACGTTACATCTTCAACACATTTTTGAACCGATCATTTGACCTTTAATTCTGATATTAAAGCCATTATAACACACCAGAGCCCGAACAGGGCTTGCTGGGTTTGATGCAGCTATTAGAGAGGGAGTTATTTCTTCTCGAGTGCGGCCAGCTCTCTGCTGAGGCGGATCTGCTGTGAAGTGTGACTCTGCCAACAGTCCTGCCTCTTCATGCTGTTTGATTTTAGCCGTGTTAAGTACTGAGTCTCTTGGAAACCGTGAAGATGATTAAAAGATGAAATGCCTTTCTGGTCATGGTAATTCGCTAGGAGGTTTTAATAAATGTTCCCCAAAAAAATTTGTCAGGGTCATTTTCTTGCTCGAGGACGTATCTGGATCTGTTGCAGATTTGCTGCTCTTCAACAACACTCGACTAGAGGGTTTCATTCTGTTATAATTCTCTTTTTTTTTCTTTTTTTTTTTCATTTTAGATTATATTTCTTTAATTAAAATGTTCCATAAAGCAGTAGCAGGAATGGATAGTGGGAGCTCAGTTTTTGGCCAACAGGTATTTCCATTGAGTTATCAATGTTTGCTGATGCTTTTCTTGTCATTTATCAGAATTTACATTTAAATAAAACGATAAATAAATGCATGCATACAAGTTATGATGTTCCACATCACAACCTGGTTGATGCACAGGGTGCTATAGACATTTACAAGGTGTCTAAATACTTATCTGGGATATTTCTTTATTTTATTTGATGTGCCATTCACCCCTCAAATAAATATTTACAGACATTAAAAATGTAATATGTTTGAATAACCATAGAGAAGTAAATCATCTGTTTTGAATCAATGTAATACAGTTGCAACAATATATTAGGCAGTAATGTTGTTAATAAACTCAGAAATAACCCTGTCCCACAACATTTTACACAATAGACCATCAGAAAGCAGACACTGTTTTAATCATCTTAGATTATATTTCTTAATGAAAACGTGCCATAAAGCAGTTGCAGTCATGGATAGTGGAAGCTCAGTTTAGGCCAACAGGTATTCCCATTGAGTTATTGATGTTTGCTGACGCTTTTCTTGTCATTTTATAATTCTCTTTTTTAATTATTTTCGAGTCCTTTTTCAAACTCTGCAGAGGGAGGAATCTGTAGGCTACACGTCATGAAATCTTGTTTGTGTTTTTCTTCATTTCAGATGGTTTGGAAAAAGGCCAGCAGTGAGGCTTTGTTCGATGGTCTTGGTGACCCTGACGGCTATGTCTTCACCTGCATCAACCACACGGCGGAGAGGGAAGAGCTGGAAGAGGAGTCCAGGCGGATACGTGACGTCAGGCCTTTTATGTGTGTGCTGAGGCTGGTGGCGAGGGAGGGTGACCGAGTAGAGAAACTCACCAATGCCCAGATCAGCCTGCTGATTGGCAAAGGTAAGCAGCGTCTCCTAAAGAAGTTTTAAATGCAACTAAAGTCCAGTTGTCCTTTTTGGAAGCTGAACGGAGCATTTTAGACACTAGCTGACAAGACCTGCTATATTGTACTGTGCAGAATGACAGTTAGTTTCAGCATAAAGTCACATAGACCCTTTCTAGTCATCTTAGAAAATAAAATAAACAAGCGTAACATTGATTCTTTAATTCTTGGATTATATGCTTGCCTGAGTTTCAACCAGGGAGAAGAATCTCCAAATAAACGTAACACTTCTCCCCAAACTTTCAGGTCTGCATGAGTTTGAAGCCCAGAAGAGTCATGAGGTGGATGAATTTCGAACTAGGTTGCGCACATTTTGCGAAGAAAAGGCTCAGGAGCGGCAGAATTTGCCGTGGAAACAGTGGATGGAGTACAGCTTCTCGTGCGACCTGGAGCCGCGCTGTTTCTCACCGGCTGCTGGCCGGTTCAAGTCAAAACACAACAAGCTTTTCATCAATGTCAAGTTTGAGGCTTCCGATGTGAGTTGCTCTGCTTTAGTGATTGTAATGAGTCATGTAGTCAAGATGTTAATGTTATTGGTTAAAGGAGTGGTAATAGTGAAGCCCACGGAGAGCACAGTACCTTTGATTGGAAAAATGGTGATTCCACCTTGTGTTGACTGATTGTGGAAGATGCGTTCAAGTAACTGTGCGCACCTTTGGAAATCCCCCTCCTACTGTGCAAACACTACATTCAAAACAACACTCGGGCAGAAAATCCAATGACATTCAAAGCTTAATTTTGTGAGGTTTTTATGTAAATCTGGCTCCTTTTCTTTAACCACCTTACCTGTGGCTCTTCCAGGAAAGTTTCGTGCTGCAGCAGGACCCCCAGGACCTCCCGGCGACTCTGATGAGGAGCGCCCTGAAGAAGAAGGCCACCGTCTTCCGCTCAGTGCGGCAGGAGCCCGAGGACTACGTCTTACAGGTCAACGGGCGATGGGAGTTCATCTATGGGAAACACCCGCTGAACCAGTTCAAAGTGAGTTACTGACGTCACAATGAAAACTAGACACATTTATCTTAATGTGTCAAAATCAATTTTCTGTTAAAGAACAGTGAGTTCACATGGTTTTGGAAGTCTGATCAGAAAATAAAAAAAATTTGTAGTGACGTTGTGAAAATCAGCTTTTCTCATCAACATCATTATGAAACACGTTTGCGTAATGCCAGTCCGTTGGCTTGTTTGGCATGCACTGAACAAAGAATAAGCAGGTGTTTGGCTAGCACATTAGACCTTTTGGGGCTTTAAAGACACAGAAACTGAAACAGATTGTGTCCACCTGAGGGTAACTGGAGGTGCGGCAAAGCAAAATTATGAACAGGCTCCTGAGCTTAATATGGACTCTTTTAAGGGCACCTTAGTTCACAGTGAGTTAATATTAACATTGACTCGTGAGACACTTTTGTCCGTCTTTGGCCGTGTTTTTCTTTGCATGACTGCTTTCACGAGGCAGCACAATGAGCAGATAAGAGAAGGAGATACAGCGGTATTTTTTTTTTATTGCAAGGTATTAAGTATTGGCTGGCTAAATCTTTAGTTCAATTTATTCCAAGGACTCAGTTTTATAAGCTTGACAGAGACAATTGTTGCGTTTGAATTCCACTCACAAGTTTTTCGGGGTTTGCTGCAGAGTTACTCCAGTTTAAAAAAAAAAAAAGTTTTTTTTCCAACATTCTCCTTTGTAATAAAGAAGCATTTTTCAGAGCAGCTGGAAGCCTCAATCAGTCCTCTCTGACATCGCTGAATACCTGCACAGATTTGCAGCAGTGCCATTTTTTATTATTTTATTTTCATAGCATTTTATACCTCCAATTTAGAAATATCATCTGGTTCCCTTCCCTTTGTTGCATCAAATATGACAAAAATAATTTAAAAGAACTTCAGAATTAACATCAATCCCCTTTAATCAGATAGAGTTGCAGTAATCTTAGCGTTGCTACTTAATGCTTTTACAACGTTTCAGCTGGTCTCCTGCCTCTGCAGGTGGTCCAAAATTGCTGAAATGATTGTCAGATCAGAAGAGCGGGGGGTAGGAGAGTCAGGAGTCTCCACGGTTGATTCTGAAACTCCAGTTACCTGCGGGAGTGAGTCATATCTGTCGAGCAGCCTTTCAGAGAGGAACCGCATCCATCCACACATAATGAGATTTTGACTGCATTAACCTACAGCAAATGAACAGCATTCAGGAGTTAGCCGGTGCTATCGGGACGCTGGGAAATGTCTGTGGGTTAGCCGACTGATGGCTGTACCAGTAAGCAAAGATTGCTCTCTTATGTCCCTGCTCATCTCCTGTCCCTCTCTCTCGTCGCCCCCCCCCCCCCCAGTACATCGTGCTGTGTTTGAGAAATGGCCAAACCCCTCAGGTCACCATGGTGCACTACTCCACCATCAACAAGTACCAGGAGGAGCAGGGCCAACTGTCCAACCAGATGTACAAAGGTCGCGCCCAGTCCGGACCCCCTCCTCTGCCCCAGAAGAAGGTGAGAAGTCTTCTGTTAGCCGAGATGGACGTTTTTCTTATTCTCCTTATCACAAACCCTCCAGGGACATTGTCACATGTAGATCATTTAAAATTAAAGCATAAATAACAAAATAGTAGTAACCAGATTATTTTAAAAGAGATTACCGTATTTTCTGGACTATAAGCCGCACCTGTATATAAGCTGCATCCGCTCTATTTAAAAAAAAAAGATATGCAAGCCGCAGATATTTCTGTTGTTAGATTAGATATTTACTACATGTACAGAAGGATTTTGAACTGTAAATGATGTACATGTTTGTACCTAAATAGATCCTTTCCTAACAGTGTCTTTTAACACGGCAGCAACTTTGCTGATTAAAACGGGACAGAACCAAGAGAAAATAACCGGTATTTATTTATCTATTTATCTGTTTGAAATCTGCTTCTACTTATATCTGCTAAAGAAGAAGTAGCGTATTCTTCTTTGCATTTATTTTGTCTTAGTTTTGATTGTAATACCGGTTAGAGCGCCCCGAGCGGTGGAAGAAAAATCCACAGAATAGCCGCACCTTTGTATAAGCCGCATATTTCAAAACCTATGAAAAAAGTAGCGGCTTATAGTCCAGAAAATACGGTATATAAATGAGCATCTAATAATGACAAAAAAAATGCCTCCCAATGAACTTTTAAGTACCCTGGAGGACTTTTGGGAGTTTCTCACAGTTTTAAGACGTTGTTCTCTCTTTTTTTTTTCTTTTGAAAGTGTAGGTTGTTTTTTCTTTTTAACCTGTTGCCAAAGGGGAAATTGTTGCAACAGTTTCATGACTTAAACTCCAGTGAAAGCTACAGTATATGAATGCAGTTTTAATGCGAGAGGAAGACATGTCATTTCCTTTCCTTTGACTCCTTCCTGCAACAGAACAATTCCTCCCTCTGGTCCATCAATGAGACGTTCTGCATTCACCTGATGCAGGGCAGCCGAGTCAATGCAGACGAGGGAATGAAGGTTGGTGCGGTTTTGCGTGGGTTTTCCCTCACCTTTCTGCTCAATGAAATGCGGCAGTCAGTTGTTTACCAGTTTTCACAATATCAGTTGTAGAAAACGAAGAGTTGACATGTAAAAAAGACAGTGGGTCACATGGTCCAGACCACACGTTTCCCATAATTCAAGAAGGCGGTTGGTTAAAACTTGAAAACAGGAAGTGGGGAGGGCCTATCTGGGTTTTGCATCTCATTCTGAGGCCTAGATTCTAAGAAAAAGAAAGACTATGCTCTCTTCCCTTCTCTCACTCACACACTTGTTTTTTTAAATTATAGTGTTACATGCACTTTGTTAAAATATGCCAGATGACAGTGTTTTCCCAGTTATTTTCTTGTGTAAATGATTGATAAATAGATGTTGCCTCATCTAGTATCTCCTTTAAGTGACTTTCTTTCTTTCTTTTTTCTTTTTTTTGCTTTCTCCAAAAAAAAAGAAAAGAATGACAATGCAAGGGCAAATAAGTCTGCTCTTTCAACTCTGTTCCATATGTAACTGTTTGTCTGTTTCAATTAGTTATTAAGTGGAAGTGTACTTCCGGCAGCTGTCTGACGGCATCGTGACTCATGGATAATTTGTCCTGTCACGTAATTATCAGTCCTATCTGCAGCTGGCTGGCTGGGGTTTAAAAAAAACACACACAACCTTGGCTCTTGTGTTTTGTAAATTTAGATTATCTTAATTGTGCAATGTGCCGAAGCTTGATGCTTCTATAATATGCAGTTATTATGACTCCACATTGCATTGTAATTCATCTCGACCAGTTTGTTATGATCATGTCGACCCTTTGACTCATATCTCAAGTGACACAGGAAGCTCAGAATCTATTGCAAACTCTGTAGATCTTCCACCAGTTGTCCTCAAGCAACGCTTTCACCTAATCATCGCTGCACGCTTCTTCTCCAGCTCGTGGTGCAGGCCGGTCTCTATAATGGGAGCGAGCTGCTCTGTAAGGTGGTCACAAGCTCGGAGGTGGCGGTGTGCTCCGAGCCGCTGTGGGATCAGAAGCTGGAGTTTGACATCAACGTGTCCGACCTGCCCCGCATGAGCCGCCTTTGCTTCGCGCTCTACGCCATCATTGAGAAGAACAAGAAGCCCCGGGGCACCAAAAAGAAGAATAAGAAAGCGGTGAGTCCTGTAAGAGACCGTTTCGGGGGGGGGAGCTGAAGTGTACAACTTGTTATTGAGCTGGATAGCTTTCAGACTGGTGGGTGTGAATTTGTTAGCAGGCACAAACAGATACAACAGTTTCCTCTCCAGTGTGTAAGTGTGGGCGGTGAGTGTGTGGGTGTGTTTTTGCTGTTGCGTCTGGTTGTGCAAGTGCGCTCAGTGGCAAGGCTGCGGTTAACATTTCATCCGCTTTAGCCCTTTTATCTGCTCGTCACTCCAAGGAAGGAAGCAGTTGGAAAGCATTTTCAAGGAATTTCAAACTAATCTTCAGTCGTTATTGCAAGTTTTGACATCAAGTTTAAAACATTACAAAGCAGCCTTTTCAGAATTTCATTAGGCGTGTAAATGGCAGAAAGATGCGCAGCTGAAATGTGGGCGGTTTTCACTGAGATTGTTTTTGCCTTCTTTAATTATTGAGCCCACAGAGACGTAGGACAGTTCAGATTTAAAAGCAGTATCATCAGCATAAAATTAGATTAAAGACACGGTTGTTGAACGTGGACATGGACATGCTTGATCTGAAAACTATGGGATGAACATTTATACCCAAGATGATCCACAAAAGTCAGTCTCAAGATACACTAATCAACAGTCTATATATACATTTACATGTTAGGAGCGTTCTCAAGTAAGCACACATGACTAGGTTAAACTCCTAGGTGAAATTAGCTGTTTAAAGATCAAAGTGAACATTACTTATTCACAATTGTATTTGAAGCTTTTGCTAGTTGTTTAAAGACTCATGTTTGGGGTTCACACTATGGTCAACGACATCCTGCAAGAGCATGAATTCAGTTTGTCTGTTATATATCTCTATTGCTTTAATCAAATGACTGCATCAACAAACAAACAAAAAAAGCCTGAAGTAAACATTGCATATATAGTTAATTGGATTTATTTGTTTTCTTTAACTTAGCCGCCCATCTGTCACTCTCTACTGCTCCTGCAGTCTGCTCAACCCTTTTTTGGGGGGTAGGGGAGTGCTATTCCATCTGAATCAATGGCAACAAAGCTTCTACACTGCACATTTCTAAGAAAGCTTTTGTTGTTTTAAGCCTTTTTTATTTTAGACTATTTTGCTCAGGAAAAGCTTTCTTACCCCATTGGGATAGCTATGTTTGCTTAAAATAAACCAATTTTGACTGGATTTAGGAATATTAGGTTACTTTTGGAGGGGCTGTTTTTGCAGCGTGGCTCTTACCCAGCTGCTTTGCTTTCAGCTGTCTGGGTAAACAAAGCAAACACTGCGGAATAAGGTTGTTTCCTGTCATGAGCTTAAGGCTGAATTACTCTCCGAAGTGTGGCCGAGTTTTTATCGTCTTTGTGTTAAATGTGATGGAGATTCTGAAGGTTGTTCTGTTCATGTTTTACTGCGTGTGCATTTTTTAAATTCTGCTGGCACCTGGCCTTTTTTGTAACAGCCTGACAGGTTGTCTCTGAGTAGGGCATCAGGCCATTTACTGATGTGTGTATATATATATATATATGTATACGGTGTATATATACATATACGTGTGTGTGTGTGTGTGTGGGTAATCTTTTTTATATTTTGTTGCTAGTGGCCTTTATTGACACGAAATGGGTATAGAGAGAGAGGGGAAGACATGCAGGAAAGAGCGAGAGGCCTCTAACCTGCGCCGGCTGCACGAGGGCGACAGCCTCTGTAAGCGGCACCCGCTCAACCCCCCGAGGTATCGAGGGGCAGTTTATATATTTTTAGATGGTTTAAATGGAAGCAAAGTAAAATATCTTTGAAGATTAATAACTATGGACATGGGAAAGTAAAATATGAATAAAACAGTGCAAAATGTCTAATTTGTCTCAAATACAGTTAATTGATTTAAAAAAAACAACCTTATATTTTAACAATCAAATAAGTCATTCTGACAAAATGGAATGTGTTTTAGATATACTAAGTTGCATGATCCCAGCTTTTGTAATGTGAGGATTAGTTTCTTTTCTCTGTTGCAACAAATCATAAGATGTTAGTGACAGTTTTTAATTTAATTATTTTGTGGGAAGATACTGCCTAAAAAAAAAACCTACTGTATGTGTCAGACACATCTATAACATTATAAGCTACACAAATATTACTTTTTCACTTATTTGGATAAAAATAATATGCACTTTGCATATTTAGTACAGTTGCGGTCAAATCAAATTCCCCCACAGAAAAGGAAGAAAGTGTCAGTAAGTGCCGCTGTGTTGTAGATGGTCGCTCCTAAATGTGACGCTTTACCTGCTGAATTTAATCAGAGCTCACATGAAGGACCTTAATCTTTAAACAAAAAAATGATCCATTTACTTTAGCTGTTTATCTTCCATTTCATGTTGGCATTAAAAAAGGCATTATCCATCTATTATCAACAAGTAAACTAACATTGACGTACTGTATAGCAGAAAATATTAAATGTTTAGAATTTGTTTAAATTTCTCTCACAAGGTGAATGCCTAAATTCTAACAGGTGTAACATAATCATCCATAACATCTAATAAGTCATTTCCAACCTCTTACTGCGGTGAGTAACGATAATCAGTTGCGATCTGCGGGACGTTGAGTGAAGGGTTTTTCCTCTTGTTGTTTACTTTTTTCAAATCCCCTTCAACAATAGCGTGAAGCCGCACTGTAAAGACCCCCTCTACACCCCCTCAGCAAACAACAAATTCCCCTTTTGTGCAGCTGTGCTCTCAGTCTGGTTTGTTTTTGACAGCTGTGGGCAGCGTGTTTGGGCGGTCAACCCTAACACGCTGCTCAGGTGTGTTTTTTCAAACAACTTCTGCTTTCTGAACCACTTCTCTTTTCTGTTGCCTGGAAGAGAAGTCCTGCAGCCAGACGGCGTTGAGACAAACGGAAGAGGAGCTATTTTAGCTTTTCTTGTTATGTGCGTCGCCTCAGTTTTAAACTGGGTGTTCTCAGTTCATGCTGTAAATAATTGGAGTTATTTTCATACCGACTGACTGCCTGGAACTGAGTTCCATTTATGTAGCAGGATATATTTTTTAGGAGCGGCAATGCTCTTTTTTCCTGTGAATGGTTTACCAAGACACCAACAGGCTGCAAAAGTCACGTTTTGAGAGACTCCCGGTCTTCGTCTTGGTCAGCATCTCTTTTTCACGGGTCAACAATGAGCGGACGATTTTTTTATAAAGAGACTCACCACTTGGATGCACAAATAACTAATGAGAGCAGGACAGCGATATTTATATCATATTTTCACATCTTTGAGTAAGACATGAAGCCTCACATAATCCAGTTACAACTACAAATACAACATTTTGGTAAATACACCATCTAAGCAGCTTAAAATATTGACAAATCTAATGTTATTCCCCGATCACTGACAACATCATGATGATGTGAACATTTTTTCACTCAGAGTTCAGAATAGCAAACCATGCAGCCTGCAGTCTCTGCTATCCTCTATTGTTGGTGAAGATAATTTATGCAATTGATTATAGTTCTTAAGAAGAAAAGAAGAAGAATTTGCCCAAAATCTGTATTAGCAGGTCAGGCTTATAAGAAAATCGGGAAAGAAAATGCAACTGGTGCACAAGTCAAAGCCCATTATGGACATGCTAATAAGGTCAAAACTTTGCTTGATTTGCTTGATATTTAACGATTTTTAGTTAAATCTGGTAGATGTGGAACCGATCAGATCAGATATAAGTATCAGGGGCTGATGCTGACGTAATGAAGAACATTACGACCAATAAATTAATAAATAAACTCAAATTCAAACCTTTTAGGTTTTTAATGGTGAAATACCCCAATTTGATTTATCTTGTTAATGACAATTATTGCTGTTTTAACTCATTTGAAAGGTTTGTTAATGTAGACGTTTATTTCTTTGACGACTTTTACACTTAAATTGCAAATATTACATTTGAAAACGACAACAGCCCACCTCTGATATCAGAATCGTTATATCTCCAAATCAGATCGCAACTTTCAAAAAGCGGAGCGTGCATCTGTAATATCTGATAAATGTTATATGAATGAGTTGGCTGTGAAATAATTGACCTTATAGTTTAGAGAAAAACATGGAAAGAAGGACTTAATTTGAACTCAAATAAACTACTTTTGTTGTGAATAAGCAAAAACTTGACTTTTGTAGATATTAGTTTAGAGAGAAATGGATGTTGAGGACTCAGAAACCAGGACGATTTTGCAGCATTGCTATTGCAGTCTACAAAGCGAACAAACAAACCTCATCTTTCCTGGCACTCTCTCTGTTTTTTCAGGACTGTCCGATAGCCTGGGTAAACACCATGGTGTTTGACTACAAGGACCAGCTCAAGACGGGAGAGTTCCTCTTATCCACATGGCCCTCTGTACCTGGTATTTTATGCCTTTTCTTTCTTTTCTCAAAAACACCTCACATACTCGCTGCCACATCCGCGGTGCTGGAAACACTTATGGCGCTTTTCCACTAGTACCTACCTACTCAGCGCGACTCGACTCGCCTCCGATTTGCGCTTTTACACTACGGGTCGATGCGGGTGGAGGCGTGCCGAGTAGATACTTTTTCTGTACCTATTCTGCCGAGGTTGTAAGTGTGCTGAGTCGGCCCTGTATCTGACGTCATCACAATACACGCCACCGATTGGTCGGGGGTCGGGGCCGTCAGACATTTGAGTCAGGAAGCGGGAATCAGCGCAAGAGCGGCTCGCGGCGATTTTATTCAACAGGCAACGGTAGCGCAAACGTCTGTTTCGTGATCCAACTCTGAGGTGCAGATGTTCATAAACCTGGTGGCTGAGGAGAGAATTAAAAAGGGATCTAGACGGGCGATAAGGAACGACAAGATCTACCAGGAGCTCTGTCACTTCATAGCTGCTCGCGGCTCCCAACGGACTTTTCATCAGCGTCGACACAAACAAACAAAAAAAGCGTTGCCGCTTGAAGCTTCTTTCACTCTTATTTTTTAACTTGATATCGAACACAAGCCACAGACCAAGCAGCACATATATCATCTCCTCCAGGTTCTACATCTTTAGTGTTGTTGTCTTCTCCGTTTAGATCACACAATCAAATATGTCACAGCAGCTTCGCTCCAACCCGCCCACTTCTCATCTGGGTGTTGAAAATAAATGAGGACAAGGCGAGTGGAGGTGATACGCGGCGTGACGAGTCGAGTCGCGCTGAGTAGGTACTAGTATAAAAGCGCCATTACAGTCGTCTAAAACACTAACATGTGGCACCTTAACCAAAAAAAACACCTCAGATGCATATTTTGTGTTTTCTGATGCATGAAAAAGCCCTTTTGAAACATTGAAAGACCAATTTTTTTCAGTTTCATAAGCATATCCGTTCAGTACACTGTAGCTACATTTAATCTTTTTATCTTTCTGTTTTTGACTTCACCGGTTTGACCCAGCAGTCTGCTTTAGCTAAAGGAAAGGGATTTTAGGATGACATGGTGCCGGTATGTGGACGAAACCCTTGAGAAAACCTTTTCATATTTGGCATCTTCATCACAGATGACAAAAGTGACCTGTTGAACCCGATGGGAACGGTGGAGAAAAACCCCAACGTGGACAGTGCCGCTGGGCTTCTCATATGCTTCCCCAACATCCGGCCGCACCCCCTCTATTACCCTGCGCTTGAGAAGGTACTTTCTCCTGAAAGGAGGTATTTGGCCAAATAAGGAGACTGAACTCTGCAGATGAGTAAAAACAAAATAAAACTAAAGAAAAACATTATGAATCTGTTTTCAGATATGTCACAAGGAGCAGAATGGTGATGTACACTTTTGTTCCAAAGACGAGGTGAGACTCCACGGTTCATGTAGCAGGCGCATGAATACGATGATTCTTGCCGTTTTTACGAATTTTGTGTTTTGGTTATTTTGCTTCCCGTAGTACATGAAACTAAAAGAAATCATGGACAACAAGAACAGCGTGGAGTTTTTCGAGGATGAGAAAGAGCTCCTGTGGAATCTCCGCACGGACGTCCGCGACATTTATCCTGAAAGTCTGTCCAAGATGCTCCTCATCACTAAGTGGAATAAACGCGAGGATGTAGCACAGGTAAATAGTTTGTCTTCGGTTTCTGTAAACCCATCTGAAAGTGTTTGATCAGTGCATGAAAACAGATGACATATTAACTAAGTTGTAGGTTTGGAAACCTAGAAGAGAACCTCTAAATGTGTGCATTTACACAAATACGTTTCAGTTCTACCTTCTATAAAACGCTCTTCTACAGAGGGATACACACACTCTTGGTGCATTTTTGTTAAAATGTCATAATGGAAAGTGAAGAGTAACCATCATGAGGCTGTAAAAGACAGAAAAAAAAAGTTTTCAGCTTTAGAAATAGAGGATCAGAGATAACTGGGGACTTGGACAGTGATAATCAGCCGAATTAGTTCGGCTCAGCTTTCTGCTTTAGGCTCTGCACCCACATAAAAGCCTGGCACGAGTCTTTGATGTTTGTTTCACACAAAATTCCCCTATCTCCTGACACTTCACTTATAAGAAGAGGAGGTTGTGTCATTACGGAGATAATTAGAAGAAAAGAATGGCAGTAATATATTTTAACGAAATGTAATATCACAAACTAAACACTATGACACTGCACATATAGGCGAAGCATTTAAGCATTTTTGGGTTGGATTTTAACATCCGGCTCTCTGATCACTAGTGTCATCAGAAAACCCCTTACAAAAAGGATCTGGAACTCCAGTTCATAGCCATTTCCACTTTTGCAGAACATACCGAACCAATCCCAACAAGGTGGGGGTGGGCTTTATGCAATGACTCATTCAGGAGCTTCCAAGAGCCACTGTTTAAAAAAAAAAAAGAGGGATAAAAAATCAAGATGGTTGCAGAATTGCTAATGACACCTTGGATCAATAGGTTTTACTTCATTCCTGCTTCACTACACGCTATTTTGGATGCCAATAATCAAAGTCAATGGAAAAATTAAGGCTGAGACCAGTGGAATAAGACTACTTCTTTGCCATGCTAAACGATCAGGTTTCTTATCACCTCAGCTACAATTACAAACAAGAAAAAAGGTTTATTTACAATATACGACAGTTTTCTTCAATCCAGGTCCTCTGGGCTCACTGCCCTTCATACTTTAGATGTTTCTCTGCCCTAACACACCTGATTCAAATGAAAGGGTTGCCATCAGCACAGGTCTGTTAACGGCCCATTTATGTGTTTTAGATGTGCAGGGACGCATCTAAAACATGTACGGCCCTGGGTCCCGAGGACCTGGACTGAAGAACGCTGTTATGCTGGTTTGTTTCTAAGGTATCCAGCTATAATCAGGGACCTTTTGTGACCTTACTGTCATTCAACCTTTGAAGAATTTTTTTTCTTCTTCTACCTTTTTTCGCTCCTGCACTTAAGAGACTCATAAACCTCTAAAAAATCCTCCTCCATAGTCCTAACTGCTACTAAATGATGTTTTGTCAATATTCATCTGTAGAAGGATATGATCTTTCTTGTTAGGGGGAATTAAGTACAAAAAAAGGTACACAAAAGGTTTCCAATGTAGTCAAACACGTTTTTAATTGTGGTCAAATCCTCGCCTGATTCTTCTCAGATGGTGAGTTTACTGGGGAACTGGCCCGAACTTCCTGCCATTCTTGCTTTGGAGCTCTTAGACTACAGTTTCCCCGACCCAGCGGTCCGTTCTTTCACGATTAGATGCCTCAGGAAGCTCAGGTGCACAAATAATTTCACTATACACATGTTTGACCGCCATGTAGAATCAGATCTGAGTGCTAATAATGTCAACAACATTTCTCTGGGCACAGTAACGACGAGCTGCTGCAATACTTAATCCAGCTGGTGCAGGTCCTGAAGTACGAGTCCTATCTAGACTGCGACCTCACCAGATTCCTGCTGGAGAGGGCATTGTCTAACAGGAGGATAGGACACTTTTTCTTTTGGCACCTCAGGTGAGATGGAGTCTAAGAATTTTTTTAATTTTAAAATTTTTATATTTTCAAGTCATCAAATGCATCTGAAATGTTTTGTTTGACTGGAGGGTTTTTTTTTCTCCATTTATCGTAGGTCAGAGATTCACGTTCCATCTGTAAGTTTGCGTTTCGGCCTGATTCTGGAGGCTTACTGCAGGGGGAACATCCACCACATGAAGCTCCTGACCAAACAGGTGATCAAACGCTCACTCACGCCGACATGAACCCACTTAACACGTACGTCTGTGGTTCTAAACCTCAACCCGTTGCTTCTCAGAACGAGGCCCTGGGAAAAATGAAGGCCCTGAGTGACATCGTCAAGTCGGGCTCGCAGAAGATGACGGTGGAGGACCTGAAGCTTTGTATCAGACAGGAATCTTATCTGGAGGCCCTGTCAAACCTGATGTCACCACTCAACCCGAGCATCCTCCTCACTGAGATCAGGTTTGTGTCCACACACACACACACACACACACAACACACACATAAGTACACACACACACACACACACGTATATGCATTATACTGCCAAAATAACCTTCATTTCTCACCAGGATACTAAAGCTCTGTTAAAAAACACATGCACGTATTTAAAGTGGCTGTTTTTGCTGTTGCAGTGCAGATAAATGCAGATTTATGGACTCCAAGATGAAGCCGCTTTGGCTGATGTACAAGAACCCTTCAGCTCCAGGAGACATGGTGGGCATCATCTTCAAAAATGGAGATGGTGAGATGCAAGTTAATAGATCACAAGCAAATACTCAAGTCCAGACGGAAGCTGGAGTTGAATTTCATTTAACATAAAAATTAAGCTTAAGATAAAAATATGTGGGAAGGTTAAATATAACTGAAGCTCAAAAAGAAAACAATTGGAAAAAACAAAAAATAAATAAATAAACGGTTGAAAGTTTGTTAGCTGGTTATTCCCAAAGGCACAACCAATGGGAAAATTGGTAGCCTATTAGGTAATTGCAGCTATTTATTCTTAATATTTATGTTTAATTTATGATAGAGGTAACAAAGGGGCAGAGTTAAATAAGTTTTACTTCAACCTGCTCCTTTTCGGACACTGTTTTTTTTTTCCCCTGTTTGTATTACGTTTTTGTTGTTGTTGCTTTTTTTTCTGTATGTTTTGAATTTGTTTTAAAATCTTATATTTTTTTATGTGTTCGAAATAAACAATTCAATCAATCAATCAATCAAAAAGTTAAATGAAATGTATTTTTTCTACTTTCAACTGCTTTTAGATCTTCGACAAGACATGTTGACCCTGCAGATGATCCAACTCATGGAGAAGCTGTGGAAGAGCGAAGGCCTGGATCTCAGGTAGGAGCTGCTTTATTTGCCCACTTACAGCCGTTGAAGGAGAGGAGAGCTTCGATACAAACTAAACTCTGCGCTCACAGGATGATCCCGTACGGCTGCCTGTCCACCGGGAACAAAATGGGGCTCATCGAGGCGGTGAAGAACTCTGACACTATTGCCAACATCCAGCGCAACAGCAGCAACAGTGCAGCCACGGCCGCCTTAAAAAAGGATGCCTTGCTCAACTGGCTCAAATCTAAGAATCCCGGGTGAGTTGATGGTGAACGTTTTTCTCAGAAGCCTTAAAAATGTCAGCTTCTCTGGGCGCGATGACCCTCTTTAACTCCTGAAAACATAACCACAATTGTGTCAGCACCAACGCTCTATTTTGAGCTACAGGAAGGGTCACACAGCAGCAGGGGTGTTGGCACATCTACCTATAGTTATGTTTTTTTTGTGGGGGGGGTTTGCCCCAGTTCTACATTGAATCGCCTCGTGTGCTCCGAAGACGCCGCTGTCATAAGCCGTGTCCCAGTTGCAGCTTTGTTTTCATGGTGTATGCCGTGCTCACCTCAAAGACAGTAAAGAGGGAGGCGTGCGATTGTTGCCTGCACTTTCTGTTATCACACGTAACATATTGAAACTGAAAGAAAAAATAATTGATGGCGCCGTATAGGGATGGGCGGTATGGACTAAAGAATGTATCACGATAATTTCTGGCATTTATCCCGATAACGATAAAAATGACGATAAAAAAAATACCAATTCAATTGGAATTTTTCTTTCTTTCTTTCTTTCTTTCTTTCTTTCTTTCTTTCTTTCTTTCTTTCTTTCTTTCTTTCTTTCTTTCTTTCTTTCTTTCTTTCTTTCTTTCTTTCTTTCTTTCTTTCTTTCTTTCCTTCCTTCTTTTTCCCCTTCCTTCCTTCTTTCCTCCTGCTCTCTCCTTCCTTCCTTCCCTTCCTCTGTTCTCCCTTCCTTCCTTCCTTCCTTCCTTCCTTCCTTCCTTCCTTCCTTCCTTCCTTCCTTCCTTCCTTCCTTCCTTCCTTCCTTCCTTCCTTCCTTCCTTCCTTCCTTCCTTCCTTCCTTCCTTCCTTCCTTCCTTCCTTCTTCCCTTCTGCTCTCTCCTTCCTTCTTCCCTTCCTCTTTTCTCCTTCCTTCCTTCCTTCCTTCCTTCCTTCCTTCCTTCCTTCCTTCCTTCCTTCCTTCCTTCCTTCCTTCCTTCCTTCCTTCCGTCCTTCAGGTTGTGCGTGGATTTAACACAGAACCATAAATCAGTTTTACACAAAAACGTCATCAACGGGAATTTATAGTTTTTCCCGCGAGATGACAAATTCTTACCGTGGGGAATTTTTTTGACGGTATATCGTTAACGGTAAAATATCACCCATTCCTAGCGCCGTAATTGAAGAGGCACGATGTGGTGCTTAACTTTTCTTTATTTCCTCTGGAAGGGATACAAACAGACTGGTAAAGGGTGCATACGTACAGCACAAGAAGTGCTCTTTCAACGTGATCCGTCTGGTTTTATTTTTCTTTTCCTGCGCAGCATTTTCAAACAAATGACAAATCAAGACTAATTGCACTGATAAATTTAGCAACATTAAAGAGAGTAAATTTTGATTTGGTGCCCTGCAGTCTGAAGGTTTCATCTGTTCTAAAAGCTCTAAGGGAAGAAAAAAAGAAAAAAAGCAGACTGTTAGATATAATGAATAAGCCTTTGTGCGTCGCGTTGGCAACAAAGACTCCAGCTGACCGCACGACACCACAGAAAGGTAATCAACTTGAAATGCTGCAAAGCCTGAAACGGAGCAGGGAAAAGGAGTAAAAGCTTAACGCAGTGAGAGTCTAGACTATGAGAGGATATGACGGTCAGTCTTTAATCTGCCCCAGGAAGTCCTCTGTGAATACTTTATATTAGGCAGTATGCTACAGCAGTAAAGACAACCTTCCTCAAGGCTGTGTGTTTGTGTTTGTCAAATGCTTGTTTATAAGAGATGTTTACGTGTACTCTAATGTACCGCTTTCCTGTTTCTCTGGCTATTTTCATCACCAGGGACAAGCTGGATCAGGCAATCGAGGAATTCACGCTGTCCTGCGCCGGCTACTGTGTAGCCACATACGTTTTGGGCATCGGAGATCGCCACAACGACAACATCATGATCCGGGAAACTGGACAGGCAGGTTTACCGCACATGCCATTACTGCGCTTCTGTTTGCATGCCGTTACACTTTCCTTTGAGTTAATCAGAAATAACTGTGATCAGTGATTCAGAACCCTGCTGACCGTGATTTTAACCTTTGCTTTGTAGCTGTTCCACATTGACTTCGGGCATTTCCTGGGCAACTTCAAGCGGAAACTCGGGATAAACAGGGAGCGTGTGCCTTTTATCTTGACGTACGACTTCGTCCACGTGATCCAGCAAGGAAAGACGAACAACAGCGAGAAGTTTGAGAGGTGCAGTGACATTTTGTGACGTGTTTAATGCATTTCCAGGTCCTGTCACGCTCTCGTGACGGACGCCCACTCTTGTTTCCGTGCTGCCAGGTTCAGGGAGTGCTGCGAGCAAGCCTACAAGATCCTGTGTCGGAACGGGACGCTGTTCGTCAACCTCTTCGCTATGATGAAGGCGGCAGGGCTGCCTGAGCTCACCTCCTTCAAAGATATCCAATATCTGAAGGTATTTAACAGAAGAAATACTGCTGCCAATATTGATGAGGAGCATGTTGAGAATATTCACCCCCCTCCCTCCTTTTTTTTTTTAAGGACTCATTAGCTTTGGGCAGGTCTGAGGAGGAAGCACTGAAGAATTTCAAAGTAAAGTTCAACGAAGCTTTGCGGGAAAGCTGGAAGACAAAGGTCAACTGGATGATGCACTCAATGGCCAAAGATAATAGACCATGAGCCAAGAGCACTGCGCCAGTGAACTCACCAATAAAACTTTTATTTAAATTATGGCTGTGAAATGGGAGAAGATATGAAACATTTTGTATTACAGATGAGATGGCATTCAAAGCAAATGTTTACAAGTCGCCGGCCCTTTTTTTTTTTTCACTGAAGAATAACATCTAAGCAGAGGCTTCCAAAGATGATCGGATGACCACAACGCATCACTTCAAAACCAACGTCTTCACAAATGAGATCTGTCGCTCTCATTTGTCCTCCCGACTACAAGTGGAGGTCTTTGCTTTGGCAAGACCTCATCTCAAAACCAGGTCGTACATGTGTTTTTGATTCGTCAAAAAACGCTACTATTCATGCAGAGTGCCGTGAGTCACCGAAACACAAAGTTTGTCTCGTGGACTACATGACTCAGCAAAGGAGCAAACTGCAAAACTTTACTCATAACTCAGTCAGAGGATTCGACAACAAGCGAGTGGCGGTTTCACCTCCAGACTTTCGTGTAGCTCGCAAACCCTGGACGACTCAATGGTTTCCGCTCGTGTCAGCTGCCTCTTTGCAATAGTTTCTTTATGTATTTTTTTAACATATTTTATTTAAAATGGCTGATCTGAAGCACTTGAAAAGTCATAAAAGTTTGTTGTTTCTTTAAAAAAAAAAAAAAAAAGATGTGTTGGGTTTTACTGCTTTAATGTTGTTCATTGTTGCCTTTAAGTAGGGTACCTTGCCTCTCGCTTGCCGATACACTCGAAGTATTGTAATATTTTGGTTTTCTTGTAGGATGAGAACTTGTGTCTTTTATTTTGGTAACGTGCATGAGTACCAGGCTGCGTCGCCCAGCGGCTCTCACTGAAACGGCTACTGTGCATTAAAGGGGTCACTTGCCATTTCAGCTTTTTTTTTTGCTCAAACAAAAAGCACTTTGTTGGAGCTGGCATCCCCTTAAAACACTGGAAACAGGTGGAGTCACTTCATTTGGTTTTTATCAAAATTAAAAAAAGAAAAATAAATAATTTCCCTACTTAAACCCCTAAATGTCCCGACGTAAGAAGTCATGAGCTTCACACAACGAAACTTTGTGTCTTTCCCACTTCCCTCATTTTTTTTTCTTGGTTTCAATTTCTAAAATATACGAACAATTCTTATAAAACACAACCATTGTTTGTAGCCCCACATAGAAATGACCACATGCTCATTGCAAATACTCCACACGTATTTGGCCAGAACGGATAATATGCTACTGCTCATATGGCTCGGTTTGAAAGGATAGGTACTCTCGCAGAGATGCTGTGTGTGTGTGTGTGTGTGTGTGTGTGTGTGTGTGTGTGTGTGTGTGTGTGTGTGTGTGTGTGTGTGCGCGCGTGCGCGCGTGCGTGTGCGTGTGTGTGCGTGTGTCTATTTAAATTTTGCACTGACTTTTATTGTGTTTTTATCTTAATGTGCCAAGTGCCAAATAAGAGATTTAACGCTTATGTCAATCATGTTATACTTTGATATAGCTTATGCAACACAAAAGTGTTTCTTGAAATTTAATTTAATTTAATTTTGTTCTTTTAAAGATGAGGCTGTGTACCGTGTGATAACCTCAAGGTGCTTGCAGACTACTTTACATGCTGTATATCCTGCGGTCGATCCATCAAGGACTTCTCGTCTTAAGGGAAATTTTGTTTTTCATGGACTCCTATTTTGCTTAAAATGGTCTCATATCTTTATAATCATAATGACTCATAGACGGATTAGCTGTAGATGACACAGCACAGAGGTTTAGCTACTGAAACATTCACTGTGATTGTAAACATTGGTCATCACTTTTACTCATACGCGGGCTCCATTAAACACTGCTGCTTTGAGCCACAAGGCTGGAGTTCCCTCGCTCTGTCTGGAAATTGTGAAATATATTGCTGTTGTCTCTTGAGCTGGTTGTCGGCTGTGGCTATAATCAAACGGTACAAACCCATGAAGACCATGTGTTATATGTGTGCAGCTAAAGCAGATAGTCCGGTCTGTCAGCATAGATCAGGCGTCCACATGACAATCATCTCCATCCTCTTTTTACATTTGCTTCAGTCGATGTTCAGAGAGAAACATGTCCAATAAACACGTTGCAACCTCACCATCCTTCCTGTTTATTTGCAGCGTAAAAAACAGCTGAATAATTGGGTGAAAGCCAGAACCGCAAGGTCACCACCATTTTTCTTTTTTTTTTTTTTCCCCCTCTATATCTTCCTGTATTTTAAAATAGTGGCCTCTTGGGCAGATCTGTGGAAGTTTATATTACAGAGACCCTTTTTTTTTCTTACTTCAAATCAAAGTATGCAGCTTTAGACCATGCTGATTGTAGAAATCAGTAAAAATTTAACCAAAATGAAATGTATGCTTCAGGAAATTTACTTGCAAATGTTTTCTTTTCCTACAACTGACAGTAAAGTTGTAGAAAAAATGTTTACAGTAAAATGTCACAATAATATGAGTTGTTTTCTCTAGTTCTTTAATTTCTTTCTGTAAACTCTGTTTACATACATTTGGTTAGTATCGGGTAGATTTGCCTTCAAACTTTGAACTTGGCAAAAATATTTTGGGTAGACCTTCACGGGTTTATGTCAATCTCGTGCTAGAATTTTGGTCCTATTCCTCCCAACAGACATGGTGGAGCTGGATCAAGTTTGCAGGTCTTCTTGGGCACACATATCCTTTTAGTACCACCCACAAGTTTTTTAGGACTAAGGTAAGGGGCTTGTGTTAGTCACTCCAAATCTTAAAGCCGTCTTGCAGCTAACTTGGGTGTATGCTTGGGGTGATCCATTTACAAGATTCAGCCAAAGTTTGAACTTTTTGCTTAATGGCTGGAAATGTTGCTTCAATATATTTACATAATCATGATGCCATCTTTTTTGTAAAGTGGAACAGTCCCTAATGCAGCAAAGCACTCAAGCATCATGATGCTGCCACCCCCATGCTTCACAGGTAGGATGGTGTTCTAAGGCCTCCAAACATCTCCCTTTTTTCTTCCAAATATAATGATCTATATTTCCAAACAGTTCGATTCTAGTTTCATCACAGTATTAAAAAAAAAAAATTAATTAAAAAAAAAAAGTGCAGCTGCTTACTGTAATCTGTCTTTTTGATGTTGGTTTTGGGGCAGGCTTCCTCAAGTGTGTGGTTTTTCAGTACAGAACAGTTTTACTCACATCAGTGTGCCAATCAAATTTTTATATCCAAAACACCGTCGTAGTTTAAGACTGCAGTCAACATAGTGTATGTAAGGTTTTGACTTTTAAGAAAGTAATCCATATGTAAACATAATGTAAACAACTGATAGAAACTGTAATTGCAATTCAAATAACGTTGAGATGAAAATAGTTAAAAAATATCAGATCAAATGTTGAAGTTAAAATTCGAAATACATTTAGCTAAATCTTTCATTTAGTGCTTGCTGGGTGCTTAAAAAAAGAAGATAGATTACTGCCACACTATGCTGCATAAATCCCTTTTAACAACACTCTGTCAGCATTTGACAACTGAAAATGCTGATTACTTTAGGTACAAAATTTGTGGATGAAGCGAGAAAATTTGGTTTTTAGAAGTGTGCCTTAGCTCACACACAATGATTTTCACTTTCAAATAATGTCTTTTTTTTAATGTACTGCTGCCTTAGACATAAAAGATAACCGTCATCAGTTTGCAGCATCATCTTCTATCCCTTACAATGATATCTGATGATTCTCTGAATTTTCTGATATTAGGTTACATGGACAATGAAATCCCCAAACTCCTTGAACTTTCACATTAAATAAGAGTATTCTTAAATTACTACAAGACCATAGAATCTATTTTACTATAGAAGCTGTCGTCTTTTTAACTTATGAAAGACCCTGCCTCTTTTAGATGCTCTCTTTTTTTTCTTAAAAAAAAGATCCCATCATTCCTGTTGCCATATAACCTTATTAGATGCAAAATGGCACAATACACAACTTTTAAAGATTAAAAAAAAAAATGTGGGGGACACCAAAATTAAAATTAGATTAGATTAGATAGTCCTTTATTCATCCCTCAGTGGGGAAATTTGATTTGTGCAGCAGTAGTACACACAACACACACACATGCAGCAAAAGAAGGATAAAAAAGTAAGAAATATATAATTACAAAATATAAACAGTATATACAGTGGAATAAAAAATAAAAGTAGTGCAGTACGAGAAGAAAAAAAAATGCAAAAAAAAAGCAGGTAGGTATGGGAGGTATGAGGTAGGGAGATATTGCACACAAAATGTAAAAAAAAATATCATCATTTTATGTTCAAAGAATCATCCTGACGTACAGTATATCCTCAGAATGCTCACACAAAGAAAGTATCTGCATTTAAAAGACAAGGCAAGGCAAGTTTATTTGTATAGCACAATTCAACACAAGGTAATTCAAAGTGCTTTATCCAACTTGTGCTTTTTATTATTTTACCTCTATTTTACCTCCATTATTTTCTTTTTACAGTCTGATGATTGTTCCTACACAACATCTTCTAGTCTGCAAGGTGTCTTTAAGTAGTTTTAAACACACTTCCAAGATTCAAAGTGATAATCTAAAAACGTGTCAAAAATAATCTCACTTTGCACTTGTTGTTTTGATTAATAAAAATAAAAGAAACTATTGAAAAAGTTACAAGCATCATCAGCAATTAAATTCTTTACCAAAGTTTTTGCAGACAAAGAAATGTCCGCTTGATCAACTTTGTTGAATTTATTGAAATTGAAGCATACTCTTAAATTAAATACTTTACTGCTGTACTCAACTGCCCTTACTTTTTAAGAAACTTGTGCTTTTTATTATTTTACCTCTTTTCTTATCATTTTATTTGTTATTTACTGTTTAATTCTGTCTTGCTGCTTTTAATGTTGATGTAAAGCACTTTGAATTACCTTGTGTTGAATTGTGCTATACAAATAAACTTGCCTTGCCTTTGATTTTGTTCACTGGGTTTCTTATGATGCACCAGACAAACGAACACGAGGATCTTTTAATGTAGTTCATGGGCCAGACCAGATATCAGTACCACTCAAGGTGACAAAACTTGCTTATAATTTTTGAAAATATCCATGTCCATAGATGATATTTTGGTATGATAACCCTTCCTGAGTGGCAGCTGTTTCATAGTTATCAGCTCATGAAGTCACCCACCCCCTTCAGAAATAAAATTTTAGATGCTGGTGCATATCCTGGTTTAGACTCATGTACAGGATATCTGTCAATGTTTCACAATATGCCTACGGCGTAGGGTACACCGTACCCAATACTCGAGTTGAGGGCGGATGAGGGGGGATGGCATCCCCCCCTGTAAAACTGCCATCCCTCCTTTCCATCCCTTATGTCATTTCATCAATGAATGTGGTATTACTGCTATTTCAATGTTTAGAGTTATCACCAGAAAAATAACTTATTTGACAATTTTCACCTGTTTCAAGTAAATTTTCACTTGAAATAAGTAGGAAAATCTGCCAGTGGGACAAGATTTATCTTCTTATTACAAGGCAAAAAAATCTTGTTCCACTGGCAGATTTTTCTACTTATTTCAAGTGAAAATCTACTTGAAACAGGTGAAAATTGTTGTTTTTTCCAGTGATGAGTCTTGTTTTAGGTGTAATGAGATTTGTTTACTAAAATGAGACATTTTAACTAGAAATAAGACAAATATTCTTGTTAGGATTTTGAGTTTTTGCAGTGATCCATTTTACTTATCCTGTGAAGGACAGAGGCATATTGATAAGTTCAGAAAACTGTTTTTTATTTTTGTGTTTTGATATATTTGATGTAAGCCCAGTGGATAGTTAAAGCTTACAGAAGGCTGCATTTAACTGGATTTAACACTTTACTCCTGCAGTATTTCTGCAGGTGTTTTGGTCAGTGCTATTATTTGTAATATATTATATTGCAGGCTCCAAAACTTTGGAACAGCCTGCCTCAGCAAATCAAACAGGCCTCCTCTCTGTCTGTTTTTAAATCTCTTCTTAAAACCCACCTTTTCTCCTTGCAAGACAGTTGAGTTTATTTTATCCTTTTAGTATTATTTTATTCTTTTATCTTCTATTTTATCCTTTTTATTCACTTAACTTATCATGATTGTTTTATTTATGTTTTTTTGTTGTTGTTGTTTTCTGCTTTTGTTTTGTATTACCTAGCTTATTCTATTTGTCTCATCACCTTTTTAGTCTCTTTCGGTGCAAAATAACAGTAATTCCCCCCTTTTCTTTTTTTACAATCTTCCCTACAAAGTACTGCTTCTTACCTGTATGTCATGCAATGTTATATGAGTTTTAAAAAAAAGGTCTCCAATGTAAACAAGTGTAATGCTTTCTTGGAATAATGCCTTTTAGTTGACTTTGTATCAGCGAATCTGTACTGTCATGAAACTGTACCTGATCCTATGCAATTCTTCTAATAAATTCTTCAATCAATCAATCATGTGCCTTGTGCTTTATGGTGTGTTGTCTTCCATTTGCCTGTCCAGCACTTTTGGACCATATTGGTGTTTTTAAAGTGCTTTATAAATAAAGTTGACTTGACTTGACTTATATTATTTGTAATCAGCACAAATTATCTGTCCCCATATGATAAAATCCACCATCCCCCCTGATTTTTTTTTACAACTCGAGTACTGGCCGTGCCCTACTACGCCGTAGGCTCTGCGTCGATTTAACGCCGAACAGGTATGTTTCAGTGCCAATAAAGGCTGATTTATGGTTCCACGTTACACCAACGCAGAGGCTACGGCGTAGGGTACGCCGTACGCTCTGCGTCGCTCTGCGTCGAGTCGGGTGCGCAGCGCCCCCCGCCGGCGAGCGGCGGTACTGAGCGACCAGCCTCGGTAGTCCCGGCTTCAGTCCGCCGCAGCTCCGCCGACTGGAGGGATGTGACCCCGGAACAGAACGCCCTCCTACAACAACACACCATTCAAACAGAGCAAAGAATAAAGTAAAGCTGGACCAGGAGGGGTAAGCTCATATTCCCGGTCCCCCCGTGTAGTGAGCGGAGCGGGGGAGCCCCGGTGGAGCCCCCGCGGAGCCTCGCCGCGGCTCCCCCGCTCCGCGGCGCCTCGCCGCCGGCTCCGGGACGCCGCTGCACCGCAGCAACTTCATCAGGCTTTTGTCTGAGGCGCTAGCCAGCTAGCTCGGCTCGCCAACGCTGCCCTGCTTTTGTTCGCGTTTGTTACTAACCAAACCGGATGTCGGGTTCGTAATAAAACTTAAGATTACATATATGTCGCGGTGTGTAGGTTTTAATCACGATGTTTGTAAGCTCCGTTGCAGCTTGAAAAAGGAAAAGGCGAGCCTTTCCTGCTAGCGGAGCTGCTGCTACAGTCCGGTTATTACCACGGGGATCCATCACCCAGCAAAACACACGCGTTAGGGAGTTCGGCTCATTTATTTTGCTTTGAATTCCCTCTTTTGTCGTTGCATGCAACTGAAAAGTGTTTTTGTGTTTCCATCTGTGATGCAAGTTTACATATGAATTCAAACATACTCACAGATCCTGGCTGTGGTTTATCTTATGTGTGCCACTTTAATGTAGTCAGACCATTTACTTCTTAAGATGTTTGGGCTTTTTTTTTTTTTTTCTACTGTAAATGTTATAGTTTTTATTTCATATGTGGTTTTCATTCTCGGGTTACCTCCTCGCATAACTCACTTAACTGGTTCTCTATTTTTGAATTGTGCCACCCACAGATGCATTGTGCCACCCTGCCTTTTACAGTGTTTGCTTTCTACACACACACATGCACACACATGCACACACACGTCAGAGAGCTGACAAGCCTTTAGTGGCAAAGCTGGCACCCTGCTTGCAGCAGGACATTGATGAGTGCTGCAGCCAGCAGGTGTCAGGGCTTGGCCACAGGCACTGAATCCCCCCCACCCACTCACTGGCAACTGGCAAACTTGGTTATGTAGCACAGTATTTAAACCGGGTCTTAGTTTGCACATTCTCCCAGCTGTATGGGGTTTTTAAGAGAGATTATGAGCACTTGGCTCCCAGTTCTCTGCAGGGCAGGTGCTGTTGAGCGGCCGGTTCTCCAACCTCAAGGGCGTGTAACCAGCTGCCCTGTATGCAGACGTTGATAAGGAAAGAGGGTCTGCCTTACAATCTCTTGCTCTGTTTTTTGGTGCAACCCTTGTTATCTTTTCACCGTCCATTCATTCATCACCCTGACCCATTACAATAGTCCCATTTTGAAGCCAGACACTAAAATACTAGAGATACTTATATCTACTTGAGGCTTTCACACCCATTAAAAAGACAGACTGCTGGGTCTTCTTTTAACAATATTAACATAGCCATTTCTAAGAATGTTAATATAAACACTTGAATTTCCTTATTTATTGTACATGGTCTCCTGAATTGCGTTGTTCAAAGCGCATAGATCATATATAGCTGTAATCAGAATTTTACGCCCCACTTCAGAGCTGGCTCATTTGAAAATCTCCCAGCCGCACCCCCAAGGGACCAGCTTAAGGCAGCAGCTTCTGTTTCAGTTCTTTACAGGGCCTCTGAGGAGTGAGCATAGATGCTCTGTGATCATAGACGAGATGATTTTTTTTTAGATGATGCACTGTGGGAAAAAAAAATATAGTTTGATCAAGTTTGTTACAACTGAAATATTTGGTGCTACAATAATATTACAAATACAGAAAATAGTGAAGTGCACAGAATACCAAAATGCAGGAGGTATCCCACAATATTGAATATCAATAGTTAGTGTTTTTTTTTTTTTTTTTTTTTTTTACAGTCTGCTGTAGTTCAGAGAAACTTTTCTGCTTCTCCAAAAGTTTAAAGTATAGTTAAAACAGCCACGCACCCGTCACATCCCAGCTATGTGGTAACCTTGTATAGTTGACCGGATTGTGTGAGTTCATGCCTCACATGGTGACAACAAGACATGACCTACTTATCAATCATGTTTCCACAATCCGGTTCATCACTATTGTCCTCAAATACAGTAGCCATTGTTGTGAGAACTGTAGACCTGAAGTGATGGCGGCGTGCAGACACCCAGAAAGTCCAAGTTGCAGCATTTCTGGCCTTCGATATCTCTGCATGCTGCTCATTGAACGATGAATCAAGCTAACCATTTGCTGTTAATAGCTAAAAGCCATTGATGGCTGGCTCTATGACCAAAAAATGAAAATATACAAAATAAAAAATCAGTGCAGATAATTTAGCTGATGTAAAACAATTCGTGTTTAGTTGCTTTGAAGAAAACAAAAATCTAAACTAAGACTAGATGCAGACGTAATGGTGTTAGAGAAATGTTCTGCGTGATCATGTATCATTTTGTCTTATCAAATTGTGTATATTTTATCAGATGCCAGATGAATGACATCTGTATTGTGTCAGCCATACTACCCTGTCATTTATCAGCTTTGCTATGGAAAAGCGTTTCTGCATGTTTGGATCAGTGGAGATGATAAAACTAACAGTATTTAAAATGTTTGCTTTTTCTAAACTGCTGGAAAACATTCGTCAAGTAAAGAAGCATCTATGAAAATTTAGTAATTTTAGCAGAAATGTTTAAATACTGGTACGTACAAAGGGTGTCAGTGTAGAAAATATTACACTGTTTATATCTGAACTCGCATTTCTATCTACTTGGTACATTCAAGACTTAAGGAAATTGATCAATGAGCTGGAGCAGTAGACTTTGTCCTTCAAAATCTCTGACTTTTAGCATTTGTCTGTATTTTTATTTCTTTACTGTATCAGCTGTAATTTGGACTCATGTCAGCTTTGCTTATGTTTGAGCTAATTTTACTTCGCTGGCATCACGTCGACATTGAATAAGTATGTGACAGATGGATAGTCGGTGATTCTTCACACCCCTCCTAGAACACAAACAGAGTCTCTCATCCGTGTTGCTGTCAAAGGTGAAGTGAAAGGTTCAATGCTCCGTCCAAACGGCATGACCATACTACAGAAAGATTTGCAAACCAAGTTAAAATAAATGTTTAAAATCAGACGATCTGGCTGAACTGCTGTTTGGAAATGAGATGTTACATGTAATGGTCAAGCGTCAGCAGAAGCGAGAGTGTGTTTTTGGCTCTGTTTACCTGCAGGGATACAGCTGCTCTGCAGAACCAGGCCAGGTGGTTGGCTGCTCAGCTGGCAGCCACGCCAGACTTGCAGCCTACTAATGTTTCTCACACATTTACTCAGGATGTTGGAGCAGCTCAGGATTGTATTCAAGTTATTTTTTCCCCTCTCACTTTTTCCTCTCTGCAGAAGCTGTCAACCTCTCAGAGTCATATTGCGGTTTCGTTCTGGGTGCTGCAGGAATTTGATTTGTATATCAGATGTTGAGCATCATTTGAGTAGCAGACTCCGGAGCCAGAAACGGTGGACTGGCCTGTGTGCAATAGTCCCAGTGGCTCTCTGGCAGCTTCTGCACTTCTTGACCCACAATAAATGTTTGGGCCTGTCGCGTTGGGTAATGTGTCCCTGGAAGGAGACCCTCTGACTCAGCCACAGTTCTGAGGTGGTTTTGAGAAATGTTTTTGTTTCTTAAGCCGGGCATACACTGTGCGATTATCGGCTCGTTTTGAGCCGATTTTCCAGTCGTGCGACTTTTTTTTGATCGGGTCCGATTTTGACCCAATCGTTGCTCGTGCCTCGTGCAGTGTACGTGGGGTAACGACGAGAGATTAACACCTCACGACGAGCTCCCGATCGCAAATCGCGAGGTCGCAAGAAAATCAAGCATGTTTGAAATCCTGGTCGCTCCTCGTGAAGGTATCGCACAGTTGAAGCAGCTGTGACCCGATAATCCTTTCGCAGAGAGCATGCGCAGTCTCTGATGTCACGTCAAAAACTATTATTTGCAGTTTAAGTGTTGCAAATTCACATTTACAAAGCCTGTTTTAATAGCAAAAAAAAGACCGCATTTCCACGTACGGTGCGGGTCGCCGCGTACCCTGCGCCGTAGGCTCTGCGTTGGTGTAACGCGGAACCATAAATCAGCCTTTAGTGTGTGCGCTGTCTGCTGTTCGGAACAACTCTTTTTTTCTCTTCTCATTTTGCTGAGACGTCGGGTTCCTCCGCCGAGACACAACTTTTGCGGTATGCGTTCTTTGTTGTGTCAAAAAATGATGCGCAGTGCACACCCAATCAGAAACGGTACAGATATTTTTGGATTTTTTATATATATATATATATATATATATATATATATATATATATATATATATTTATATATATAATTATAAAAAAATAAAGGATCCCCTTAACCTTTGATCAGGTGGGCAGGACGCACGTTTGGGTGGGCACAGCCCACCTCTGCCCCAAAACCGGCCTCGAGTTCCAGTACACAGAGGTCCGACGGGAGGATTATGATCGTATAGTGTGAGCAGACGGGTCGCATCCGAGCATCGGCTCGTACAGTGTGAGAACATAAATCGTGGGCTCTGAACTTTTGAACTCCGCGATCTAGTCGTGCAGTGTGAGACGGGGCTGTCTCAAACGATTTAAAATATCGCACAGTGTATGCCCGGCTTAAGATGGGCACTTGTACAAATGTCTGTAGCAGCTTGTCAATTTCAGGGAATTAAGATGTGCCTAATTTTAAAACAAAAGAGAGACAGAGATAGCAGCCCTGTCTGTTACATGTTTGGTTACTTGTGCACTGGCAGCCTGTCTTGGGTCTACCAATAATCACCATGACCAGGAAAAAGTGGATATAATAGGTGGAAAGCCCAGTAACCAACAAAGTGCCCCCAACACTGCCACGTGTGCAGATTTTTGATTGAAAACTGACTCTTTCACGACATTTTATTAATTCTGTTGCATTGTTTAGTATCAGTGATGACATGGCTGTACTTGGAGACCCTTTCTGAGCCCTTCGGGGCAGCTGGTTCGCCTCAAAGGGTTGACAGAATTTGTGTTCCCTCAGTCCAACATCACAACACTGACATGAGCCTTAAAAAGGCAAAGAGAGAGATGGGTGGGGATTAGGCCCAGATCAGCGCTGAAGAAAGCCTTTGATTGCGTCTGGAATATTATCCGTATGTGTCTGAGGCTGGCTGCGCATCTCCCGAGGGATTAGTGTTGAGCCAACCCACCTCTTGAAGCTAACCTGGGGCACACACAAAGGAGTCTGTCAGGATCCCAATTGTGGTTCTGTGAAGTATGTAGGACTTGAGATGTAATTATGAGAGAGTGGAAAGCTTCATATAACCCATTTTCTCTCTGAAACACTATTCCCAGGGTTTTAATCAGCATTACTTCCTGACTAATAAACCATGTCTACAATTATTTAAAGACATCCAGATTAGCCAATGTTAGACAGTTATTATGTGTCTTATACGTTAGTGTACTATTATTTACTAATGATCCAATGATATCCTGAATGATATTCTGAATTTGTAGGCATGTTTAATGTATGAGGGACATATGCTGTTGATGTTTGGTGAAACAGCATATTTTTGAAGTTGCACTACAATCATGAAATAAAGATAGATGCACAAGAGAAGTTAGACTGGTTGAGGGACAATGAAACCAGAAAGTCAATCAATAGTTTTGTTATAATGTGAAAATGATGTCTATACCTTTTGTAATTAATTTCAAATGCCGTCATTTTTGATTGACATGATTTAACAACACGGAAACTAAGTAGCATTGATTGAACATTTGTTCGCCAAGATTCAATACTTGAAATCACAATCAAGGATGTACAGTGCTAATTCCATTTTATATTTTTTGAGATACGTGCTTAAATTGGACCAGGACTCAGATCCTGCGCAGGCGCCTAAGGTTACATTTAAGTTCAAGCGCACAGAGGTTGCTGGTGTAGACTCACAGTCATCCAGGTCTTGGTAATCCTCAAAGACTTTTATCAAGGCAATTTGACTTTCTTTTTTTGGTTTTTGAAGACCTTTAACCTTCCATCCAGAAGGTATTTTCAGTTCAGGAACCTTCTCTTATCTGTCAGACATGAGAGAAAAGCAGATAGCTGGCTGTCAGGTAGCTGGAACAGGAGAGATTAGAAATATACTATTCAAATTCATTTTATACCTTAAACAAGATTTAGACGATTCTCAAATACATTGTAATTTAAATGTTAGATTTGAGACAGGGTTTTTGTTTTCATTTTATGGTGAGATAAGGTTAAAAATAAACCGCAACGCAACTAACTTGACATCTTGGCACAGTCAGGTCATTTAATGTTTGAGTGCAGTATCAAATGAATTATTAAGATAAACGTTACACCGTCACCACAGAGCAGAGAAAAGAGCCAGGCTCTAGTTCTGGAGCCGATTGTAAAATTGTAAAAATATTATGTAAGGTGCAGAACATAATGAATATATTTCACTATCTATAATTTACACAGCAATAAAGCAACAGAGTCTTGAGTCAGACGTGTTCAGGTTCACTGCAGGACAGACGTGCAGAAGATCATGACTGTCGACTGTCCACAACTTTTAATAATGATTAGTGAATATTGACCAGCATGTCCAAAATTATAATTCCCTTTAGAGGGAATTTAAAAAAAAAAAAACATTATTCAATTGAAAAAAAAAAAATGGGGATATAAGATGCATAACATTTTTTTTAGTTTCTTCCCAAAATGTTTTTCCTTTAAACTTTCAATGCTACATTTACTGTAGAAACAAATTAAGTAAAGAGAAGGAAAATAACAAGCTTATTCAGAACATAAGGCAAGGCAGGTTTATTTCTATAGCAGAATTCAACGACAAGGTGATTCAAAGTGCTATACAAAGACATTAAAACATAAATAAAAAGAATGATATCAACAAAAAAAGAAATATGGACAATAGATATATTCAGTAGTTAAAATATGATTATATTTTGGAGCTGCAGATTTAGAGCTTTATTCAAAGAAATAAAATGAAAATAGAGGTCTTCAACCTGGACTTATAACTTATTTTGTGTATAACTTTTTTTGTGAAATGTTCCCTTTAGGTGTTTGCAAGGACGTGATTATTTATTTTTTACTTTTGTCAAATATCCATCAGTTTCAGATTAATGTTACTATTAAAAACATATTTGTTTTATCCTAATCATCTCCTTTAGTGGCCACGAGATTGTTAGAGTTGATACACGTACATGTACAGACACGTCCACTCGCAAAGGATTTCATTGTTATCAGCGCTGCCAACTATCTGGAATGACTATATTTGGTGTGCAGACCAGAGGGATTTGTCACCTTTTTATTTTTAGTTTGTCAAATGACGTCAATCAGATTTCGCAGTCCATGTACATATGAATGACACACCCATTGCAACCCTGACACCACTGAGACCCCCACCCCCCCACCTCTGATCCGTACTGTATCATTACAATCAGACCATGTGGCGTTTTCATTTAGTTCTTGATTTACAAAAGACATTGCTGTAAAAATGAAGTGATTTTCAGGCAGGTAAAAATTGCAGTATTCAAAAGAGTCAGAAGCCAGCTGAGACGTAGTGCTAAATATGGATAGTTTTCAAACTTCAAAACAAACGTTAGAAGACTCAAAATGTCTCCAACATGAAAGCAATTTATACAGATGATGATTGCGGAATATAGTGCCCGTTATTATCTAGTAGGAGACACGAAAAGCTTCAAAAGCATGCCTCTGTTAATATAATGTAATGTAACTTGCCCAGGTAGCATGAATGCCAGGCAAAACCATATCGAGATTCATATTTTAAAATGAATACACGCTGGCGTGAACCTAGGCTGAGAAATTGCTGCATCTGAGCCTCAAGTCTCTGCCTCTCACCTCTCTGGCAGGTGTCTTTGCATGAACTCTCAGCTTTTCCCATTTGTCTGAAGTGAGGAGCTCGGCGACGTGATCAAACGTGTCACTGGAGCTGATCTAAAGACACTGCCATCGCCACCCTCCCCTTTACAGCCTACACCAACATCCTCCTTATATCACAACCCCCACACAAGCGCATTCACACAACAACACCCATCCCCTGAAGGTTTGCTGAGCAGCTGAGCTGACACGAGCGAGCACCTCGTCTTTTCATGTCTGTCTTGCTTAAAATCTTCAGCAGCTCTCCAATTAAATTTGGCCTGACGCTCAGGTTGAAGTGAATAACTTCATGTGCTCCTCGGTTATTGTCATAGTGCCACTTTTGTGGAACTGGAAAGATAAAGGAAAGTGTAAGACTCTTGCTGTAATTACGAAGACTGTGACCAGAAGCATGACCTCCAGCTGCTTTGGTCTAGAAGATGCATCCACATGTTCGCTGTGGCAGCAGCCGATGGCCAACGGACCCCGTTCTTCCCCTTCCCTTGGGTTTTGGTGGGGGGGCGCAGTGAGCCAGTTCTTCAATTAAATATAACCCTACATCAAAAGACCCGTCAACATCCGTTAGTGGCCCTTTGTAGAGATAAGGGGCAAAATAAATTGCCAGAACTATCATATTCTCTGTTGCCCACAAAGGCTTTTAATAAAATATTCCTATTGGAGAGTATATCCTGACAATCTCAACACTGAATCTTATTTTTTTCTGATTCATTTTTGCCTTTTTCTTTTTCTACTTCTTTTTAGGTTTTTCTATCAACAAAAATAAGCTGGATATCCAGCCTTTTGCATCTTCTTGTTGGTTGCAATTTAAGCGAGATCTATTGTGACATCATCCGACCTTGATGTGCACGCGCGTGCACTACCACAGCGGAACGTATCCCTTTTCTGTCACCCACATTAGCCTTGGCAGCTCCTTTTATCGCCTGCTTTTCCCTCCCTCTTTTCTACCCGTTTGACTATATTCTGCCTCTCTGCAGGCTGACAGTAAAAATAGGTCATTAGTTAGACGGAGAATAAGAGACAGTGGCAGGCAGGGGTGAGATCTGTGTGAAAACTGCCATGCAATATTAATGACACAGTGAAGCTCCAAACCTGCCGTGTGACTGTGCAGAGATAAAGGTGCTGATGAGGTTCAGGCCAAGGAGTTCAGACATCCAGAGGGAGCTGAATATGGCAGTAATATCTAGTTGTTATCGATGACCATTAATAAAGACATTCTATTGTTTTATCTAAAAAAAGTTGAGTTTCCTGTGGTCTTGGTGTGGCATGGCTGGGGGAAAATACAGCAGGGTAGGGATGGTCGGTATGGACTAAAAAATGTATCACGATCATTTCTGGCATTTATCCCGATAACGATAAAAATGACGATTAAAAAAAATACCAATTCAACTCCGCCTTTTTAACTATAAATCTATCACCACATTTAGTCTTTGGAGCCCCCAAAACAAGTTTTTCTTAGCTTATAAAATCACAAGTAGAAAGAAATACAACTTGATAAATAAAGAAACAGGACAAATAAATAAAAGTTCACTGAAAAATAAAATCCAATCAGCGATGACCTCTTCTAATATAAATAAAATGTGCAAATTAACCTGTGGTTGGAACATGCCACAAATTAGATACTATTGCAATTTTTTTTCCGTAATAGTCAAACGTTATATATATCAAAATGTAACAACCATTTCCTTCTGTTTTTGCAGACTCTGCATATAATAGATTATGTTTTCTCCTCGTCACTCTTTTTAAATCCAAACCAGTTCCAGAGCTGGAGCCTCGTTTAACAACGAGCTCCTCGCTCTCAGATCCGCCTTCCGCCATGTTTGTTACACAAAAACGTCAGCAACGGGAATTTATCATTTTTACCGCGAGATGACAAATTCTTACCGTGGGGAATTTTTTTGACGGTATATCATGAACGGTAAAATATCGCCCATTCCTACAGCAGGGATATAATATAAGAGCACCATTTTCTACCATGTTTGTACATCTCTGCTCTGGGTTGAGTGAGGCACTTGACTACTCCCCAAGCCCCCCCCAAGTGTAAAGTGTGGCCACGTTTGGGATTAGTGTTCCAGCTTTGAGTTTCCCACTTCTGAGGCTATGGCAAAATGCAGTGTGATGGGAAGTTGGGCTGAGATAAAGGTGGAGAGGAGGGATAATTCTACTCTGATTCGGGTCTGTGATGTTTCCTGCAAATCTGAGCGGCTCCCTGAGTGATGCATTTCAAGACCTAGATGGGCCCCAAACAAAATGAAAGGGTTGTGTTTCATAGGTTTTTTGTTTGTTTGTTTGTTTTTCCTGGGATTTGTCCCAATACTTGTGTAACACAGATATGTTTGTATGTCCAGAGCCACAGGAGCAGGGGGGATGAACCGCGAGGAGGCGCCGGGGAAGTCTCCTGAAGACATGTACATCCAACAGAAAGTGCGGGTCCTGCTCATGCTTAAAAAAATGGGATCAAATGTAAGTACGGCAGAATAACCCAGTCATAGTTGCTTTTGTTGGTTGAAGATAATATCAGCTTGCAGTTTAGAATGTTTGCTCTGCCTCCGACGCGCAGTATTGGGAGATCCATTTCTTTCACCAGTTGAAAAATTCAACTTTGTGATTGTTCACACTGAAGTGGAATTGAAGTGATTTAAAAGAAAAGAGAGATGTGTTTTGAAGACAGAAAAAAATGCAAAAAAAAAAAGAGAAAAAACTTGAGCAGAATGTGACAACTCATTGGTGGTCAGTAATTAACCTTAAAAAGGCAAACTTAACTATGTGTTCAAGATCAAAATTGCAGTTTGCAGTCTCTGAATTCAGTATGTTTACTCCTTCCCAGCTTACACCGAGTGAAGAGGCTTTTCTCCGAAATTACGCTGGTGTGGTCCACAGTCAGATGAGCCAGTTACCACAGCACAACATAGACCAGGGTGAGTTGGTGACACACACACACACACACACACACACACACACACACACACACACACACACACACCTACATATATAAACTAACAGTGCAGTAATCTAGCCAATGATGCTATCATCAGGAGTTATTTATTTTCATCAGGAACTGGATACAGGACACGACATTAATGCTTGCTTGCCCAGTGCAGTTAAACTTTGTCCAACAAGTGGAAGTTCTCACGCAAAAAACACATTTAATTTATTTTCATGTTCTGAAAACTGTGTTGTTAGTTTATGATGGCGTAGAGTCTCAGTCATCCAGGGCATGATAAACCTAAAGAGCTTGGCAACTCAACATATTTTCCTAGTTTTGTTTCTCTTTCAAAAGTCTTCTTTAGAATAGAACTTTATTGATCTCCCAAAGGAGAAATTCAATTGTGCAGCAGCAAACACACACACTCAACGGTTTTTACAAAATACACTTGAAAGTATGACAAGGTATAAGAAAAGTATATTCTAAAAGAGTAATAAATGAAAATAACCAATAAATAGCTAAATAATTAAAAAAGAGCAATATAAAATGTAGAAAAATGAGCAATGTACAAGAGAAAATACTAAACCCCCCAAAAAACGGATAATATATACATGTGTATATATTATATTATTATATATAGTTCCATCGAAACGGTTCCAGCACTAGTTGTGAGTTAGTTTCAAACTTAGAACCAGTTTTACGGCATTTCTACTGCAGGCTGTGAAGAAAGCACTGGTTCAGAGCCAGAACTGGTGCAACCTTGCTAAACCTTGCTAAACCTTGCTGCGCTAGATGCAAGAACCTGTTCAGTCAACCAACATTTGATGTTTTAAAGTTGGCCGTCTGTGTTTCTGAATGTTCCTCAATGCGCTGCAAAAAACAGGATTCACAACCGATGTTTTCAACATAATTTAAAAACAGTATCTGCATCTTAATTAAAAGAAATTGTTGGGTGTTTTCGTGTCACCTGCTGGTGTTTAAGGATCCCACACATTGCAACATTATTTATATATACCAGTCAACATTTGAAAGTTCAGCGATATTGAAGATTGTCTGCAGAAAGCACTACTTTCAAGTTGGTTGAAAAGGCATGAATAATGGGTGAGGAGTTTCCCATGCGTCGTTCATGTAAATCAAATAAAAACAAAAAAATCAGCATTAAATGGAGGAGGTGGCCACCGGTCCAAAACTAACAACACAGCTTCGAATTTCCTCTGCCAGTAGTTTCACAGTCATTCACACCTTAGCTCATGTCACTAAAGCATTTCCCACACTGATGAGATACATAGTCTTAAGATTGACAAAACAGCCAAACGACCCACAGGAGGGACGGTTGAATCAGTGACTCATATGTGCCTTAAAATATTATGAAAGTCTCAAGAACAGCTTCCAAACTTGAAATTCCCACCAGCTCAAAGTGAAGAAGCTTTCAGGTGAGAGGCGAAGAGGCTTCAAGAACCAAGAAAAGAAGCTCAGTTGCCTTCTACTCAAGCTTTTTACGAGGTGTTCATGTTAGTTACCACAAACATGATGCTTTGTGTTCAGTCTTTCTACTAACAGAAAATGCTATAACCGTCTCGGTTTGGGATTGAAATGTTTCTCCAACTACATAATCTCAGCCAAGTACTTGGCAAGAAGGCAAAATGGAAATGAGTGGATAATGAAAAAGCAGTTGAACAAATTCCTACAGAGTTGGCCGGAAATGTTCCCCCTGTTCTGGCATAAAACTGGCTATGGCACGTAACTTATTTAGAGTGCTCCTAGGGTTAATTAAAAAAAACAACCAGCGTATTTCAGGGCTTATCAGTTGGATCATTAGGTGCTGGTTCGAGATTCCAAAATAACAACTGTGAGTTTTATATGAAAACAAGAAAGTAAGGTTTTGATTTTATCCTGGTTTGCTTTAACACAAGCAGACCTTTGTCTTGTTTCAACTCAACAGTCATAACAAATAATTGAAATGAACATAGTAGACCACTGACTTCCCTGAAGTTTAAATCCTCTCCACATCGCACTTATGTGCAGCATCGTTCGTGCTGTGTTTACCACCAAGTTTTCTTTGTTTAAGTGTAGAAATGAACAAAACAATAATGATTCTATCACAGAGCAGGTTTATGTAAATGCTCTTGGCCAAACGCCAGAAAGGAAATTTGTAAATTAGGTTCCAGTCAGTCTATAGTTACAGCAACTTTACAGGCTTACAGACTGAAAACAAGGGAAAATCCCCGCATATACACACATCACGCCAGCAAGCCACCGGGTTTTGTGACTGTTAATCGAGGACAAGTCATCTGCCCACCAGCAACCTGAGATTACTCAGCACATCAAACCGTGTGCATGACTGGAAAGAAGTGACTCATCCTCAGATGGAGGGTAACACAAGTGTCACTACTGCTTCTCACAGTCGGCCTCTGTAGAGAAGACCGAGGTGTTTACACTGTGAAGCAAATCACTCCTTGTGTTTGTCGTTGGATCTGTGGAGCAACTCAACAGTACAGCCTCTTTATTCCCAGTAGTAGACACTAGAGGGCGCTGTTGAGCTTTATTTACGCCCTTCCCTCAAGTTTTAACCACAAGAGGGTGCTGCATTAAACCCAATGTTTACGTGGAGAGGCACTGCAGTTTCCTGAGTGTGCAACGGCAATTTGCAGATGTTTTCTTGTAACTAGACTTGCAGTCCAGAACATGGGTGTCAAATTGAAGTCTCGCTGTCCTGCCGTGATAAACCTGCTGCGGCTCAGTCCTTGCTTTCATCTTTGTGTTGTTCAGTCCTTTGGGAGAATCGAGGCAGGAAAATTGCCTGTGGCACCTTACCTGTACAGAAGTGTTAGGTGTCCTTGTCTTCGTCCTCTCACAGCAAGGAATCAGAGACTATTGGAAAAGGATTAGGTGGTTTTTACACGAGGCGTTGAGGGCTGTAGAGTACATTCTAACACTGTATATCTTTATCAAGCAGTAAATAAATGAGAAAAATTTGCATCAGTTAGGCCAGATCATTGTTGATTTTTTTGCAACAAGTTCATGATGAAAGTCATCAATCTGTTTAAACAGCAATAGAGTAGGTGACAGTTTATGCTCCGTACACTTGTTCTCTTTTGCTTCAAGCCCTTTTAAGTAGATTGAAAACTCTGTCTTTGAATTGTGAATGTAGCTCGGACGAGCCTGATTAATAATAGATGGGTGTAACTGGCGAGAGGTGCTGCAAGTAGGCAATATAAATTAGAAACAGACCCATTGTCCTCAGTGTTCCAGTGAATTATTTGTGGTCTGCATCTTGTGTAAAGTATTGTGATGATACATTATGGACATGACAAGGAGTTAATTGGTTTTTAAATATTCAAGGCTGCACGAAGGACAGCGTTTGGCTTGTATCAGCAGACTTTGGATCCTTTTGAGGTTGTGTGAGGAGATTTAGTTGCATGAGGAGGAAAGTTCACAGTTTTATCCCTTTTAAACTTGATAATAGGGTTAATTAGATGCAAGGAAATATTTTAATGCCTACCATTAAGTCAGTATTTCTAAGATGGAGCTGTAAATTACTTCTTAATATAAAGCACTTTACAGTATATTCTGCTGCAAAAAGAAAAAAATAGTCATTTTGTGGAAATTGTACATGATTGATTGTATTTCAGCATGTAACTGCATACAGATGTACATTATTTTTGCCGCAAATTAGAAGTTAAATCATCATTCAATTAAATTTAATTCAATTCAAAGTACTTTATTTATCCCTGAAGGGAAATTAATTGTTGCAGTAGTCATTAAAGTCATTGTAAAGGGTTACTGCTGTGGGCAGGAGTGATCTCCTGTAGTGTGACAGCGAATCTGAAGCTTCTGACTAAAGACACTATGTTGCTAAATTACTGGGTTGTGAAGATTCCTCTGGGTTGTAAATTCATGAAGTATCCTCCTTCACACTATGGGTTCCAGTCCCCAGAAGAAAGTCTGTCTTCTTTATCAACTTGTTCAGTTTCTTTAAGGCACTGTCTCTGATGCTGCTCCCCTAACAGATGACTTCAGACATATTTGCACTCTCCACAACATACTTAAAGGAGGTATTCAACATCTTATTCCAAATGCTGAAGGGTCTAAGCTTCCTTAAGGAGTAAAGTCTGCTCTGTCCTTTCTTATAAACAGCACCACTCCAGTCTGTTGTCTAGGTGAGCACAGAGGTATTTATACTCCACCACCTCTACCTCTTCTTTCCTGATAGAAAAACTATTAAACTCAATCCTGGCTCTCTTAAAATCCACATTTATCTCATTGTCTTGTTCGCATTCAAGATGATATTATTGTTCCCACACCATGCCACAAAGTGGTCCAGCAGTTCTTCGTTCCCAGTGTGAAAGAGTTAATTCAGTTATCCTTTCTCTTGTCAAGTAATATATGTCCTCTTCTAGTTTCAAGGTTTTCCAAAAGCCCTTTACATTGTGCGTTGACTTTTACAGCATTTCTGCTGTGAGCACTGTAGGGAAATATTTTGCACGTGCTGATACAGGATGCTTTGATGCCAGCGATCTCGAGGGGACTCGGCGCAGCAGCGTCACGTGTCAGCTATGGCGTCGTTGATCAAGTGGAGGCTCGCATAGAGGGCGTAGAGGGTACGATGACGCAGTGGAACGCACATGGGAAATGTTAAATAGTGTCTGTGAGGACACACAATTTGCTGTTATCATCTGAACAAATTCTGATGAGAAACTAAGTCTGTTAAGGTTATATTGTAATGCTGCATCATGTGTGATCAGACTGATCGGAAATGTTGCTGGAATCGTGAGTCGTTCTCTTGACTGCTTAGCTGTTCTCTGTGTGCAGAGAAAGTACCCCTGATGGAGTTGCTCTTCATATTTCTCATAAGTCTAAGGGTCACTTCATTTGCATTTCAGACACTTCAAATTGGCTAATTACCATAGATGCAGATGCAGATACAGTTTTGCAATTTTAATTAGGCCAGAGAGAAATTATCTGCCAACGGCACTGCGGCTGGGATTTTCTTTATTCAGCTTTCTTGTTGTGAGCGCCTCCATGTTGCTGAATTTTAGTGCCAGAGAGGAATATAGCAGAGCTGGCAAAGAGGAAAGGATGGAGAAGGAGGGAGAAAGTGGGCCTTGCTATGGCAACCTCACTTGTGCAAGGAAAGTGGAGCTTCCCTTTGGGATTCGTGTTGGTGCGACATGCTGCGTTCGATGCAGCCGAGCAGGTGTCATTCAGGGAGCGTTAATGACACACAAAGAGTGTTATCTTCTCATTTCTATTAGCTTTCCCCCCCACGCTTACAGAAATAAGTCTCTTCTTGTTTCACATCTTTGTTTGGACAGAGTAATGCTGATTTTTCTTTCAGCATTGCCTATGAAGAAACATCTCTACCTCGCTTGATTCACGCACAGGATTGATTTTAGTTCTAATAAAAACCTTCATCTGCCTCCCTCAGGTTTCACTAAACACGCACAGGTTTGGACAAATATTACATACAAAGAGCTTTGCATCTAAAAATATCCCCCATGTCCTTCAGCCAAACCTTAAGTCAAACTTGTTTGCTTATACATTTATTATTAACATGACACTCTACTTCTACATCAAACACTTAAGCTGACTAACTATACATTTACCAATTTACATTTAAATTGGTAAATATATGTCTAGTTTATTTAGTGCCCATGAAAGCAGTCAAGCTGAAATCAGACCTGTACTGTAAGAGAGAGAGAGCGAGCACATACTCCTTGTCCTTCAGGCTCTGGTTCTGTTCATGTGTGCCTGTTGTGCATCTTTACCACACACAGTTGGACCACACACACAATTGGTTTTCATCCCCTGCACAGATTTGAACAGAAATGCTGTTGGTGCTGCAGCGCTGCCACGCTGGAGTCGTCCTACAGATACATCTCTGCTTATTCATCCTGGAAAGGAGAGGAGAATGCAGCTGGGCTCCTCTCACTTCAAACAAACTCCCTTCGGGTTCTTTCCCAGCTCTCTCCCCCCGCATTGAGCTTCTAGAGGAGCTTTTATGTTTCCTTGTTAATTTAAAGCAAACCATATATTGATTTATAGTCTCTCAGAAGCACGAGGTAAGACTCTTTGTTCTTATTGCGGCTGCTGTTGATGGCTTGAAGTTATAATTGCATCTGAAGAACATGTATTCATTAATCTCCTAGATGTTTTGATAACATCTAGGAAAGTGTGAGAAAACTTCAGATGTGACATTTGAACTTAAAACATGTTTGATTTCTTTATCAAAAACTTCTTCAATTTCTATTTAACTACATACATTTTTTTCCCTCAATCTTTTTATCAGAATGGATGGCGTGTCTGCAGTGCCCATTGTTTTTTTTTCTTCTTCCTGTAATCCACCTCCCCGAATCATTCTGTTCACCTCCATCTGGTAAATCGAAACAAGGCAGGCGTCAGTGGGAGGCAGATGGGAGGGCCAGAGTACGGCTGAACACGGAGCTGGGTCAAAGTGAACCAAAAGCTGCTTGCTCATATGCAGAAGCAGTTTCCATGCAGTCTGATTTTTATCTGTCGCTAGGCAACAGTGTTTTGGGACCTGATGTTTTCATCATATTGGCAAGAGCCTGTGTTTGTGTTGTTTAAGAGCGACGCGTATTTGTTGGGTAAGGTGAAGTTGTCAGATATAACCCAACCTGCGGAGGTGGGGTTTTTTTTTTTTTTATTGTAAGGTAATATCTACTATTTTGTTGTTGTTTTTTTGTATTTAAGAGAAATTAGCTCTTTCACACACCACTGCACATGCCACACTGATTGATTTTACTCTGACAAATGGAAAGTAATATTTTTAAAAACAAAAACATGATAATAAAAGCAGTGATATTCATTTGCACTCAAGGTCAGGTCAAGTTAATTCGAGCATGTTGATCCCTACCAGTTATGTATTTGTCATTTATTTTAGTAAGCCAGCAAGCTCCAGTGGCACAGGGAGCATGAAAGTTCTGGGGGGGGAGTGCCCCCCCTCCAGTTAATTTTTGATCAAAAGTAGCTCCAAAATGTGCTGGGTACAGCACTGAATGATGGCTATTTTCTTAAAGTAATAGTCAAACGAAGCATGAAGTCAGTGTGTGGAGGGTACGTTCTATCTGATAAGGTGTTAGATATGCTCAGTCTCGCAGTTCCTGGCCTACTTTCACATCTTTAATAATTGAACCTAACAAGCACTTCAAAGCTGCAGTTTTTTCGCATCGACAAAGTGGTTTCAGCAATTTTTCTCAACCTTCCATGAAAGTGTGAACCTTGGTGTTAATGTTTGAATCTGTGCCTGTCAGATATTTTTGTGTTTTTTAAACATCACATGATGCTACTGCTGGAGTTTAGGTGTAGGTGTCATTTCCCCCTCTCTTTGGTAAAAGTATGTAGATAATGCATATACATACGTATACGAGAGTTTTAGACTAGAACCATATACTGTCTCTCTTTGGTATCATAAATACTCATTTACCAGGTAGGGCTGTTCGATTAATCGATTTAAAATCGTAATCGTGATTATGTAATTAGAACGATGTTAAAACGTGAAAATCGTAAAATCGATTTTTCACTTTTTTTTTTCTTTTTCACTTTTTTTTTTTTTAACCTTGTCTGCACACATATTAATGATTGATACCATATTAATGATTGATGGAAATACCTCTCAATACCTGCGACAAGTGCCCCATGGGAGAGGCTCTTTAGTGTAGGAGGGGGCGTTGTAACATGCCACCGGGCATCCCTCAAGCCAGATGCGGTAGACCGGCTCGTGTTCCTTGCAAAAAACTTGCAAATGTAATGACTGACATTACACACCTCTACCTCCTTCATGGGTTGCATTATTATTTAGCATGCAAAGACCCAGTTTAGTTTAATTAGAAAATGTCTTGTTTTGTTTAATTGGAAATATAACTTACTGTATGTTTGCAAGTGCTGATTTGCTGATTTTTTTTTTTCAGAGATAAAACTTTTTTATTATATTTTTTAAAACTTTTTTTCAACTTATTTTACAGAGTTTTGCACTTTATTCATTCATTTTTGGTTTAATAAGAGCAAAGTTTGCACTTAAAGCCCAATGGGGCAAATGTTCAATAAAAAAACAGCATATTTGAAATCATTTCTTTGCCTTTTGTCAATTCACAAAATAATCGTAATCGTAATCGAAAATCGGATTTTGAGAGAAAAAAATCGAGATTTTATTTTTGGGCAAAATCGAACAGCCCTATTACCAGGGATTCAGTATATCAGGCGGCTGAGCACAAGAGAGCAAAAATCATTTTAATTATGTTTTTGTAATTTATATAAGGAAGGCCAACGAACAAAGTCACCGGTTGAGTCAACCCAGAGGTTTCTGTAATTATCAGATGGTACTGAATAAAGCACAAAAGGACTCAGACTTCGTGTTGTTTGGATCTTTCCAGCATCTTTGCTCTCTGCCCATTTTCCAGTGGGGTCAGTATCCCTGTAATAACTGTCCTCGCGGGCAGTCTTGCACCTCGCAGCTTTAGCCGCCACAGCAAATAAGATTAAAAGGCTCTGAAGCCTCAGATCTTGGCGTTATCATGACAGAGCAGGATATTGTTGATAGCAGGCCACTCAGGGTGCATCTTCCATCACGGGTTTGGCTTTGTTCAACGGGTGAAAAATGGAAGAGATGAATTTACCTGCATGCATTAAAACAAAAAGGATTTTCACAGTGGGGTCTTCTGTCTTGGATTTATAGGGATTTACAGGTTCCCGACGAGACCCCAGAGGAAACCTGACTTTGTTTAGCACAAATACATTATAAAGCACTGGTTCAGAACATCTAGGTGGCTAATGAGATCTTTTGATCCATACAACACTGGGACAGCTCTGGTTTTATCTGTGCAAAGCAGAGTAGTATGAATGCAAATGCACCCCTCTTTAACTCAGAGATATCTCTTCTCCTTTTTTCAATTCCTTATTTTTCCTGGGAACACTTCTCAGGTTCTCATGTGTGCCGCCCATTTGTCACCAGAGTCAGCTTGTTTTCTTAAACAGTTTTCTACTCAGACCAAACGTGACCACGGCCAAACCCAGTGTAATTTAACGGTGATTGCTTCAGCGCCTGAGAACCAGCAAGAGCAGGAAATAAAAACTACAGCTGACTGCTCGTATTGTTTTAGCACGTGGTGGATACGAATGTAGATTTAACTTTGGATGCTCTTGGTGTATGGAGGTTTTAATAGTTGATAAAACATTTAGATTGAAATTAAAATAGCATTTTTTTTAGCTTTAATGGTTATCTCAAGTCTGTATTGGTTATGGTGCAGAAATGAACAAACCGATGCTGATAATCGCACTGAAGATACTTTATGGTGTTGGTTTTCAGGTGCAGAGGACGTGGTGATGGCGTTCTCACGGTCAGAGACAGAGGACCGGCGACAGTGACCCTCGCCCTCCGCACCGCTCATCCCACCCTGCATGTGATCCACAACAACACACAACTCCACAAACACCGATGAGCTCAGGAGAAGAGGAACGCCCCCGAGGGCGCAAAGGAAGGAAGGAAAAGACGCACATGTGGCTGCCTCACTCTCCACCCGACCTGTTTCCACCCCGCTTCTTCCTCACATAAGTCGGCACGCCATCACCTGAGATGCACTCGAGTGAGTCACTGTGGGCTGAAGCCTTGGCAACAAGACAGTCGGTGAAAACTCTCACATATCATGTGGATGTTTATCATATGTAGTCTGTTTGTTTCTTTTTCATTTTGGGGTTGGGTCTCGGTTTAGTTTTGTACCATGTTTGTCTGTGAGGAGATGTGGGCTGGTGCTGTGTGCTACATCTGCTGCAGTTGCTGGAGAAAGTGACCAGCCGGCGGTCAACCGAAGCAAAGAGAAACATAGTTTTGGTCAAGCAGCGAGTGTGATGATTGGATGTGTTCGAAGAGAGAGTTGACTTATTCCTGCTTTTACTCCCAACTGGGCTTGACCGGTGTTTTTGATTTAGTTTGCCTTGTGTCCAGCGGGGGCCACATTTATAACGAAGCATGAAAGATGCGTAGAACTTCATCTATGCAGATGGTGCAAATAAGATAAAAAGGACTTCACAGACGGGTCTATATGTTGCCATAAAACCTGCATGCTAAAGACAAAATATTTAGCCCTTAAACCTTGAGGTGTTGGATATAAAAGTCCTCTTCCAGACATGATATCTGGTTCTTGGGGTTCAAGAGGTTAAATTATATTAAATCCCCTAATTTTGAAGTCATGAGCATTATTGGGTTTAGGTTTGTTTATTACTTTGCTTCTCTCATGTGGTCACCCTTAACTGGAGGCGGATGTTGTTTAGACAGATGGTGTGTTACAGTTTAGTAATAATTATAACATATGTCCTCAGAAATGAACAATCACTTAAAATGACCTTATGGCTGTGTATAATCCCATTTTAGTGTCTTGTGAGTATTAAGTTTTGTATTCTGCCCATAAATGTTTACCAAGGAGTCTTAAAGTCGTTTTTATTTTATTTTTTTTCTTTTAATCAGTAAACATCAGCATTATGGTCTGTCCACGTGCCTCACATTTTACTTGGAGTTGTATAACCCAGCGCCATGGTCATCGATTGAAGCGAGTGCCATTGAGCTCCAAATTTGATCTACCGCTCTTTTGCTTTATCGATTAACGTCGTCAGTGCGGCTGCAGATGTCGACAGTGGTCTCAGTCAGGTGCTGCCTTCTGCTGTGGATCAAAACCGAGCCAGAAAACAGTTAAAACAATTAATGGATCAGGTTCATCAATGTTGGAAAACGTGTTAAAATAAAGTATAGATAGCCTGATTGATCTATCAACAGGCCTGATGTTAATCTGGTCTCAGTTAACTAGACTGGTTAACGTGCCTCTGTGCACAATTTGGGATATTTTTACATTGGGAAGCTGTGTGAAGGTTTTTGTTTGTCTGTTTTTCGTGCTTGTGGTGTGTGTACAGCATCTTACACATCTGCTGCTTTATTTTGAAAGCTGTCGAGAGTGCAAAAGTGCTTTTCTCGTCGGAGAGGGCAAGAGTTAAAGACACTACCAGACATAATCACATCAAATATGAAACACCTCCCCAGACTATTTCTGGTTTGTCTTGTCATCACATGTAAAACTTTTTCTTCCTTTTTTAAAAAAAATTGTACATATAGTTAGGGAATTAAGACAAATGAATTGCGTGCACCAATTGTATTTTATTTTATTTTTTATTTTCAAACGCGAGATGAAATTTCAGACAAGGTTGTGTATGTAATTTATTGTTTACTGAATTGACACATCATCAGATATTGGGGTCTGCACGTGGGTCGCTCTGTAGTTTCAGCAGCAGCAGTGGCTCTCTGTTCACACTAAAGTCACACAAACTCTAATTTTTAACTACCTGACATGACGACATGAAGCCAAACATTAGAACTGTGTGCTATATCTGACTGGACTGTATCTCTTGCACTATTATCAGCTGGAATATTTGCAAAGAATACATTTTAATATTTAGCACAGAGATTCTATGTTTTGTTCTGCAGGTGAAGAAAAAAAAACAATCTTTGTAAACACTTTTTCTTGGTGACTTACGAAAGGTTTGCATTAATTAACTCAGCTGGACTATGAATGAATTGATATTTGTTAACAACAGGCATGTTTTTCCAGTGACATGCTCAGTATTTAATGTGTTTCAAGTACAGTTCATTAACTTGTGAAATAAGTGTAATGTTTTAAAGCCAAGCATGTCTGCCTTGTGATTTCTAATGTTCATCTGAAGCCGCAATGCCACAATGACCATTGTTTGTAATTTCTTGATGTTTCTCAGAGCTAATAGCTCGTTTAAAGTGTTTCTGGAAAAGAAAAGAAAAAAAAAGATCTATTTGTAAGTGTTATCCGTTTTATCTTGTTGGCAATAATGTTTTTTTGAATGTCAAACAGTCATCACGATGTAAACAGCCAACAGATCTGTCACTCTTTATGTTTACTTTTGTTTTAAAGCATGATTCATCTGTCCATTGCTTTTTTCCTCTCTCTCTCTCTAAAAGGTGTCTTACTGTACATTTTATCAATCAAGGCTGCACTGCAGCTTTCAGTTAAGTCGCGAATGTGTGTTTGTGGGAGAGTGTGTATGTGTGTGTGCGTGAGAGAGATATCACCATTGAACTCCCAGTTCTGATTTTCAGCTTGGTGTTGATTTGAGGCTAGGATTGTGTGTATTTTTACTGGGATGACCTTGCGTTGCCTAAATGTCTTTATTTTATTTTTATTTTTTGTTTTGCCTTGTATTATGTTTGACATCTCAGTTGAAACTGTTTAGCTGTTTTTGTTTTGTATGGCTGCTGACCATTTCTTGACTAAATGCTTCCAAATCCTATACCAACTGAACCATTAAAGAACTTTTAAACTGAAACATTTGGGCTTTCTTCTCTTCTTCTTCATTTACCGACGTCAGATGAGAGAGTTAACCCTGTAATGCCTGATATATTAAAGTAACTATTATTCATCAATTTAAGGTGTTTATTATATATTTAAATTAAAATTACCCCCAATTTTGTCTTTAACAGTTTTCTAATTAATATTTTTTGTATCTCTGTCAATACATAAGGTTTTCTTTTTAAATGTCTTAGTTTTATTTTTTAAGAATTTTTCTTTGTTTTTCATGGGTGTAGCAGAAATGTCTATGTAATGTGTGTATCAAATATGATGCATCAGGCATTGATCTATATTCTCCAATTTCACTAAAATGCATGAAGTTACACATGTGTACGTGAATCCTGGTCGATCATCACAGCATTTGTTGTGAAATCTCTACCCCAGAAAAAGCATTTCATAACAACCCTGTTATCCACAAAGTTAACAGCCGCAGCTTCGCACGGCCTCCCTGTCAGCTGGTAATTGAGTTGGATCATTAAATTAGGTGGTACATTTTTCCAGGGAATTTGAGTTTTCCCTGCGCTAATGATGAGCATCTGTTCACCGTTCAAACCCAAATGAAAGGACAGAAATCCAAAAATCAAAAGGCAGAAAGCTCTGGAAAATGTCAGTTTTGTTTTTCAGTTTAGCAGCCTGTGCTATATTTCACACTTGAGCCATTGATTACATCATTTAAAGGAGACCTATTATGGCATTTAATGTATATTTTAAACAGGCCTTGAATGTCTTAAAAACAATCTAAAACTTGTTTTTTCTACATAAATCATAAATCCAGCCTGTGGGCCCTGTCACTAGTTTTACCGCTTCTAACCTCTTTTTCTGCGCCTCATTTTTAGGGAAGGGGGGGGTATGATAATGAGGCTCTGTGCTGATTGGCTCCCTGAATGACGTGTAGCAGGGGAGGAGAATAAACCTGCTCCGCCAGAGCAGCCCGAGCCTGTAAATAAATACAACACTGAATTTTCACAAATGGCAACTTTATTGTTAAAAAAATAAAATATGAGTTGTATATAAATAACATTTATGCACTATTTAAGCCGGATCTGCCCGGCGGAGTCTGAACGCTGGCCGCGGAGCCAAGCCAGGTGCCCGGGAGCAGCGCTGCTGGATCAGCGCGCATCACCGCGGCTTTAACCGGGAAATATGACCGGTTCCCACCGGCCGGGACCGCAGGAACCCGCCTGGACTGGTAGCAGGGACTCCCGGGGACCGACCAGCGGAATTTCAGCCGGATCTGCCCGGCGGATGCTGCGCGACGGGCGCCGCAACCCCACGGCGGGCGCACAGATCCGCTCCGGAGCGCATCCGCGGCGCATCGCCCGTTATCGGGGATCAAACCGACAGATTTCGCTGAAAATCTCGAAGGGTGAAGCTGGTCCAGCCTGGGACAGACCCCCGAGGACCCAGCTCCCAAATCACCCGGGAACCTGCATGATTTAACCTGGATCCAGCGCCGCGTCCGACTGGCTGAAGGATGTACCGCTCCAGCCAGAGCCAGAGAGCTGGTTGTGGGCGTGGTTTCAGCAGCGGAGGCTGAACCTATGGAAATGAGCGCCTATGGTGACGTCACCCTAGGCGCAGATTCAGAATGGCTCAAAAAAAGGCCACGTGACACTGGGGACTCAGTCCGGCGGGGGTCAGAGAGCTTGCAGAAATTCATGGTATTTTGTCTCCCCTGTGCTGGCAGGGTGAGGGGAGACCACTTTATATATGTTAAAACAAGAAAAAACGTGTTTTTCATAATAGGTCACCTTTAAAACTAGTGTTAGTCTTTACTGTGTTTTGCTTTAACCCTGCTGGTGTAACACTTAGAGTTCCCTGTTTAAGGAAACTATTGATGAGAAAGAAGCTGAAATTATTTTTAAATAATAAAGGTCAAACTTTTAAGCCCCCTTTACAAAATCATGAACATTTCCATGGCAACGACCTTCACCAAGAGGTTTTTGTACACTTGGATCCCAAAGAACAGTCACAAATCTCCATGAAACCAAATTAAGATTTCTAACTGATATGTTCAGTTGAAACGAGGGATAAAAGACCCAATAAGCCACGGTCAAAGTTAATAACTCTGATAATCAATAATTAATAACCTTTAGATCAGATTAGATAGTCCTTTATTCATCCCTCAGTGGGAAAATTCACATTGAGCAGCAGCAGTACACACAACACACACATGCATACACATAGCGAGAAAAAGGATTTTAAAAAAGTACAAAATATATCATTAAAAAATATAAACAGTATATGCAGAAGAAGAAAATAGTGCAGTATGAGATAAAATACAATGCAAAAACAGGTAGGATATGTATGGAAAAAAAAGTAACTTACTCACTTACAACTGTGGATAATCTGTCATGGTTGTTCCAAAACATGCACGTGTCTCCAACATTCGTTTGCCAGTCTTCCATTGCAAAACTGTTTCAGCTCGGTCAGATTGTGTGGTTTTCAAACCTGGACTTTAACCTTGAACATCCTCCAAAGATTCCTCATCCGACTGGTGTGGGTTTCTGAGTAGGCCACTGAGACTGGACTTTCACTTGTCTTGTCCTTGGACAGGTTTTCATTAAAAAAAACGGACAAATACAGGAAATCTTTCCTACTTCATGCTGTAACCTTGTACAATAATTCACTTTAATTTATTAATCTTTGCACATAGCCACAATTGCTCTTAATCTCTCCTACACTCTCTCACAATTTTCACCTTTAAAGGTTTGGAAATATTTCACTTTTGTCCACATCCATGATTGTATTTAACAGAATTTGTTTAACAGTACATTACAATGTGCATGTGCTGTAGCCTTCCTGCTCAGACGAGCATCCACTATCTCCTGTCTGAATTACAGGCTGGTTTCTTTATTTCTATTCTTTATTTTTGGCTTCTCATCAAAAACTTCAAAAGATTCTCTATATCTCAATAAAGTGCTGAGTAATACCAGCCCTGCTCGTGTCGCTTTAAGCCATGCTGATTCATTGTTTGGGTTTGATGGAAAGGCCAAAATCTCTTGAGAGGGGCTAATAATACTTTTTTTTTTTTTTACTACATGACAGTGCAGATTTCTGACAGCCCCCACCAGGATTTTTGACATTCATTACCTTTCACACAAGCCCTCAGTAACCAGAAGAACAGCGGCGCCCAGCCTTCGTTAGACATGAGCGTCTGCCGCCGGCTGGCGTGCAGCAGAGTTCAGCATGTGAGAGCAGCACATCTCCCCCTCTGACAACATAAGCTCCCTCGCTCACTGTACACGTGAGGCTCGACGCTGCTGCGTTCATCTGATGTCAGACAGAGCTCAGCCGCCAGCAGCCGGTCAGTGCACAGCCAGCTGATAACTGCCATCAGCACCATCGTGTCACGTTATGCAACAGTGTGTGTGTGTGTGTGTGTGTGTGTGTGTGTGTGTGTGTGTGTGTGTGTGTGTGTGTGTGTGTGTGTGTGTGTGTGTGTGTGTGTGTGTGTGTGTGTGTGTGTGTCCTGGTAGCTGATTGTAGCAGCTCCGTTCCTAGAAATAGAAGGGGACCTGCATCATCATGCATGATGTAGTTACCACCTATTTCACTTGGAAAATCTGTGATGGAGAAAACTAAAGCATTTGTCACTTCAAAATTGATGTACTTCATTTCCTTATTATTAGACTGCTAGGGAAGAGTATTAGGGCCAGGCAGGAGAAAAATAAAAATTATATCTTAGAGGAGGAAGATTTTTTTTCATTATGCAGAGAATAAAGTGGAAATTTCGTGAATAAAGTAGAAATTTCGAGATTAATGTTGAAGTACAATTTCGAGAAAAAAAGTCAAAATTTTGAGAATAAAGTGGAAATTTCGTGAATAAAGTCGAAATTTCGAGATTAATGTTGAAATACAATTTTAAGAATAAAGTCGAAATTTCGAGAATAAAGTCGAAATTTCGTGAATAATGTCGAAATTTCGAGATTAATATTGAAATACAATTTCAAGAATAAAGTCGAAATTTCGTGAATAAAGTCAAAATTTCGAGAATAAAGTCGAAATTTTGGTGAATAAAGTCGAAATAGTACTTCACCATTATTCTTGACATTTCAACTTTTTTCTCGAAATTGTACTTCAACATTATTCTCGACATATTGACTTTTTTCTCAACATTTCGACTTTTTTACGAAATTGTACTTCAACATTAATCTCGACATTTCAACTTTTTTCTCGACATTTCGACTTTTCTCTCGAAGTGCATAATGAAAAGAAAAATCTTCCTCCTCTAAAATATCATTTTTATTTTTCTCCTGTCTGGCCCTAATACTCTTCCGTAGACTGCTCCAAAGTAACAAAGATAAAGGAAACGAATTGACCCGTTCTTTGCTGATAATTTTGTTGGAGTGTAAACATTTGGACTCCTGACTGCTTCTTTTTCTAATGTCCTCACAGAAACTGAAGTCGGTATAATTGCAGAGGATCCCAAATGTCATGTTAGAGCGAAAGAACTGAGGCCACCTGACTCTCCTGACTAAAACATGTCCGCCCCCCAACACGAGCGGAGGGATGAAATGAATGTGATCAGCTCCACCTTTCATCTTCAAAGTAATGGAGCAGGCAGCTCCGCAGTGAGGGAGGTGTCTCTACTTCCCACCTTCTGACTCAACATATTCAACCAAAGCCAGGATGAATCTGGGGAAGAGGAGGGAGACGCATCCAGGCCAAAGAGTGAATGTGCAATAATGCAGCACTGCACAATCACTCAGAACCCCACACAGAGCTGTGCACGCACACACAAACACACACACTGCTACACTCCACGCCTCATGACTAATATATGAGATTTTCTCTCAGTTACTTCAGCTTGCAGCATCTGAAGCCTTCTTCACAGAGGAAATGCAACCTCTTTTGTACAATAGATGCTCTAAACAGTCTAGATCAGTCTTTTGCCCGTGCAGAAAAAAAACAGGACTTCAAACCAGACGTATGTTTTAAAGATTACAGCTCAGATTGGTAAAATACTACGGTGGAATTGGGCAGATTTATAAATAAATTACACGCACAAAAAAGCTGGATTTTGCTTACATTTTTCTGGGACTGGTGCTGCATACCAACTGAAAGCTGCGTTGTTTTGTCTCTGGGGACACTGCGAAGATGTGTCCCACATTTCTAAACCATGCTGAACTTATCTGATGGTTGATGTTCTCTTCAGGGGAGAAAAACGGTGGAAAAACTCTTTAGATCTTTAACTTAAAGTAAAAATAGCAATCTGAATATGCTTGGTCACAAAATATGTCCTGGATTCCAAACTTTAGTTGCATTTGTATTTTCAATATAATGAGATAAAACAAAACATAGAACGTATTAAAGCAAAAGAGTTTGATGAACATTAAAACAGTCTTTGTCATTTAAAACTATTATTGCTGATATATCAATCTGTACAGAGAAGTCAGTTGTGGCTGATTTAACTCATTCAGACATACGACATAACTATTATTTGTCCTTGTCATTGACTATATCGTTATATAAGACCTGCGGTGACTGAATGAAGATCTGGGGTTTAAAAAACCCTCCCTGCTCCAGAGTTTTCTTACCACAGATATTTTTTTTTCAGGTCAAAAAAGAAAGAGAAAAACGGTCCTTATCATCCATCAAGTAACTACGGTATGAAAAAAACAACCCTATTTGTTAAAAAAGGATTATGTGTAAAAACAAAGCTATCATCAGCTATATTGTAAAGGCCCTACATTTTATACACTATTTCAAATAGTATAAAGACAGCATATCAATGTAAAAAACTGAGAAATTGTGTTGTTGCTTGAAAGATCATGTTTATTTTAAGACCAACACTGGCTACGTGATCCATAAAGCTGATGATGATCAATCAATTTGAATCAGATGAGTTGCGGCAAGGACACGTCTAAAACATGCAGGGCAGTGGCCCCTGAGGGCCGGACTTGAAGAGCCCCATTATAGATCAATGGAAAGGTTGAAATTCTGTGATGTGTGTAATTTGAGTTTGCTTTCTTGTCTTTCTCTTAGTTTAAACGGTGCAGATGCGCGCTCGTCGCTACAACATCAGTAGTTCGCTTTAAAGTCCCTTCTTAGTAAATAATAACAGCTGAAAAGCACATCTAGGTCGGAGGTCAAATACATTTATATAGCACAATTAAAAAGAACAAAGTTGACCAATGTGTTTTATAATCAAACAAAAAGCATAATATTTAACTCCTCTTCCCTTACCAGGTGGGAAAAAAGCTTTTGTCCTAAATATTATGTATCAACTTGTCCCAGCGGTTTCACTTTTTATGTATGAGGTGTTGCAAAATTACTCCACCAGTGTGAACGTCTAGACTCCATCAGTGGGATATTCCTGTGCAGTTAATGTCATCATTTAGCTTTTCACTTGATGACGCCACATGGACTCATGAATCATCCCAGCAATATTTGTCTGACCAGCATGAATTTCCAGCCTGACAACTCAGAGGGCTTTAAAAGGTCAAGAAACACAGGAAGCATCTGCTGTATTTTTAGATGATTTGGCTGCACGAACTGCGACAGAGGAACTTATTATCACCACTACTTTTTACAATTCATATATATTCTTCACACATATATTTTCACTTTAATGCCAGATTTGATTCTTTGTCTTTCTGATTTAGATGTAACTTTTTTATCCCTAAAAAAGATGTGTTGCCGCCGCACGGTTTTCCACCTATAAGTGCGTGATGCGTTGCTGCCCTTGGAAGCGCACCAGCTTCTGCCATCTGCTCAAGCTTTTTCTAGCTGTGATATTGTTTTGACAGAAGCTTATTTCCACAATCTACATCCAGGATTAACTTACCTGTCCACCTCCAGGATTCCCACTCCAACACTTCCTCTGAGTGAGATATATTTCATGTAAATGTAACCCTGCGTAGGCAAGATATATGGAGATGTCATCTCTGGCCTTTGCATGTGAAACGTGAAGAGTTGTGGGAGGAATTCACAAGTGCCTCTTGTTGGGGAAAATGTCATAGCATATGTTACATTTTTGACCCTTTTAACCTTCACGATTGATAACTTATGTGATTTACCTGCATGTCCGATGCCGAATGGATATGCGCGTATTTAAAATCAATATCATTGTTGTGGGCAAATGCAAATATATACAGATCGAATGTTCTAAATGTAATTACACAAACGTACTCTCGAGCCTTTAAATATCAACTCACGCCTCTAATTCAGACTGCGGGAGTGCCAGCGAGCCAGCAGTATGCATCGTGTTGACAGAAATAAACATGAGTGAATACTGTTGCTGCAGGACCGGCATAAATTTAGATGGTGTTTGGAAAAAGATCCAACTTCAACAATAACACACTTCCTGCAGTCAGCTGCGGCAGAAGAGACCTTAAACGAATTCACAGTGGTTGTCTTAAGACGGCTTTATATATTCAGTTTTGTTTCCTTTTTGAGCAATTTAAGATTAAACTTTAAAAGATAGGCACTGGATGAGATTCTCCAAACTTCCTTTCTCATTTTAATTCCCTCAGTGTGGGAGGAATCTCAAAAACCTGGACCTTAAAGTAATAAAATTCCCTCCTGATGAGGGTGGGGAGGAGAAAGAGGGATGCACAGCCAGCAGCGTCTCCGGCATTGATTGATGAAACAGACTCTGAGCTCTCAAGTTCAAAGCTGTATTTATTACTCTGCCATCCTCTCAGTGGATGATAGACTCTGCAAAACATGAACTCCTTAATAGAAATGAACCTCAGTGAGTTTGTATGATTCATTTTCACTACTTAAAGATATAAAACACATTAACTGTTGACTGAAATCCTACATCTGACAAAACCCAGAAGCAGCATCATCCAGAAGCAGGAGGAAGCACGACACACCGGGCGGGGGCTGACCTGTTCGTGGACTCCGACACCAGTTAAATAATTAGAGCGGTGAAGCATCCTGCTGAATATTGGGGAATGGCTGAATGACTTAGCATTCTCAGCAAGATCTGGCGACGCAGACATCCATCACTACCACTACGACAGTCTGCTGGCAGCCTGTGGGTACTGACGCCTGCTCTGACATTGCTCTTGTGCAGACTGACCAGACACCACTGCAGGCTGAGGAAATGTTTCTGACCTTGCTCAGGCGTCAAATCCCCCTGGGAGGAATTTAAGTAGTAATGCTATCCATGATTATCTCTGAAATCACATGGTGTTGAGCTTCCTTCTTAAACAGACTAATAAGACAAGCAAGACACCTGGTTGATTATATTTTCCTTTGTACCGCTGTAACTCTCAGAAACTTGCAGTGACTGTGAGGGAAATACACTGGCAAAGAGAAACCAATCTTTCCGCAGATAGCAGCATCTGCAGAGAAGAATTATCATAAAAAACATCAGTACCTTTCTCTGTAATGGTGGCTACTTCTTTTACGCCAGCAAAACAGTCATGTCTATGGATAAGATACAGGTAAAAGCAGTTTTTTGCCTCTTGTGTTTTCCTCTCCAATTTCTTTAACAGCATCTCGACCCTCCGGCTGAAGGACGGTCACTGCAGCTGCTCCACATGATGCCCTGTGTGACCTCCACGTTGGTATTTTGCAAATGCATGTGTCAATACTAATTCCCAAAAGCTTTACTTGCATGAGGGGAAGAGAAGCATTTCAGATCATCAATAGCCAGATGCTGATGCACTATAATGAACCAACTGGGGCTTATGCAACACTGTAATTGACAACTGGGATAGAGGCAGCTCTAATAGACCATGCCAGCACTGCATAATGACGATGCTGACATCAGTAACTGGTTTCTATTTTACCCACTGATTGATTACAGGACTTATAAATGCATACAAAACGGTGCTAGTGTGTGTTTTTATGGTCTCATCTCTGAGTGATGGTGTCATTTTGTGCACTTTCATCTGAATGCAGGTGCTGTTGCCAGGGCAACGGTGGATAAAAATGTTGGAGTGAATCATGAGTTGAATGCCCATTCTCCCTCTGCCTTAAGATCAGGTCCTGACCTTCTCGTAGGCCCTTGAGAATACTACAAAAGAGGTTGCATCCTGCCCTGCGACAGCAGCCCAGTGCTTTTTCATCGGATTTAATGTCCGCTGGCTCTCAGCTTTCTCTCTGACACCCGAATCCCAGAGCCCTCCACTTAAAATAAGTGTACAGCTGTCTCTGGATTGTCTTATCCTGTGACACATTCTCAGAAGACACGGGACAGAATTATCCAGTGGGATGAAGTTTGGGCTGAAGAGCCCCTTTCGGAGGGGGGGTGGTTTACATAAAAGCCTATTTTGAGCAATATCTGTAGTTCGGCTGTGGCCTGACAGACACAAGGACTTGTTTGTTTGCATTACAACACACATCTGTCAAAAAGGGGGCATCATACCCCACCTCCTGTCATGAAGCAGCTTTTTTTAGGGTTAAGGTTAGCATTGGGGTTATGCACAGGACGGAGGTTAGAGGTTAGGCTGTGGGTGTTATAAATAAAAATGTGCCTACTAATGTGTTTCCTTCTGTGTGCCAGCATATATGCAAATTATCGATACGTGCTGAGTCGTTTAAATCCAATTTAGGTGTTTTGAACTGCAGTTCTAGCGTGAGTAGTTTTTCCGATGGTGGAAAATCAGCGCAGGTACATGCCAAAATGTTTCACAGAGGCTTTTCATCCGCCTGAGAAATGACTGCATGCCTGTGGCTCTGTATGCACACATATTATTTTTGTCGGTGTGTTTGTGCACTTGTCACTGGGAATGTTGCTGTGGGTTTATTTGTGTATGCGTTCTTGTATGTTTAGTAAAAGATCTGGATCGAGAGCTGTGACAGCCTACAGTATGTACAGAACTGTCTGAGGGAGCTGGGGTGGGCCGCTACAGAAAATACAGCCAATCCTCCCCGGGGGTGGAAGCATGTCGAGGGCTTTCCATCAAGTGCCCTAAACAGAGCCTTCTTCATCTCACCAAGAGGGCTGCGCCCCCACCTCCGCAGAGCAACGTGTGATTTGGAATAAATAATATAATTCATTCACACCTTTAACTGAGGGTGGTGATGCAGATAGAGATTTTCAATTGATGTTATTATGAGCTCCAGTTATACAGTCACAGCAACACAATGTGCTTGGAGTGTGTAATGAGATTGTCTGATCCTGTTGTTATTGCCAGATGATGGAGCCGAGTTTTTCCATTGGGCTCATTTCTGGTTGTCTCATAAGGGAAGAAGTGTACGCGCTCACCTCCAACCCGGGCAACAGTCAAGTATGAATTACCTTCCTCATTCCCCCCCTGCTGACACTGCAGCGATCGGCCTGCAGCTACACATTTTAATATGGAGACGTCGGGCGGAGGGGGGGAGAGGAAAGTTGAGAAAAAGTACATGCCTGCATAGATTTGTTTGCACGCTAAGGCTGCTCTGAGAGATTTTGAGTTAGAGGAAGATGAGCAATAAAGATAAAAAGATAATGAGACATGGAGTGATGATAGCACGAAGAGGAATCGGGGGTTGAGATGAGAGGACAGATGATATCAAGTGGTTTGAGAATCAATAATTAAAAGGTCATGCAGAAAAAGAGGAATTGTGCCTTTTAACCGTATATATAACCTTCAGCCAACAGGAAGCCTCAACCCGGCTCCTCCTCATCACAGGAAGTGACAGAGTGCTGAGACGAATGCATCATGGGATTTATTTTCACAGAACCTTTATCCTGCTCAGTGGACTCACACGTGTATGCACAACAGGCGAATCCTGAACTGACTTGCACCAGTGATGTGCTGAATTATACATGCTGCCAGGAGCTTTTTGGCTCACGCATGGTTTTAAAAATGCACTCATACCCAAAGAGACTTAAAGAGAGACAATCGTATCATTGTTAGCACGCTCAGTTTCATTGCTGGTTTTGATCCTGGCAGAGGATTTCTTAACGAGAAAGAATAAAACAATACTAGATTTATTCACTCATTGCAGTTCCACGTGCGTATTCAAATGTACTCGACTTACCTGCCTGAGTATAAAAATAGTCTCCTTAGAACGGTACTCATCAATGCATTTCGGAACACACTCAAGGACAGACATGATTCAAACTGTAATCAGTACAAATTACAATCCTTGGTATACAGTATCTAAAATTAGCTCATGTATAATATAATTGTGGTTTCATTGATATGAGTTCCTTATAGGTTTGTTCATTGCTTCAAAAAGTATACCATGTTGCCTTCACATGAATTACAAAAATGTACCCAGGTAGAGGATTTTATGTATCCTGTCCATTTGTTTATAAGTGGTGGGAAAAGAGGGAGTAAGATCTTCTGTCCAGCTTCCACAGTAATGTAGTCAATGTATCTGCAGCATCCCCTATACTGGAAAAGAGGGAGTTCATCCACAGGCACTCGCCATCACCTATGGTCATACACTTTGGGAAATGACTATACTATATAAGCTCATATGGGAAGTTCAGAAATTGTGAGGTGATATTGATATTTCTGATATTTCTCATGTCTTCTATATCTATCCTTCAAGAAGTTTTCCAGGTATGTTGGACCCATGTCTTAATTATATCTCCCATGGGCCCTGGAAGTGTGGTGATTCCCAGTTGTTATTTTTGGAGGGGGGGGGTAGTAGATATGAACTGTCACAGGTTAGGAAATGCAGGACCCAAGTCCAGGACATTTGAGCAGGGCCGCCGCAAGGGGTGTGCGAACCGTGCGACCGCACGGGGCCTTGCGCCCCAAGGGGCCTCGCGCCCCAAGGGGCCTCGCGCTATGGGCGTTTTTTGTTTTTTTTTCAAAAAAAATATTTTTTTTTTCAAATTATTTATTTTTTTTCGTTTTTTTTTTTTTCCGTTTTTTCCCTTATAAATATCAACA